>NC_063337.1:31309014-31309481 GCF_021869965.1 Rhincodon typus | reverse complement strand
CATCCAGCTCTACACTTTGTTATCTCAGATTCTCCAGCATTGGCAGTTCCTATTACTGTAACCTATTGCTTTTAACCAATAGGTCAAAGACATCTATAATTTGTGAACTAGTTGCTCTGTGCTTCCTGCAAGGAAGTGAAAAGTACCTGTGGGAAGACAGACTAAAGAGTAGCAAGTCCTGACAAGGAAGCAAAGGGGATCATCTCAGCCAACACTGTGGACAGAGGCCACTGAACTGCCTTCCCAGTTTTTCTATCCACTCATTAACACCAATTTTTTGCCTGCATGTGTCAGGGAGTGTTTTATGAAGGGAATTGCATGTTAGATACTAGTTGTGCAAGCAAGTTTGAATTGCTGACCTGTAGCAATAATCAATTTGCTTGCAGGGTTAGTACCTCAAGTACAGAAACCTGGTCTATGCTTTGTAACCTAATTAGATAGGTAAATTGGGGAATCTTTGTATACTT
>NC_063337.1:31260779-31308914 GCF_021869965.1 Rhincodon typus | reverse complement strand
GGGTCTACGTCCGAAACGTCAGCTTTCCTGCTCCTCTGATGCTGCTTGGCCTGCTGTGTTCATCCAGCTCTACACCTTGTTATCTCAGATTCTCCAGCATTGGCAGTTCCTATTATCTCAGCATCCTTCAAAGCCTTTTTTTTAATGCATTCATGGGATGAGGGTGTTGCTGGCTGGCAATAATACCACTAGGCCATCGCCACCCCTACTTAGCAAAGAGGTAAGCAAGTGTGTTGTCTTGTGCAGTATTTGACCAATGTTGTTTAATTTTGACAAATGGGCTGATTCTACCAGAGATGATACAAGCAGAATATACCTTTCATGGTAAACACATGAAGTGCTCAGCAGTCATGTTGTTTTTAGGAAGCGAATTACAAGGTCTTTTCTTTGCATTCTATTTTCAGACCAAGAAGTGTTGCTCCAATTTTTAGATACTGTAGCTGCAAGGAGCGAGACAAACTGAAGATGGTTTCTGAGTTTCTGAGCCAATGCAGTGGCTGAAAGTGACCACCTCAGTTACCAAGCCTTCAAGAAAATGATCCCACAAAACAGGCACAACAGACTGAATACTGAAATATCACAGTGAAGTTATCCAAAGACCTGTTATTTGTAATTTATTAAGAATTTGATTCTATGACTTTTGAAAATAAATGAGCCAATCTTTGAAATAAAAGACTGTATACTTTTTTGAAGTCTTCATTTCTCTCGTTACCTTCTGTTTATGAACACTCAATAGGAGCAGCATAAGGGAAAGATTTTTGTGCAAGTTTTACCAATGAGATTTCTTTTTGGGAATTTGAGGAAACTTTAAGGAGAAATCCTTACCTGTTTTCACGATTTAAGCGGAGAAAATACCTAATGTATTGTGTAAATCCGATTATTGCACTGCACCACATTTCACCGTGTCTTTCTACTTCCGTACATTTCATCACCTATAAATCAATCTAACCAAGTAGTTTCAGTGTATATGCATAGGCTATTTCCCTTATTCTGTGAGATGGGGGAAGATGGGCAGCATGATGGCTCAGTAGTTAGTGCTGCTGCCTCTCAGCACCAGGGACCCAGGTTTGATTCCAGCCTGGCTATGCGGAGTTTGTGCATTCTCCCCATGTCTGCATGGTTTCCTCCCACAGTCCAAAGATGTGCAGGTTAGGTGGATTGGCAGTGCTAAATTGCCCATGGTGTCTAGGGTAGGGGGTGGGTCTAGGTGGGATGCTCTTTGGAGGGTCAGTGTGGACTTGATGGACTGAATGGCCTGTTTCCACACTGTAGGGCTTCTATATATTTCCCATGATGATGGTTTATTTATTAAAGCTTGGCATGCAACCCTGTAACAAGCAAGAAAAATGCACGATTTATTTCATACAACAATTGCCTATTTAAAGAAACTGAATTGTAGCCATCAACATGACAAAAATATTTCTTTAAAAAAGCCTCCCATATCATACAAACATGACACTTTTCCAACTTGGCACCTGGGTTAATCAGAAACAGGAGTAAATGCAATGCAAAATTCCTTATGCTCTGATGTTCTTTAGCATACTTGAGTTCAATATTTTATTGGAATGAATGTGTTAACTGTTTCTTTCTCCACATATGCTGCCAAATCTGCCTGATATTTCCAGAACTTATTTTTATTTCCAATTTCCATCATCTGCAGTACTTTGCTAGAATTTAAATTTAAATAGGATCTTCTTTCCCTTATGATCTCTTTTCAAAGAAATGTGGTATTGAGGGGGAAGTGTTCACCTGATGGGATTATGGAGTTCAAATATGATGTAGGTTTCAAAAGCCAATGCCTAATTCCTCCAGCAAATTTAAATTCAAGCTCAAACTTTACTACTTGAATCTTTACTTTCATGAAGATGACAGCACATATCTTGCACCATAATCAGAGGTCAGTGCTTTGAAGTACATTGAAGTAGAGCAGAGCAGATAAAGCAAATCAACCTCTTGTCTGAACTGTGCAGCTGTAATGCTGCATTCTGCACTCTGTTCTGCTACCCTAATGCACTTTGTATGGTACTATCTGTCTGTACAGCACGCAAAATGACATTTTTCGCTGTATCTCAGTACATATGGCAACAACTAATCACTAAAACTGAAGTAGCAGAGATTAGAATTAGAATGCCAACAGAGAGAAGAGGAAAGTGAATCCTAGGAATGAAAAGAAGACAATCAGCATCTTCATCTCAGTGACACAGAATGTGCCTTGTAAGTAAAAGGTTGTGTGTTAAAATCACAAAACTCCATAGTGATGCTCCAGCCACCAAACAGGCCAGAAGTTTATTAGAAATGTAGAAACTGGAAGCAGGAGTAGGCCATTTGGTTCTTTGAGCCTTCTCCACCATTCAGTACGATCATGGCTGATCCTCTACCTCAATATCACATTCCTGCTTTCTCGCTATACCCCATGATGCCTTTACTTTCTAAAACTGTATCAACTTCTTTCTTCCATATACTCAGTGACCCGGCCTCCATAGCATCCTGTGGTAGCAAATTCCACAGGTTGGCCACCCTATAGGTGAAGAAATGTTTCCGTATCCCAGTCCTAAATGGCCTGGTACATATCCTGAGACAAGGACTCCTGGTTCAAGACTCCCCAACCAGGCGAAAAATCCTCCCTGCGTCTCGTCTGCCTTGTCCTGTTAGAATTTTATACATTTCAATAAAACTCCTGTCATCTTTCTAAACTCTAGTGAATACAGGCTGTGTTGACCTCATCTCTCCTCATATGAACATGGCAGTGAAGCTCCTCTGTGCTCCCTATATAGCAAGTACATTCTCTCTTAGGTATAGAGACTGAAACTGCACACAACCCTCTAGCTATGGTCTTACCACGGCCCTGTAAGATATCCCTACTTCTGAACTTGAATCCTCTTAAAATGAAGGCCAATATATAATTCGTTTCCTAATTGCTTGCTGCAACTGCATGTCTGTTTTCATTGATTGAATACAAGGACACCCAAATGGTTTTACTTTTTAAAAATTCATTCATGGGATATGCCTTAACCAGCATTTTTTGCTCATCTCTAATTGCCCAGAGGGCACTTATGAGTCAACCACACAGCTGAGGATTTGGAGTCACACATAAACCAGACCAATAAGAATGACAGATTTCCTTTCCACTACATCAGTGAACTAAATGGGTTCTTCCGACCATTGACAAAAGTTTCATGGTCATCATTCAAATCATATTTCCAGATTCATATTGAATTCCTTTGCACATCCACATTTCTCAATGTATCACCATTTAAATAATACTCTGCCTTTCTGCTTTGCACACCAAACTGCATAACTTCATATTTAACCAAATTATACTGCACCTACCGTGTGTTTGTTCACACACTGAACTTATCTGGATCACCCTGAAGCCTCCTTGCATCCTCCTCACAACTCACAATCCCACCTAGTTTTGTGACATCAGCAAACTGAGAAATATTGCAATTGATTCCCTCATCCAAATAATTTATGTATATTCTGAACAGTTGCAGCCCAAGCACTGATCTATGCAGTGAACACCTGTTATCTGGAAAAAGACCCATTTACTTCCACTCTCTGCTTCCAGACTGTCAACCATTTCTGGTTTCACATTGTCTCCAATCCTGTGTGCTTTAATGTTGCCTACTTTCCTTTTGAAATCCAAATACACCATTCACTGGCCTATACGTATTCTGTTAATTACATTCCCCAAAAAACTCTAGAAGATTACTTAAGCATGACTTCCTTTTCACAAACCCTTCTTGACTTTGTTTAATCCTGTTAATGCTTTATCCATTCAAAAGAAACAGAGAACATACAATATGCTGAGCAATATAAAAATCTCACCTTCATAAAACTAGCACTCCCTTGAGAGCAGTAAGACTTATGCATCACAAAAAAGCCACAATTGTCCACAATATTCACGTTATATTCATTCACATGTTATGAAATGTAGTTGTTATTATGTTATCCTTGGGCCTGTCTGCCTCATCTTACTATTGTCCAGCTTTTTTAATGCCAATATTGTCTAAGTCAACATCTTCATCATAGACTCCTTCTTTCTAATTTGAGGATACAGCTGGCTGGTCCATCTCCCCTCCTCTTTAAGTTTACTGTGTCATTGAGGTAGGTTGTGTAGAACATAGCAAACAATCACTACTCTGAAGACCCTGTCCAGTGAATACTGGATGTTCCTGACAGTGGAAGCATGGCTTCAGAAGACCACTGGCCCTTTAATGATTACTCTACTGGATGTGTGGGCAGCATTATAGCATTGTCAAGCATCAGGCCAAGGTTCCACACTGGGGTCACTAGCCGTACTTCTGGTGGTACCATTTCTCACCCAAAGCCAACCCTAGAAATGATTTGGGGGGGCAATCATTGGATGAACCAGGGAGTTGTGTGGAAGGTATGAATGGTGACAGTTCCCTGGATAATGGGTAGGAATTGTTGGCTGTGATCACAACAATCTGGACATTGAAGGATTGGAATCTCTCTTTGTTCAGGAATCCAGCCCTGACCCCTGATCACGTGAGCCAGCCCCAACCCCCGACTCCTGTTCACTACACCCAGCCCTAACCCCTGATCCCTGCTAACCACAAATAACCCTGACCTCTTGACTTCTGCTCACCACACGCAACCCAACCTTGACCCCTGACTCCTGCTCACCACACACAGCCCTGAACCCTGACCTCTGCTCACTACATCCTGCCTGACCCCTTGACCTCTGCTCACCCTCTCCATTCCCACACATCCCACTCCCACAGAAACATAGACTCTACTCACAACATTGTCTCCCCACCCTCCCACTTCCGCAATAGCAGTAAACAAAGCAAAGTCCATCGCAGAAGCCAACCTTCCATCCATTGACTCCATCTACACTTCTTGAAGCTGTGGAAAGGCAGCCAACATCATCAAAGACCCCTCCCATCCTGGCTGTAACCTCTTCCAACCCTTTCCGTCAGGTAGAAGATACAAAAGCTTAAACACACATACAAACAGGTTCAAGAACAGCTTCTTCTCCATTACTTTGTATTCTCGCTCCGCTGTATCACCCCATGATCTTTGTATGGTACCATCTGCCTGTACTGAATGCAAAACAAAACTTTTCACTGTATCTAGGTACATGTGACAATAATAAATCAAATCAAATCAAAATATCTCATATTCATCGGTACTGGGACTGGAAGATCTCAATCAGTAATTCATCAGTAGTTGCCAGTAGTGTTTTTGACAGATTTTAAAATAAATAAAAATTGCAAATACACCTGATCGGATCTGCATTGTGTGTAAAACCGTCCTGCTCAACCACTAGTGCCAAATGTTTATCGTGGAATTGCTAAATATCTTGTTTTACCTCCGATCATTTGGATCAGAGTACAGCATTCTACCGAGTTGTGGGCAGGGACGTGTACCTTTAAGAGTTCTCTTGGTCCTATGCATTGACAGGTGAGAAAGTGTCAGGTTACTAACGAGGAGCGACTGTGCCGACGAGACGGCAGTGGCTTCGTTGGAACAAGGGGCATTAAAGCTGTCCTCAGTGAACCTGTGGCCCATTGCCCAGGAATAGCTGAGAGTCAGACACAAGCAAGCATGCCTCTGGGGAAAAAAGTGCGGCCAAGTTCTGCCGCAGGGAAGTTGGAAACTTCTGCCATAAGCAGGTACTTTCCTAATGAGCACGCACAAAGACGTTGACTTGTATTTGTTAATAATATTGCAGTAATGCAAGACGATAGCTGCAGTCCAACGGGCTGTAAAAGTGTGGGAATACGGAAGCTTTTCCGAATATAAATAACGTTGCAATTATTGATTTGGGAATTTGGAATGACAACCAACGGCTTACCCCGTGTTTTGTAGATGCCATTCCCTGTTGTCAGGGCACCAGAGACTGGGCTACAGCCTCTGAGCAGTGCTGCTACCTGATAGACAATAAACTCGGGTCATTTGCAGTAAATAGAAGCTGAAATTATATAGCACTCTCTGTGAATACAAACCAGTCCGACAGGTCTCGCAACTACATCTTCAAATTGTACTGCTTTTTTTTCATTAAGGAAACTGTTTGGAAGGTGGCCGTTAGAACAGAAACAAATGTTCAGTCTATCAACCAGAAACTGAGTAGGGCTAACCATAATAAATACAGTGCAGAGCAGATCAGATGTTAGGCATCCTATAGGAGTAATTCATCTCCTGATCTGCCCCCAAAGCCTGTCCACATCTGTTAGGCACAAGTCAGGAGTGTGATGGCATACTCTCCACTTCCCTGGACCATTGCAGTTCTAACATTCAAGAAGCTTGACACCATCCAGGACAAAGCACCATATCCACAGACATTCAGTCATTCCACCACCAATGCACAGTAGCAACAGTGTATACTATCTTCAAGGAATTCACCAAGGCTCCTTCAATAGCACTTTCCAAACCCATGACCACTACCATTGAGAAGGACAAGGAGTGTACAAACATGAGAACACCACCAACTGCAAGTTCCCCTCCCATCTTCTCACCATCCTGTCTCGGAAATATATCGCTGTTCTTTCAGTGTCACTGAGTGAAATCTGGGAACTCCATCCCAAAAAATCAATGTGGGTGTATCTACAGCACATGGACTGTAATGGTTCCAGAGACAGCTCACCATCACTTTCTTCAGGGCAACTGGGGACAGGCAATAAATGCCGGTCCAATCAACATTACTGTCATCCACTGAATGATTAAGCAAAAAGTCCTGGTGAAATGTTTCTGTAAAACAATTGGTCTTAACATAAAAGCAACCAATACAGCTTAAATAATCCTAAGGCTGCAGTTTGTTGCCCTTAAATATATTCAGGTGAAAATTCATGCTAATTTCCCTTCAGTTAGCTGCAAGGCCATGCATCAAAATGAATTTTTATACAATGGGTCATAATTTGATGTAGCAAGGCAACAGACAACTTTGCCCCATGGGGAAGGTTTGTGCTTCTCTATTTTGTCCTCAATAATGCTTTTTGCTATACATTTCTTACCAACTATTACCAGTACAGTAAGAAATCCTGACAGCTCAGTGAATAACACCAGTAATTTTGCATCCTAACTAGTCAGATTGATTTCTCAGTGTAACTTCAATTCCACACCATTCATTTCTGTTTATTTCCTGATTCCAGTATCTGCAGTTCTTTCAGGTTTTTTTTAATTCCATTAGCCTTTCTGTTTAGCTGCTGGCCTTGTATGTTAGCTTTCTGTGTTCTGGGCACAAATAGCCACAAGTTCCTTTGTGCTAAGCTTTCTGCACTTTTTCTCTACTTAAGTAATATTCTGTTCTTTTGTTCTCCCTTCCAAAAAGAACAACTTTGCATTTTCCACTTTATATTCCATTTACTTACTCTTTGCCCACTTACTTAACCTATCAATGTCTCTCTACAAACTGTCTGCATCCTCTTGCAAGTTGCCTTTGCACTTATTGTGGTGCGGTCTGAAAAATTTGGCTGCAGTACATTCATTTCTTTTCTCCAAGTCATTAATATATGTTGTAAACTTCCTAAGAGATCTTTTACTCTGAGGTCTCTTAATAAACATAGAAACATAGAAAAGCTGCCTCATCACCCGTTACCATATCCAAGATAGCCTGCTCCCCAATTGGCTCCATGACACATTGCCCTGGGAAACTATCGCTAATGCACTATGTGAATTCATTGTCATGGCTACCCCTTTGAATTTGATTAACCCAATCAACAAGACGATTAAAGTCACACAATTATTGCTCTTTTTTTTTTACATTGTCCTGTTATTTGATGGTTTGTTGTCTTTTCCACACAGTGGCTATGGTTTAAGGATCTGTACACTACTCCTACCAATGTTTTCTTCCCCTTGCTGTAGACTCTACATGATCCAACCCTAAATCACCTCTCACAACTGTCCTCATTTCATCTCTTAATAAAAATGCTACCCCACCACCATGTCCATTCCTTCTGTCTCTCCGAAAGATCAGATATCCCTGTTCAGTTCTCAGTTTTCATTTCCTTATAACCATGTTTCCCCATGTTCATTCACCTCGATTTGTGCCACTAGTTCATCCACCTTATTCCGAATGCTTTGTGCATAAAGATAAAAAGCCTTTAAGTTTGTTCTATTATCAAATTTGCCTACAATTCTATGGTTCCTTGACACAACATGATATTTACACATTTTGTCCCTTCCTTTTATTTTCTGGTAATAGTTAACCCCATCAATAACCTGCAATCGTACCTTCTCCTTTGCCATTGATTTTATAACTTTCTGTGCAATGGAAGACAACCCTTAATTTTTGGTTTAAAGCCCTATCTGCAGCCCTAGTTACATGATTCACCAGGACTCGGTTACCAGCATGATCCAGGTGGAGCCTGCCCTATCGGAACCCCTCTCCCCTTCCCCAGCACTGTGCCGATGTCTCATGAATTCAACTCATTTCTTCCACACCAATCACGTGTTCAACTCTTTAATCTCTTTGACCCTATGTCAATTAGATTGCATCCCAGTTAATAATCCATAGATTATTACCTTTTTGGTTCTGATTTTTAGTTTAGCCCAGAGCTGCTCATATTGCCCCAGCAGAACCTCTTTCTTCTTTCTACCTATATCATTGGTACCCATGTGGATCATGATAACTGGATCTTTCCCCTCCCACTCCAAGTTCCTGTGCAGCCAGATTGAAATATCCTGAATCCAGGCATCAGGTAGACAACACATCCTGCGTGACTCCTGATCCTGGTCGTAGAGAACAGTGTCTATTCCCCTGACCACATTATCCCCTACAATTACATTTCTCTTCTCTCCCTGCTCTTGAATGATTCCCTGTAGCACAGTGCTATAGTCAGTTTAATCATCCTATTTACAGCCCCTGCTCTCATCCACACAGGGAGCAAGAATCTCAAACTTGTTAGACAAGCTCAAGGGCTGAGGCTCCTTCAGCACTACCTCCTGGATCCTCCTACCTGCTTTGCTCTTAGTCACACCTTCCTGTCCCTGACCACTCCCCATATTTGACGTAGTTAAACTAAGAGGTGTGACTGCCTCCTGAAACACAGCATCCAGTAACTCTCCCCCACCCTGATTAGTCACAGTCTTCAAAGCTCAGTCATCAGCGCATCAACTCTGAGCTGGAGTTCCTCAAGCAACCAACACTTGCTACAGATGTGGTCACTCTGAACCACAGTGGGGTCTACCAGCTCCCACACCATGCAGGTACAACACATCACCTGGCCCTGCGTCTCTATTTTATTTACTTACACAGAACATAGAACAGTACAGCACAAAAACAGGTCCTTCGGCTCGCCTTTAATCTGTGACAACCATGATACCATTCCAAACTAATTCCATCTGCTTGCACATGGTCTGCATTTCTCTATTCTCAGCCTGTTCTTATGTCTGTCTAAATGCCTCTTAAATATTGCTATTGTATCTGATTCTACCACCTCCCTGGGCAGCATATTGCAGACACCTACCACCCTCTGTGTAAAAGCAAAAATTTTCTTTGCACATCTCCTTTAAACTTTTCCCTTCAACCTTAAACCTTAAACCTATGGCCTCAAGTATTTGACATTTCCTCCTTGGGAAAGAGAGCCTGACTATCCACCCTATCCATGCCTCACATACTTTTATATACTTCTATCAGGTTGCCCCTCAGGCTACTCCAGCAAAAACAATCCAAGTATGTCCAGCCTCTCATAATAGCTAATCCATTCCAAACCAGGCAACATCTTGGTAAGAGATAGTAGGAACTGCAGATGCTGGAGAATCCGAGACAACAAGGTGCAGGGCTGGATGAACTTAGCAGGCCAAGCAGCATCATAGGAGCAGAAAGGCTGACGTTTCGGGCCTAGACCCTTCATCAGAAAAGGGGGAGGGGAAGGGGGTTCTGAAATAAATAGGGAGAGAGTGGGAGGCGGATAGAAGATGGATAGAGGAGAGGATAGGTGGAGAGGAAACAAACAGGTCGAAGAGGCGGGGATGGAGCCAGTAAAGGTGAGTGTAGGTGGGGAGTTAGAGAGGGGATAGGTCAGTCCAGGGAGGACGGACAGGTCAAGGGGGTGGGATGAGGTTAGTAGGTAGAAGATGGGGGTGCGGCTTGAGGTGGGAGGAGGGGATAGGTGGGAGGAAGAACAGGTTAGGGAAGCGGGGACAAGCTGGACTAGTTTTGGGATGCGGTAGGGAGAGGGGAGATTTTGAAGCTTGTGAAATCCACATTGATACCATTGGGCTACAGGGTTCCCAAGCGGAATATGAGTTGCTGTTCCTGCAACCTTCGGGTGGCATCGTTGTGGAACTGCAGGAGGCCCAGGATGGACATGTCGTCTGAGGAATGGGAGGGGGAATTGAAATGGTTCGCGACTGGGAGGTGCAGTTGTTTATTGCGAACCGAGCGTAGATGTTCTGCAAAGCGGTCCCCGAGCCTCTGCTTGGTTTCCCCGATGTAGAGGAAGCCACACCGGGTACAGCGGATGCAGTATACCACATTGGCAGATGTGCAGGTGAACATCTGCTTGATGTGGAAAGTCTTCTTGGGGCCTGGGATGGGGGTGAGGGAGGAGGTATGGGGGCAGGTGTAGCACTTCCTGCAGTTGCAGGGAAATGTGCCGGGTGTGGTGGGGCTGGAGGGGAGTGTGGAGCGGACAAGGGAGTCACGGAGAGAGTGGTCCCTCCGGAAAGCAGATAAGGGTGGGGGGGGAAAGATGTCTTTGGTGGTGGGGTCGGATTGCAGATGGCGGAAGTGTCGGAGGATGATGCGCTGGATCCGGAGGTTGGTGGGGTGGTACGTGAGGACGAGGGGGATTCTTTTTTGGTGCTTATTGCGTGGACGGGGTGTGAGGGATGAGTTGCGGGAGATGTGGGAGACACGGTTGAGGGCGTTCTCGACCACTGAGGGGGGGAAGTTACGGTCCTTGAAAAACGAGGACAACTGAGATGTACGGGAGTGGAATGCCTCATCCTGGGAGCAGATGCGGCGGAGGCGAAGGAATTGGGAATAGGGGATGGCATTTTTGCAGGAAGGTGGGTGGGAGGAGGAGTATTCTGGGTAGCTGTGGGAGTCGGTGGGCTTGAAATGAATATCGGTTTCTAGGTGGTTGCCCGAGATGGAGCCAGAGAGGTCCAGGAAGCGGAGAGAGGTATTAGAGATGGTCCAGGTAAACTTAAGGTTGGGGTGGAAGGTGTTGGTGAAGTGTATGAACTGTTCGAGCTCCTCGTGGGAGCACGAGGCGGCGCCGATACAATCATCAATGTAACGGAGGAAGAGGTGGGGTTTAGGGCCGGTGTAGGTACGGAAGAGGGATTGTTCCACGTAACCTACAAAGAGGCAGGCATAGCTTGGGCCCATGCGGGTACCCATGGCCACCCCCTTTGTCTGTAGGAAGTGGGAGGAATTGAAAGAGAAGTTGTTAAGGGTGAGGACGAGTTCGGCTAAGCGGATGAGGGTGTCATTGGAGGGGGACTGGTCGGGCCTGCGGGACAGGAAGAAGCGGAGGGCCTTTAGGCCATCTGTATGGGGAATGCAGGTGTATAGGGACTGAACGTCCATGGTCAAGATGAGGTGTTGGGGACCGGGGAATTGGAAGTTCTGGAGGAGGTGGAGGGCGTGGGTGGTGTTCTCATTTACACCATCTCAAAGCCTCCACATCCTTCCTATAGTGTGGTGACCAGAACTGCCCTCAGTACTCCAAATGTGGCTTAACTTAAGTTTTGTACAGCTTCAAAATGACTTACTGACTTTTTATATTCAATGCCCCCACAGGAGAAAGTAAACACCTCGTTTTCCACTTGGGAACCCTGCCACCTTCTGAACTCAATATCGAGTTCAACAATTTTAGGATCTGAGTGTAGTGATTGTAACAATGTTAGCCATGTGGACATCATAGAATTTGAGTTCCCTGATTAGAGCTGTTAATTTGATCCAATCAGGGAGCCCTGGATGGCAGATACAAACAGGAGTGTCAGAGGTTCTGTTTACAATGAGAGCTGGCTCTGAGGAAGCTGGATTAGAGTCAAGGACTCTCCATGTGTAAATAAAGGATGTCTTGGTGACAGGATACCAGCCTCTGTGGAGTTATTTCATTGAGCATCATCTCTTATGTCCTTACCTCAACCCCCACACGCCAGGCCTTGTCATCGCGTGGGCTGTGACCACTAACAACCCACTAGCATATATTGATTCTCCCAGGCTGATTCTTAGCCTTGAGATGGGCTTCACTGGATAACTATCTATAACTGATACTGGACAGAAAGATCAGCATGGGAGGAAGACAGAGCCAAATACGAAATGTTGATGTATTGGAGTGGGGACTTTGGATACACATCCATTCTCCCTTTCTTTTCCTAATAGAGTTTCTAGCACATCCTCGATAAACTTGACTTTCATTCTTCAGCAACAACCCTGCCCTTCCCAGCTTGACATTTTAAATAGCTCATGATTGGATTTCATTCCTGATTACCAGAATGATTATTACTGTCAGCTCATTAATATCCCATAGTGTGGACTTTAAAGTGTACATTTTAACTTGGCCAAGAAAGTTTAGTTAACAACTCTCCACCCAGCAATCATGCAAAGTACAATAACAAAGCAAAAAAAAAAGCAATTTCTTGTCCAGTAATATGATAGTACTGTGGCTTTAAGAAGTTATTTTGTCCTGTTTATTTTGAAAGTGAGATTGAATGCAAGATTACGAGCAGTCTGTAAAAAAGTAAATAGCTTGTGAGGCCTTGTTTTTTTTTTAAGTTGAAACAATAGAAGCAGCCTGCATTAGTGTGGTCAAGTTCTCGGAGAACCAGGGTTTTTAGTTTAGCTTTCAGCAGTTGCTTTTGACGTCTGGAAGAAATGGAAGCTTTTTTTCCCCTCTTTCAGTTACAGCCAAAAGCTGGGGTTTCTCTGCCTGTTACACGAGTTACATATGAGACAATCTGTTTCCTGGAATTGCCTTTTTCCAAGGGTGTAGTTATGGGATGTTACTATATTGGAATAGTTAATTATTAATAGTTATGATACCTATTATTCTGTTTAGTTTTCCAATAGAGTTAATTCCAATTTCTTCTTTCTTTTGTTGTATTTTTAACTAGAGTGGATGAATAAAGTAGTTTGCTTTACCTCGGGTATTTTGACCAATTGAATTGCATCTGGAATGTAACACTTTACATTTACCATTAAAATAAGAGAAAAGGTAAGGACCAGACTATCTTCTGAATACTTTGAGGGGGTTTGGTCTGGTCCATAACAAAATACACTCCAGATGATTTACTGTGAAGAAAAATGCAAATTCAGACAATGCTATTGTTTATTTAATTTTTCATTGTGTTTCAGCATTTTTCATGACATCAGATCTGACACAGTCAAGCTTACAATACCCAGAATTAAATCTTCACAAGCACGTGCAAAGACATCAATTCCAGGAACCAGACGGGGCCTGACTCCCATTGGGTGGTTTTCACAGGCTGAACAAGAGGAGCATCCAGAGTGGTTAGAGTGGGAGCTAATTAAACAGCATAACAGAAGGCATTCGGTGGGACTTGTCCAGAATGTGGCACCAAGCGGAAATATTCAAAAGTTTGGGGACACACTAAAAAGCTTGAGAAAGGGCAAGGTAAAAGCAGGAAAAGTCAATTAATTAATGAAGCGTTACTAAATTGGTGATGTGCGTAGTTTGGTGACATGATTACTTAGCACTAGGTATAACTGGGTTACATGGTTTGATTTATAAAATATTTTAATTTTACAAGCTAACTTTCCCACCTCCTGTCTTTCTCATTTCAGACAGCTTTTGCTTGATAGAAACCACTAGTCTAGATAAAAAAAAAACTTGTTTTCTGTGCTGGTGCAGTGCAATGATTGACTGCATTTCATGTGGTCTGATATTAGGCCATGAAAAGCAAAAAAGTCCTGGGGCCAATTTTTAACTCTATTTATCCAACAGAAACAGATTGGGCAGATTGTTAAAAACAATTGGGTTACTCACTTGACTGAGTTGGTTTTGGGGCCACAACGGGCATCAAAAGTTGGAAATATTACAAAAGGGTTGCTGCACTGTTTTAATGTGGTCCTGTCTCTAACTTGTTTATGCCAGTAGTCCATGCACTGTTCACCTTGCAGTTTACAAACACATTACAAGCAAGATAATTAACTAAATTTTGTTTTAATAAGATAATTAATCAGTTCCCTTTTTAACTGCTGAACTAATTTAACTTCAAATATCTTGTAGAGAATCCACAATTTTAAAACAATTTCACTCTTGGGACATGGATGTCACTGGCTGGCTAGGATTTATCGCCCTAGTTGCTTTCGAGAAGATGGTGGTGAGCTGCCTTCTTGAGCCACTGCAGTCCATCTGCTGTAGGTTGACCCATGATATCCTTAGGGAGGGTATTTCAGGATTTTGAGCCAGTGACAGTGAAGGAACGGCGATATATTTCCAAGTCAGGATGGTGAGTGGCTTGGAGGCGAATTTGCAGGTGCTGGTGTTCCCACGTATCTGCTGTCCTTGTCCTTCCAGATGGGTTTGGAAGGTGCTGTCTAAGAATCATTGGTGAATTTCTGCAGTGCATCTTATAGATAGTTCACACAGTGCTGCCACTGAGTGTTAGTGGTGGAAGAAGTGGATGCTTGTGGATGTAGTGCCAATCAAGCCATCTGCTTTATTCTGGATGGTATCAGGCTTCTTGAGTGTTGTTGGGGCTGCACTCATCCAGGCAAGTGGTGAGTATTCCATCACACTCCTGACTTGTGCCTTGTACGTGATGGAAAGGCTTTGAGGAATCAGGATCTGAGTAATTCACTGTAATATTCCTAGCCTCTGACCTGTTCTTGTAGCCACAGTGTTTATGTGGTGAGTCCAGTTGAGTTTTTGGTTAATGGTAACCCCAAGGATGTTGGTAGTGAGGGATTCAGTGATGATAACACCATTGAATGTCAGGGAGTGGTGATTCGATTGTCTCTTATTGCAAATGGTCATAGCCTGGCATTTGTGTGGCACGAATATTACTTGCTACCTGTCAGCCCAAGCCTGGATATTGTCCAGGTCTTGTTACATTTGAACATGGAGTGGTTCAGTATCTGAGGAATCACAAATGGTGCTGAACATTGTGCAATCATCAGCGAACATTTCCACTTCTGACCTTATGATGGACGAAAGGTCATTGATGAAGCAGCTGCAGATGGTTGGGCCTAGGACACGACCTGGAGGAACTCGCGCAATGATGTTGTGGAGCTGTCTGACCTCCAACAACCACGATCTTCCTATCTGCCAGGTATGACTCCAACTAAAGGAGAATTTGCCTCCTAATACTCATTGATTCTAGTTTTGCTCGGGCCCATTAATGCTGCACTCGGTCAAATGCAGCTTTGATGTCAAGGTCTGTCACTCTCACCTTACGTCTGGTTTTCAGCTCTTTTGTCCATGTTTGAATCAAGGCTATAATGTGGTCAGGAGCTGAGTGGCCCCGGTGGAACCCAAACTGGGTGTCACTAAGCAGGTTATTTCTGAACAGATGCTGCTCAGTAGCACTGTTGATGACACCTTCCATCATTTTACTGATGATTGAGAGTAGACTGATGGAGTGATAATGGGCTGGGTTGGATGTACCCTGCTTTTTCCACATTGTCCGATAGATGCCAGCGTTGCAACTGTATTAGATGAGCCTGGCTAAAGGAGCGGCAAGTTCTGGATCTTAAGTCTTCAGTACTATTGCTGGAACATTGCCAGGGCCCATAGCCTTTGCAGTATCCAGTGTCTCCAAACATTTCTTGATTTCCTGTTAAGAGAATTGAATTGGCTGAGGACTGGTATGTGTGATGCTGGGGACTACTGGAGGCCGAGGTGGATCATCCACTTGGCACTTCTGGCTGCAGATTGCTGAGAATTCTTCAAACATACCTTTTGCAGTGATGTGCTGGGCTCTTCCATCATTGAGGATGGGGATGTTTGTGGAGCCTCCTCCTTCAGTGAGTTGTTTAATTGTCCACCACCATTTACGACTGGATGTGGCAGGAGTGCAGAGCTTAGATATGATCTGTTGGTTGTGGGATCGTTTAGCTCTGTCTATCACTTGCTGCTTTTGCTGTTTGGCGTGCAAGTAGTCCTGCCTGGTGGCTTCACCAGGTTGACACCTCATTTTTAGGGATGCCTGTTACTGCTCCTGGCGTGCCCTCTTGCACTCTCCATTGAACCAGGGTTGATCCCCTGGTTTGATGGTAATGGTTGAGTGGGGGATATGCTGGACCATGAGGTTACAGATTGTGCTGGAGTACAAGCCCGCTGCTGTTGATGGCCCACAGCACCTCATGGATGCCTGGTCTTGAGTTGCTAGATCTGATTGAAGTCCGCCCCATTTAACATAGTGATAGTGTCTTACAACATGATGGAGGGTATTCTCAATGCGAAATCTGTACCCAGTCACAAAACCATCATGACTGGCCCCACCCTTCCCATCCACTTCTGTATCTGCAGTGGCCTGCTCAGTCCTAAGCCCTCTCTGCTGGCAAGCTGCCACTTTCTGCTCAAAATGAGTGTGTGTCTGACCAGCAACATTGCAGGGAGCTCCCTGCTGAGCATCTGTCAAAGATTCCCATGCAGCATTGCTGTGACATTCCTCTAGCTTCTCAGCAGGGCACAAAACTGCTCCCTTGATCTAAGATAGTAGGAACTGCAGATGCTGGAGAATCCGAGACAACAAGGTGCAGGGCTGGATGAACACAGCAGGCCAAGCAGCATCATAGGAGCAGAGAGGCTGACGTTTCGGGCCTAGACCCTTCATCAGAAAAGGGGGAGGGGAAGGGGGTTTTGAAATAAATAGGGAGAGAGTGGGAGGCGGATAGAAGAGGGATAGAGGAGAGGATAGGTGGAGAGGAAACAAACAGGTTGAAGAGGCGGGGATGGGGCCAGGAAAGGTGAGTGTAGGTAGGGAGTTAGGAAGGGGATAGATCAGTCCAGGGAGGACGGACAGGTCAAGGGGGCGGGATGAGGTTGGTCGGTAGGAGATGGGGGTGCGGCTTGAGGTGGGAGGAGGCCTCTCCACCTATCCTCTCCTCTATCCCTCTTCTATCCGCCTCCCACTCTCTCCCTATTTATTTCAAAACCCCCTTCCCCTCCCCCTTTTCTGATGAAGGGTCTAGGCCCGAAACGTCAGCCTCTCTGCTCCTATGATGCTGCTTGGCCTGCTGTGTTCATCCAGCCCTGCACCTTGTTCCCTTGATCTAAGGCTACTTTTATACAGTCACCACCTCACTGAGACAAATAGCTGCGTGATTAATTCTGATCTGATAGAACCCAATTTCTGCTTCTAAACAATTCTCAGCAGCACCCCATATCAAGCTCCATTCCTATCCATTACATTTTAAATCATTTCAGAATATAAGAAAGAGATCCCTTTTTAATCGGTTTTTGCCATTGAGTGAGAATGGAACTCCATGTACCATCAAATGTCCAGTAGGTGTCTCACTGTGCTCAGCTTCAGAGTCAGGTTGTGCAATGATCCAGAATGAAGCTGTTCTCACCAAAATCTCAATTACATTGACTGGATCTTAGCTCTCAGTATTTTAAAGAATTGCATCATGTACTCTCTTTTACAACCTTCTTTCTCCAATATAAAGAAATGCAATTGTGCAAACCAAGCCACTTGCATTTCAGAGATTGTAAGAACTGCAGATGCTGGAGTCAGAGATAACACATTGTGGAGCTGGAGGAACACAGCAGGCCAGGCAGCATCAGAGGAGCAGGAATGTTGATGTTTCGGGTTGGGACCTTTCTTCAGAAATGGGGGAGGGCGAAGGGAGCTCAGAAATAAATAGAGGGAGGGTGAGGCTGGGGAAGGTAGGTGGGATGGTGATAGGTGAGTGCAGGTGGGGAGTGGTGGGGATTGGTCGGTGAGGTGGGAGGATGGATAGGTGGGAGAGAAGATGGACAGGTTATGTCAGGTTGTGTCAGATCAAGGAGACGGGGATGAGACGGAGGGTTGGTCATGGGATGAGGCCGGGGGTGGCGGGGGCAGGGCGGTGGGCAGGGGGGGTGGTGGGGGTGTGGGGAGATTTTGAAACTGGTAAAGTCCATATTAGGCCATTGGGTTGTAGGCCCCCAAGGTGGAATATGAGGTGCTGCTCCTCCAGTTACCAGGTGGCATCATTGTGTCACTGGAGCAGGCCCAGGATGGACATGTCACCCAGGGAGTAGGAGGGGGAGTTGAAGAGGTTCGCGTGGAAGGTGTTTTTGTTTGTCGCAAACAGAGCGCAGATGCTCTACAAAACAGTCTCCAAGTCTCTGCTTGGTCTCACCGATGTAGAGGAGACCACATCGGGAGCTGCGGATGCAATAGACCACATTAGTGGATGTGCAGGTGAACATCTGTCTGATGTGGAAGGTTTGTTTGGTGCCTGGGATGGAGGTGAGGGGGAAGGTATAGGGGCAGGTGTAACACCTCCTGCGGTTGCAGGGAAAGGTGCCGGGGGTGGTGGGGCTAGTGGGGAATGTGGAGCGGACGAGGGAGCTGCGGAGACAATGGTCCCTATGGAAGGCATTTCACGCCTTTTCTCTCAACACCTGTGTGTTGTATTCGTGACATAAGGGCAGTTTGTCTGAACAGACTCAATCCTGTTTAAATAAAAGTCTGTTCCCTTCTGCTTCGCCTGCTACCAGATAGGATTCAATAATTCAGAAGTTGAAGAGAGTGTTCTCCCATCACCTTCAAGAATATGAAAGGTAAAGTCACCATTGTCTTACTGAACCATAAGGCTGCTCTTTCATTGGAGAGAGACAATTGGTGGTGGTTTAACCTGAAGATCACCATGCCTCAGGCGAGGAGTGGAATCCTTCATGGTAATCTCAGCTGGTGCAGGAACTGGACCCAAATTGTTGGTATCACTCTGCATTTTAAACCAGCAGTCCACCCAGCTGAGGTAACCGAAATGTCAGCAACATATCAGCCTAATGTGTTATGGTTAAATTATTTTGCTGAATTTCTATTAGAGGAAAAATGCTATCTCAAAGGGAAAATTAAATCAAGATATTGATTAATACAATAATCAATAAATATAGAATTTGAATCAGCACACTAGTTCTTAATACAGCCTTTTCGAATAGTGTGAAGACATGGTAATGTAATTAGCTGGTCACTGAACTTTTGGTTGACCTTCAAGATGTATTTTGTGTGAATGATTTGTATTCCAATTTGCTTGTTGGATTGGTCCATAATATGACAGCTAAAATGAACAAGCAGAGCTGCCATTTTATTTTATTTGACCTTTTTCATATTAGTCACTATGTTGAAGTAGATGAATGATTTTATATGATGAGAACTGAGGTATAAATTGCTAAAGATTGGTTCCTTATGTCCAGGATACACAGGTGATGGGGGTTTGACTAAGGACACGTGAGGATCGTACTGCTGGATCGCTGTGTCGGTGGTTAAGTTGGAGATATCTGTCATGTCACTAACAAGGAAAACCATCTGTCTTGTGTCATAGTTCATTATCTCGCTTGGATTCATTTAAAAATGATGACAGGGGAATGTTGCCTCAAAACTGAGATGGGAAGCTAACAAAAATATGTTTTCAGAAACAGGGTTTGAATTGCAGCTACTTTTTAGGACCAAATCTGAAATCAAGCTTGAATTGTCAGGGTATCATTACCCACCAATGTTCTCTGAATCTGAACCTTATAGACCTGAGGGAAAAATAAAGTAGATATGTGGACCCTGTCATGTGAAAGTGAAGTGTTGTCCTGGCAGTGATATTTCCTAACAAAAGCAGGATCACATGCTCTTCCATTAGCATGAGACTTTAATAAAGCAGCAGCTATAGATTTATAAGTGTGGTCCGAGGATAGAAACATTTTCATTCTACATTTCATAGTCATGGCAACAGATTGTATTTCTACAGTAAACCATGACAAAGACAAAAGAAATTTTGACAAAAATATCATGAAACAATGGATAGGGAAGATTCTGAGGGCATTGGCTAAATTCTTAACTGATAATGGAGAGGGATTTTGCCAAGATGAATTTAGAAATATGAAAAGCTATGAAGATTGTAGTTGTGAACATGGTAGCTGAAAGTCCCTTCAGCAATGGACTTTGTGAAAGAAATCATGCAGTAACTGATGAGATGCTTCACAAGATTTTAGCTGACCAATTAAATGGAAAAAAAAACTGCCCTGCTACAGACATTATATGTGAAGAATTCACTTCAAATGGTTTGGGTATAGTCCTTATTAATTAGCAGGGAAGAAAAATCCAAAGATATCTTCTGTGATGAATAATCACAGCCTTGTAAGGAATGACAATTGATTTCACCTTTTTTCAGTGTACAGAATGCCCTACATTCAGGGAGAAGGGTATTCACTGAGGCAGAATTCTCAGAGACAGTTTGTTGAGCCACTTGGCACTGTATAAGACCATCAGAGAGAAACTTTAATCCTGTGGTTACTAAAGAGAGAGTCAGAATGAATTAAAGTTCTGTTTGAAGGGAAGGCAGTAATTCTCCAACATGATAAACTGTTGGACTGCTTTCATCTGGGTAAATTGGGATTGATTATAAACCTGTGGGACTTAAGCAATCAATAGAAGGTGATGAGGCACCCTGCACCTCACATACTCATTTGTTTGAAATGTAAAAGCAACAGAAGGAGATAGAGTTGGTGCTTGACTGATAGTGGACAAAATGATACTGATGCACAGGGATAGGACCATTTTTCCCAAAGAACTACTATTCTGTGTCAGTTCTAAGGTAACATACGTACCAAAAGAGACTAGCAAATGAAGCAATGCAGACATAGTAAAGATGCAGGCAGGAAAGCCAGCAGACAATTTAATGGCTATACATTCAAGATGATGGACAAGAGGTGAGAGCTAAAGATTTGCAAAATATGGTAAAACTATGGAAAGCTAGAAAACTCATTGAAAGTTTCCAGAGCAGATCTGGAAGTGACTCTAAACATGGGAATGATCATGTACTGGCAGCACAACTTCTGAATGTTGAAAGAAGTGGTCCCAAATGGGGCAAATACGGCTAAAGTAAGATTTGTAGCAGAGCGTTTCAATGAAGCACTTGTGATGAAGATGTCAGAGTGGACTCTTCCCCCTGCAGGTAAAGTGGCCTTGAAAGTTCCTCGGCTCCCTTATCCACATATTAATGAGAATGTTGGTTGATTGATACAAAGAAAAAGCATGGGTTGAATGATGCATGCAGGGTATAGGATTTCTCAATAATTCCTATCCTGTTGAAAGTAGGCTGTAAACAGCTGAAAGCTGACTCAGCAATGTAGTATTGGTATCATAAAAGGAAACTCACTGTATCTTTATGATGAGTGTTGGTGATTTTCAATGGGGATGTTCTGAGGATTTTGTGTGGTTGATTTAGAGGTAAGCCGCAGGGATAAGATTGTAAAGCTGGCACCTGAGTTGTTTAAGTATGTAAGCTTAGAAATTAGAATAAGATGGGAGTAAATGTGAATTGACAATCATTCCTAGAAATGGTTAATCTTATAACGATAAGTGAGGCAAGGTAGTCATAGAAAGAAGGTCTTGCAATCAACGAAGAAACACAACAGTGAAGAGGCCTGAATGGACAATTAAAATGACAACAGACTTAGACAAGACCCAATGTCAGTTATGCACTGAAACTTAGTACTATGATTAAACATGCTGCAGTTGAGGAAGTTTTGATGGAAAATAAAACATTAAATAAATTTGTTTGGAGAAAAGTACACTTGAGGTTCCAGACTTGGGTGATCTAAAAGATATGAAATTAGCTCTTTTTAAGTGACAATGAAATGGATAGATATTCACATGCAGCTGAGTTTATCATATTCTTGGTGGGTGAAAGTGGAAAATGTTGCCCTTTGTCCTGAAAAACCACAAAAAGAAGTGTGTTTACAAGTGCTCCAGCTGTGGAAACATTGGCACTAGTGGAAGCATTTGATGTGGGATTGTGCTTTTCTAACAATCTGAAGGAAATCCTATACAAAGGGCATTTTTGGAAATGGTTGCCTGTTGAGAGCTGAAAAATAGCTATTCTCTTTGGGATAGTGCTTACCTGATAGAGTGCTATTCAGAAAAACCTGAGGATTGACCTTGCTTGAAAGAAAGAAATGTTGGGGAGCAAAGGGATCTCTAAAACAAAATGGGTAGAAAGCAACGCCAATTCCCGGTCTCATTTAGAAAGAGGAATGCTTGCTTCAGATAACTAGAGTCATAGAGTCATAGAGTTGTACAGCATGGAAACAGACCCTTTGTTCCAACTTGTCCATGCTGACCAGATATCCTAAATTATTCTAATCCCATTTGCCAGCATTTGGTCCATATCCCTCTAAACCCTTCCTATTCATATACCCATCTAGATGACTTTTAAATATTATTATTGTACCAGCCTCCACCATTTACTCTAGCAGCTCCTTCCATACACACACTACCCTCTGAGTGAAAAAGTTGCTGCTTAGGCCCCTTTTAAATCTTTCTCCCCTTACCTTAAACCCATGCCCTCTCATTTTGGACTCCCCCGTCTCAGGGAAAAGACCTTGGATATTCACCCTATCCATCCCTCTCATGATTTTATAAACCTCTACAAGGTCACCTCTCAGCATCCAACACTCTGGGGGGAAATAGCCCCAGTCTATTCAGCCTCTCCCTATAGCACAAACCCTCCAAACCTGGCAACATCCTTGTAAATCTTTTCTGAACCCTTTCATATTTCACAACATCCTTGTATAGCAAGGAGACCAGAAGTACATGCAGTGTTCCAGAAAATGGTCTAACCAATGTCCTGTACAGCTGCAACTTGACCTCCCAACTCTATACTCGATGCACTGACCAATAAAGGCAAGCTTCTTCACTATCCTGTCTACCTGTGATTCCATTTTCAATGAACTATGAACCTGTACTCCAAGGTCTGTTTGTTCAGCAATATTCCCCAGGAGCTTACCATTAATTGTGTAAGTCCTGCCCTGATTTGCCTTTCCAAAATTCAGCACCTCACATTTATCTAAATTAAACTCTATCTGCCACTTTCGGCCCATTGGCCCTTCTGATCAAGATCCCATTGTACTCGGAAGGAATCTTCTTCGCTGTTCACTACACCTCCAGTTTTGGTGTCATCTGCAAATGTACTAACCATACCTCCTATATTCACATCCAAATCATTCATTTAAATTACGAAAAACAGTAGACTCAGCACTGATCCTTGTGGTACACCACTGGTCACGGGACTCCAGTCTGAAAAGCAACCCCCCACTACCACCCTCTGTCTTCTACCTTTGAGCTATTTCTCCCTCTATTTGATGTGATCTAACCTTGCTAACCAGCCTACCTTGAGAAACCTTGTTGAAGGCTTTACTGAAGTCCATATAGATCACATCCACTGCTCTTCCCTCATCAATCCTCTTTGTTACTTCTTCAAAAAGCTCAAGCAAGTTAATGAGACACAATTTCCCAAGCACAAAGCCATGTTAACTATCCCTAACCAGTCCTTGCCTTTCCAAGTACATACAAATCCTGTCTCCCAGGATTCCTGCCAACAACTTGCCCACCACTGATGTCAGACTCACCGGTCTACAGTTCCCTAGCTTTTCATTTTAATACAATAAATGTCAGCTGATGTTATAAAGTCGTAGCTTGGACCAGGACAATTCAAGATGAAGAGATAACAAGGTGTAGAGCTGGATGAACACAGCAGGCCAAGCAGCATCAGAGGAGCAGGAAGGCTGACGTTTTGGGCCTAGACCCTTCTTCAATTCAAGATGAATGTTATTTCTAAAGGAACAAAACAATCATTAATTTCAAGGAGCCTTCCTTCAGTTAAAATAAAATAATTTAGGACAGAGCTTTTACATAGTCTTAAATAGTGGCACCACATTAGTCAACCTTCAGTCTTCCAGCACCTTACCTGTGGCTATCAATGATACAAATATCTCAGCAAGGGACTCAGCAATCATTTCCCTACCTTCCCACAGAATTCTAGGGCACATCTGATCAAGTCCTGGGGATTTATCTACCTTTGTGTATTTTAAGACATCCAGCACCACCTTGTCTTTAATATGGACATTTTTCAAAATGTCAGAGTTCCTAGAAGAAGGACATCTTGTGCTGTAGTCAACTGTAAGAGATGGAGTCAACTAATTATTTATTTTGATTGCATTGTAATTACTTAACTGTGCCACAATTTGTTTGTATCACAGATCCATTTCTTTCTTTAATAGTTGGCTGGTTATGTTTTACAGGTTAAGGCCAAGATGGATCAACCACTTGGCACTTCAGACTGAAAATGTTAACAGTTCTTAAATTGGCTGTTTAATGTGAGAATGAGCCCCATTGATCAGGGATCTCCCACTTTTGCTTGTTTACACTGGGTTAGCTGGTCTAAATGGGAGAAGTACCAGTATAAAAAGCAAAATACAGCCAGTGTTTTGTTTTTCATTCTACAGTTAAACAGCAGCTGGTAAGTATAAGTCTGTGGTTGCTGGATAAGCATAGAATGACACTGCATTATAATTCTCTGCATGGTACAATACCCTCCTGACATTTTCTATGGTCTCACATGAATATTGCCATTTGGGATTGATCCGTCAGCAAGAATCCACTGTCACAAGGTGGAGCTGTAGAGTGTGGAAGGCAGAGATGTTGCAAAGACAGCTGATAAACTATTTAACAAATAGTGCACAAATCACCATGTAGAAACTAGACATTGTGACCTTATTGTGAAGCCACTGCACCTCACTGGCATGTTCACAGGGAAAAAGTATTGGTCCATAGTTTGTCAACAGAAATGAAAAACTCAGGACAAAGATCATGTAAATGAATGATATCTAAATGAATAGTAACACAATATTTCATTGTGGTGGTTTACAAAGTGTTCTTGAAAATAGAAGTTACAAATGTAGCACTACCATTGTAACACCTGAGGTCACCTTGACCAGTTTGTTCTCTAGAATGTAATAAATCCTGCAGATTTTTTTCAGTGATTTCTGTAAAAGATCTGTCCCAAACTTTTTTCCTTAACTGAAGAAAAGCTACTTGAAATTAATGATTGTTTTGTTCCTTTAGAAACAGCATTCATCTTGAATTGTGCTGGTCCAAGCTCTGACTTCATAACATCAGTTGACAGTTATCGTATTAAAATGAAAAAGACTGTTTCAGTGTCAAGCAAGAAACACAAGCTGACTAATTCAGCAAAATTAAATTCAGCTAATCAAGCCAATTTTTAAAAAATCATTCATGCATGAGGGTGTCACTGGCTTAGATAACATTTATTGCCAATCCCTAATTGCCAGAGAGCAGTTAAGAATCAACCCTATTGTTGCATCTCTGGATCACCATGTAGGCCAGAGAAAGGATTGTAGTTTCCTTCCCTTAAGGGTATTAGTGAACTAGCTGGGATTTTCCTGGCAATCAATAATTGATTCATAAGACTCTTAATTTCACATTTTTACTGGATTCAAATTCCACAATACACTGTGACAGGATTTGAACCCAGGTCCCCTGACTGGGGTTTCTGAATTAACAGTCCAGTGATAATACCACTAGGCTGTCACCTTCCCAGTGTTCTTGCCAGCAAAAATGAGGTCCAGATCATCTGTGTCTAAAGTGTAAGATCTGATCGAGTCTTACAATCGAGATAGGGATTGGGAAGTCCAGGCAAGGAGGCAAGGTTTAAAAATTGGAGGTAGGGCATTCAGAGTGCACTCACACACCGAGGAAATGTGAAACTCTCACCATCAAAAAGTTGCTGGAGTGCAGCTAATTGGAAATGTCAAAATGGAGATCTATGGATTTTGATTTGGTATGAGTTAGAGAGGCTTGCAGAACCAAAGTGGGCAAGGTAAGAGTTCAGGTTCAAACTAGCCATGATTTAATTGATTGGCAGAATAGGAGTGAGAGGCTAAATGGTCTGCTTCTGATTCTGACAGTTTTCACTTCAGGTTGCTAGTACCTAGTGATGTACTCTACATGAGCTAAAGAAGTTTCACTTTTTCAATGTGGACATAACAGGTTGCGTAATGAGTTAGGAAACTTGTCCACTTGCTGTGCACATTGAAAAATGTGAACTCATTGCCTACCTATTTCATTGTTATGATTTCTATCGATTATTAATGATTGTAAAATTGAATGGATTATGCCACTATTTCCCAAAAACTACAGCCAGGCTTTCCACCAGAAATTTAAATCTGGAATGATGATCCATGTAGATGATTATCAGAACAGAATTCTTGTGGGTGGATTTTATGAAGCCTGTGAGACTGGGATAAGTGACAGGCAGGCTGATTGATTTAGGTAGGATGCAAAATTTCAATTTCTTGATGGCAGGTTGTCATGCAGAGGTTTAAGCGTGTTCTGTGACTGGCTGTTAGCAGTAAACTCTGTACATTCCAATAATTTTCATTAGCATAGAATTAAAAATATATATGTCCTATTCTCTAGATAAGGTCTGTAGCAGATGAGAATCTCACTTGTTTAAAGGTGGCGTGCAGTAATTAGCTTTCTTGTGTTGTGTCTAAGAGCAGCATCTTTTATTTTTGAAATCTGTGGCACAAAGGAGGAGAATGACTGCCTTGATTGTGTGTGGAGGCTTGCGACCCAGCAAGACTGAGTGAACACAAAGACGAGAATGCTGGAGAAACTCAGCAGCATCTGTGGAGAGAGAAAACGAATTAATGCTTCCAATCTGGTATCACCCTTCAGACTGAGCAAGTGAGTAGGCTGGAGAGGGGCGAGGTCTTGTAGAATGAGCTTAGGAGCATGGAGGAGTGGACAAATGAGGTAAGGGAAGACAAAGAGTGGGGTCAGGGTCATGAAGGCATGAAATTGGAAGGACCTGGGTGTGGCGGGGATAGTTCAGTCAAGGTAAGAAAGTGAGGGCAAAATACAGTACTGTGGATGTTGGGAGTCTGAAACAAACAGAATCATCATAGTTATCATCAATGATTACTGCCCTAAAGAAATATTTTGGAGGACAGTCATATCTTCATGTCACATTTTAAAGTAACCATGATGTGGAGATGTTGGTGTTGGACTGGGGTGGACAGGGTCAAAAATCACACGACACCAGCTTATAATCCAACAGGTTTATTTGAAAATGCAAGCTTTTGGAGCATAGCTTCTTCCTCAGGCAAAGTGTGAGAGAGAGGGTATAAGACACAGAATTTATAAGCAGAAAGGTAACAACCTTAAAACTGGCCGTCTCTTGTTGAATCTTTAATCAGTTAGGAAAGAAACTACTAATTAAAATGCAAAATCCAGATTCCCTTCAAGTCATTGTCCCGAGATAATTAAAGGTTTTATCAATGGATACAAGAGGTGACATCTCAGGTCAGACCATGCATTTTAGCTGTGAGGTCTTGTTTAGAATCTGTGTATGTTTTAAACTGGGGTCAAATTTTATTTTTTTGAGCAAAACAGAATGTATCTACAACTCCGCAGACACACATGAACACTCTTTTTCCCTCTCTCTCTGTCACATACACACACACACAGACACACATGAATTGTTTCATCCAAGATGTTTGTGTGTTTTGAGTTCAAGTTTGAGTGATAATTCAGGAAATGTGTCTAGAAGCTAGAAAGGTAGGCAGTCTTTTAAGAATTAGGCTGGAGAGACCTCAACAAGAGAAAGGTTGCAGCCTGACAAAAGTGACAGACTAGCAAGGAAAGCAGCGAGCATTCTCAACAAAAGGACAGAATCAGAAATCTGTTTGATTGAGAAGTGTTTATAGCCATCAATACCTTAAAAGATAAAGCAGGAAGAGAGGCCAAACAACAAGAGCTAAAAGTTGGAGAGAATTTATGGCATATTCAGAGGTTTCAGAGAGAGGTAAACCTGCTCTGTCACACTGCTGGATCTCTGCAGAAACAATTTTACCAGACAGAACCTAGAAGATCAAGAATAGTTTGGTAATTAATGTTTTGGATGAATGCTTGGGTGATAAAGAGATCAGATTAGATTCCCCTGCAATAGGAGAGGTAATTTGAAACTTCCTGGTCAATTTGAAAAATGTCCATATTACAGTGGAGGAGGTTTTGGATGTCATAAAATGCATAAAAGTGTCTCATCCCTGTGGGAAGCTAAGGAAGTGTTGCTGGGCCCCTTGCTGAGATATTTGTATCGTTGATAGCCACAGGTGAGATTCTAGAAGACTGGAGGTTGGCTAACATGGTGCTACTATTTAAGAAAGGTGGTAACGAAAAGCCAGGGAACAATAGACCAGTGAACTTGACATTAGTGATGGGCAAGTTGTTGGAGATAATCTTGAGGGACAGGATTTACATGTATTTGGAAAGACAAGGACTGATTAGGGATAGTCAATATGGCTTTGTGTGTGGGAAATTGTGTCTCACTAATTTGATTAAGATTTTTGAAGAAGTAACAAAGAGGATTGATGAGGCCAAAGCAGTGGATGTGATCTAAATGGACTTCAGTAAGACCTTTGACAAGATAGCAAGGTTAGATCACATCAAATAGAGGGAGAACTAGCCATTTGGATACAAGATAACAAGGTGTAGAGCTGGATGAACACAGCAGGCCAAGCAGCATCATAGGAGCAGGAAGGCTGACGTTTCGGGCCTAGACCCTTTATACAAGAACTGGCTTGAAGGTCGAAGACAGAGGGTGGTGGTGGAGGGTTGCTTTTCAGACTGGAGACCTATGACCATTGGTGTGCCCCAAGGATTGATGCTTGGTCCACTGCTTCTCATCATTTATATAAATGATGTGGATATGAACTTAGGAGGTATGGTTGGTAAGTTTGCAGATGACTCCCAAATTGGAGGTGTAGTGGACAGTGAAGAAGGTTACCTCCGAGTACAATGGGATCTTGATCAGATGGGCCTTTGGACCAAGGAGTGGCAGATAGAATTTAATTTAGATAAATATGAGGTGCTGCATTTTGGAAAGGAAATCAGGGCAGGACTTAGATACTTAATGGTAAGGTCCTGGGGAGTGTTGCTGAACAAGGAGACCTTGGAGTGCAGGTTCATAGTTTCTTGAAAATGGAGTCACAGGTAGATAGGATAGTGAAGAAGGTGTTTGGTCTGATTGTCTTTATCGGTCAGTGCATTGAGTATATGAGTTGGGAGGTCATGTTGCAGCTGTACAAGATATTGGATAGGCTACTATTGGATACTGCGTGCAATTCTGGTCTTCCTGCTATTGTGAAACTTGAAAGGGTTTAGAAATGATTTACAAGGATGTTGTCAGGGCTGGAGGGTTTGTACTAAAGGAAAATGCTGAATAGGCTGGGGCTATTTTCCCTGGAGCATCGGAGGCTGAGGGGTGACGTTATAGAGGTTTATAAAATCATGAGGGGAATGGATGGGGTAAATAGACAAGGTCTTCTCCTTGGGGTTGGTGAGTCCAAAACTAGAGGCCATAGGTTTAAGGTGCAAGGGGAAAGATTTAAAAGGGGCAACATTTTCATGCAGAAGATGGTGTGTGTATGGGAGCGGCTGTCAGAGCAAGTAGTGGAGGCTGGTACAATAACAGCGTTTAAAAGACATCTGGATGGATATATGAATAGGAAGGGTTTAGTGTTATATAAACCAAATGCTGACAACTGGGATTAGATTAATTTAGGATATCTGGTCAGCATGGATGAGTTGGGCCAAAGGGTCTGTTTCCGTGCCGTATATCTCAATGAGTCTAGGACTCTAACTTAGCTAACTATTTGTGAAGGTGCATATCCACAGATAGAAAAGCTGTTTTCCTGCAGGATGACCTGCCTTAGAAAAGGTTTCTCCAGCTTCCAAAGGTAGCATCAGAAGTGGAATGGAAACTCAAAAGTATAAATAAATGTGTTTATGGATTAACTGTGCTTCCCAGGTATGGTACTTTTGTATTAAAACATTTTGTATTTATTCAATAGCACTTTTAGATTTTGTTAGAATAACATTCTTAAAACATAAAATCTTATTGTCATCCTTTCAACTGGAAGTTTGAATTTCTTAAAGGTATCAGTCTGTATTGGGATTGTAACACTTCAATATCAACCATTTTTAAAAATCTTTTAGATTCGACAGGCAGTTCGGATAGATCTACTGACTAATAATCAGCAGGATTTCGAGTGTGCTGTGATAACCCCATGATGCATTCACCTTTGAGCATGTATCTGTGGCTTTTGTTAATTCAGGAAAGTGCTTCTGATCTCGTCATACATTCTGGTTTGAAAACAACTGATTGAGGAGATCAGTCTGAGCTGGAATTCCCTTTTTTTGCCAGTAGACTTAAAAATAGCAACACTGCAGATAAATCAATAGGAATACATTTATTTTTCAAGAAGGTTTTGGTATCTCAGTTTATCCATAAATTGCATATAAGTAGAATTTCTTAATGCAGTGATTATAATAAGGTCAGCCGGCTGGATCTCATAGAATATGAGTTCCCTGATTAGAGCCATTAATCTGGTCCAATTAGGGAGCCGTGGCTGACATAAACGGGTGAATATCAGAGATATTGAGTTGCTGAATTACTTAGTGAGGGGCTGTGTTAATGTCAAAAGCTCTGCATTTGTAAATAAAGGGTAAATGTTGATGGAATGCCGGCCTCTGATGGGTTATTTCACTTGGCTTGTCCTGTGGAGAATGGCATGCTAGATTTCACTGCCTCGGGCTTAAGCTCTGGAATTCCTCACATTAATGTCTCTCCCTCTTCACCTTCCTCTGTTCCATTTAAATGCCCCCTGAAAATCTATGCCCTTGACTAAGCTTTTGGTGACCAATCCTGACATCTCATGTGACTCAGTTACATCATTTGGTCACTCATGTTGAGAGATTTTGCTATGTTTTTGGCCCTATGTAAAAGCAAGTTGTTAAGCCACTCCCTTGTGCATTGGACGGTGCAGTTGCTGACTGAACCACTGGGAGAGATGTTCCCAGTGTCATTACCGCATAACAGTCAATTTACTGTTGTTACTGCTAGAAAGCAAATTGTTCCAAACACAGAAATCTGAGACACAGGCTTTAATTCTAACTTGTATTTTGGAATACATTTTATGTTGTGAAATGAGACAGCAGAGCTTTTTGTTCACCAGAAACAAACCCATTAATTAGGAAACCAGATGTACAGAAAATAAACAAGGTTCCTTGAAAGACATTGGCATTGGTAGCGATGTGACAAATGGTTCTGATGATGAGTACTGTTCATTATATCTGCTTTTTGTGCACAGCAACCATGTGTATCATGTATATGGACTTATAATTGAGCACAGCAGTCTGTGTGAGTGCTTGCAGGGGGAGACTTGCCATAGCAAGAATCCTGCTGATTGTGAATGTATAATTTATAACTAGCTGGAATATGGCAGGTTTGCAGGCAGCCAGATGATTAGAAGCTTCAAAGGATAAGACATAATCTAATCACAGAACTTTTACAAGCATGCAGGTAAGGAAAATACAATAATGTAAAGTAACTTGATTGTATATTGGAAATTAAAATGATGGAATTAAATAATTGTAGATAAGAGTGTGCAAAATATTGCAAGGTCGTTCAGATTTAGGTGTTTATATAGTTGGAAATGGTGTGTTATTAGGTGCATAGTAAGTAATGGATTTCATTGAAATGTTGCACTAATTTGTTGTTTTTAAATAGCTATCCTTCCAATAGCATGAAAAATAAAATTAGAGCTTTCTAGACAGAGATTATTTAATGACCATTTTCTTGTATGGTAATAAGATGCAACTTCTATCAGCACCAATTGTAGGGAATTTTTAATGGTTTTGTTATTGCTTATTCACTGTATCCATTCCCTACAGTTTTATTTAGCATGAGTTTTACATGGTTCAATGATCTGTCAACTATCAACACTTAAAACTGATCTGCCTACGCTATTAATGATTAGCTGTTTTTGTGTCAATGATTCTTCAGGGATTTGCAAGTAATGTTCTTCCTGTGGACTAATGCTTAATAAACTTCAGCCTGTCTTTCAAACCATTTTTCTCCCAACTCTCCACCATAATTTACCCAGCCTTTTCTTTTCTGGAAGTTAAAATTGTATAACCAAAGCATAAGGAAGTGTTAGAATCAGTAAGTGTTTGTTTAAAAGTTTTATCAAGAGAAATGATGGAAAAGCAAATTATTTTTGTGTGAGCAATAATTTATTTTGGGTGTCTGTAGTTTTAAGGATAAGCGTGAGCTATATAATCAAATGTTGCAGAGAGCTGATTTTGAGCACATTGCTCAACAATTATAAAACACATAGATTTCTTTAATGGACAATGCAAACAGCTAGTGACAAAGACTTCTGGAATTGAGCATCAGAGTAAAGTGAAGGTGTTCGTTTCCTGATGCTGTCCGATTAAAATCACAGATTTCTGTCGTGAGGTGTGTTGTGGAGGCTAGACTAGATTGAGTTGGAATAGATACAACAATGTATCAACTCACTGACTGCTGGCAGTAAATTGACGCCACACTACCAGTCACTAAGATAAGTTTATCTGAAAACATGTTGTCTCCAGTTAACTGAAATAGTTGGATCTTCTGGTCAGTTTCAATGCTGATTGTATTGACCCTGCCTGTGTGAGTTTCTATATTCAGGTAAGTTTTTAAAAGTTTAAGCCTTTCAGTGAGTGAGGAGCTGGTGGAGGTATAGTCGTGTTGGAACTCAAGTGGTACTTGATGGGAGAAATCAGTCAGGTCAGGTTGGGCAGAGGTGGGAATCTCGTTGGACCATGTAAGGAGGGGGTGTAGTTAGGCTGGGGTGCTGAATGGGGGCATGGTGTGTGGTGCGTTGTGGTGCTCAGTTCACTGATGCTCGCTGATCATTGAGTTACACCTTGCATTCAGTTGTATAACATTAACTCTGAGATATTTGCAGGAGGTCCTGTGCAGTGGAAATCCGCTCATGCATAGTTGAAATCTCGTGTACAATCTCAGAGCATTTCTATGTTAGGAATTCTCCAGGATGCCAATGTGAATATCCCAAGCACAGTCCATTTTTCAACAACACAGATAGCAGGCAATTTCTGAACATAGTAACCTTCTTAGCAAATATACAACAATATAATCATGGAGAATCTTTTCTTTATATTTGAGGAGTTTCAACCAGCCAACTGAATTCTATTGACTTATTAGTCAGTTGGTTATCAAAATTTAATTTTATTTATTCATGGGCTGTGGGCTTTGCTGTCTGAGCCAGCATTTATTGCCCGCCCTTAATTGTCCTGAAGAAGATGGTAGTGAGCTGACATCTTGAACCATTGCTGGCTTTTGGGTCTAAGAACACCCACAGTGCTGTTAGGAAGGGAGTTCCAGGATTTTGACCCAGTGACAGGGAACAAATGGCAATATAGTTCCAGTCAGGTTCTGGTTTGTGTATCTCACTTGGAAAACATCTTTTTGTTGTGTACTTGATACCATATCGAGTTTGACATCAAAACAGACTGATCATGGAAAAGGTAGAGTCAAGAACTGTCTTCACACTTAAACGTCAACTTCACAGTATTTATTACACTTTCACCTGACTGCTATTATACATGTGACCATATAACAGACTCTGACAGACTCATAGAGATCTATAGCACAGAAAAAGCCCCTTTGCCCATTGTGTCCATGCTAATCAAAAACAACAATTGTAATTGTAATTATATTAAATAAAAACTAATCCATCTTTGCATATTCATTCGTATAAGCTCTGTTTCATTCAGACTTGCACAGTCCAGTATGCCTTCTAGTGAGCTTCTTCCAGAGTGTTCTAACTCTGCCCACACTGGTATTCACATTAGGTTATGCAGCATCATGACATCACCACAAGTTTGCTCCAGGGTCCTAATCCCTCCAACAAGAAAGATGGTGTGTGGTTTAGAAGGGAATTCTCATTGGCAGAGTTCCCATGCATCTGCTTTACTTGTCCTTCTAGGGTGTTAGAGATTGGGGATTAGGAGCTGCTGAAGGAGCTTTGCGAGTCGTTTCAGTGCAGCCAATAGGTGGCACATGTTGCTGTCACTCTGCATCATTGCTGGAGGGAGTGAAGTTTAAGGAGTTAGATGGGATGCTAACCAGGCTGACTGCTTTGTCCTGGATTGTGTTGAGCTTCTTGCGCATTGTTGGTGTTGCACTCATTCAGGCAATTGAAGAGTATTCTACCATACAGCTGACAATAAGCTATATACTGCAAACAAAAATTAATCCTATAAGTGGCTATTAAGTTTTACAAACAAATATGAACTTTGAAAGTCAATTTTTGTTTGTTAACTTTATTTCCTTAACACTTAAGTATAGAAACCATATTTATTACAAATATTGATTTTGTTGTAACAAAAATTAGAGACGCTTTAATGTTACTTAGATTTACTTGATTTTAATTTTATCTCCCCAGATCTGATTAGATCATAGAACATAGAACAGTACAGCACAGTACAGGCCCTTCGGCCCACGATGTTGTGTTGACCTATTATCCTACTCTAAGATCAAACTAACCTGCATACCCTACATTTTACTATCATCCATGTGCTATCTAAGAGTCGCTTAAATGTCCCTAATTAATGCCCCAGATTAATTAATTAAGCGCTCCCTAAGTTTATTATGTAAGGTAAATATATCACTTCAAGACTTAGATATATAATAAATGATAAGATCACATGGGTTTAAGGGTGATCTGTTAACTTGGAGAGAGGATTGGCTTCCAATAGAAAAGCAGAGTGTCAGGATAACTGGGTCTTTTTCTGGTTGGCAGAATGTAACTAGTGAGATGCTATAGGGTTTGGTCTTTGGGGCCCCCAACTATTTGTGATCTGTGCTAATGACCTGAATGCAGGGATAGAGTATACTATAGTGAGATTTGCAGATGAGTGGAGGAGTAAGTTGCAATGAAGAAATAAGAAATTTACAAATGGATTTGGAAAGGTCAGGTGAATGGGCCAAAGTTTGACAGATGGAGTTTTTTAACTTGGATAAGTGTGAGGTTATCCATGTTGGTCAGAGGAATAGAAAGACATCTTACTTTCTAAATGAGAAGATCCTCAGAGTTTTTTGGTGCACAGAAATCTGGGTGTCCTTATGGATGAATCAAAAACTATGATGCATCTACAACCGGTAGTAATGAAGGCAAGTGGAAATTTGGCTAAAGGAATAGAGTATAAAAGCAGGGATGTATTGCTGCAACACTACAAGGCATTAGTGTGACTGTATCTGGAGTATTGCACACAATGTTCGGGTCCTTACTTGAGGAGGGATGTAGTTGCATTGGAGGCAGTTCAGAAGAGGTTCACCAGATTGACTCCAGAGATGAGGGGTTTTTCTTGTGAACAGGGATTTAGCAGTTTAGACATACAGTCTCTGGTATTTTGAAAAATGAAAGGAGATCTAATTGAGGTATACAAGGTGCTAAAAGGGTTTGATAAAATAGATGTGGAAAGGATGTTTCCTCATGGAGCATTCTGGAACAAGATATCATAGTTTTAAGATAAGAGGTAGCAGATTTAAAACAGAGATGAAGAGAAATCACTTCTTTCAAAGGATCATGAATCTGTAGAATTCATCACTCCAGTGTTTGGCTGATGCTGGGACATGGAGTAAATTTATGGAGGAGATAGACATATTTTTAATGGATTGAAGGCTTATGCAGAGCAGTCAGGAAAGTGGAGTTGAGGCCAAGATGAGACCAACCATAATCATATGAAATGGCAGAACAGGCTCAAGGAAGTAAACTGCCTACTCCTGCTTCTAGTTCTTATGTTCTAATAAATGAAATATTTAGCTATAATTCCTCAGGTTCCACTTTTGACCTGATATTGTGGTTTCAGATTCAGAATTTATTTTCAAAGGATTCCCTATGTTGCAAAGAGGCCACTTCTTTAAGACTCTCTTCAGACTTTAAATGTCACTCCAGTTGGGTCCCTCCCTGTCATGTCCTCCTGACTTATCTTCTCATATTTGACACATGATGACAGCTTTAACCTGTTGGTAAATGCCCAGTTAATTAAGTACAGGTATATTTATGTTGTAAATCAGTTAAGTTGGAATGGATTGCTGTGCTGCTACCACCTCTGTGCCTTCAGTGAGCTCAACTGAATTGTGCATTATTACATGTGCAACCTGGTGAAGGAGGAAATAACTCTAATGTAATGTAATTAAAAGACCTTCTGGTCTGTCCACTCACAGATGACAGAGAGCATGTATGTGATATTTACTGCAACATCAGGAGGCAAAAGGGACCTGACACTGTGGGTACTGGTGTGTATGAGGCATGATAATGGCGTGGAGGGATGGGGGTTCAGGAAAACTGGGCAGCCATGCTGGAGAAATTCCTTAACTGTGACTTGCCATCAGGAGCTTGCACTGATGGCAGAACCAGTTGTGGGCAGACATACTAACAAAAGGGGTCAAGAAACAAAGTTGCACATTCAAATATGATGCTAAGAGCCGTTTTAACAAGCTATTGACATTTTGCAAGCAGCAGATTCCTAATCCCCTCCAATCCATGTCCTCAGTAAGTGGAGAGACTGCCAGTTGAATTCAGGTGGCCTCCCAGTGTCAACCCACAGGACAAGTATTTTTTCAAAGAAAGGAATGTAGCCCCAGCTATTTACCCAAAGGCACTTCCTGTCCAAGACCAGAGTTACATTTTGTGAGATGTCTGTGACCGATTTGCTATGCCAACCTGCATGCTCTCTGGGGTGGCAGGTCTCGGATCCAGATGGCTGTGCTGAACAGGATGGCAACTGTGACAACAGCAATGTAATCAGCTTTTTTCATTCACTTGTGGGAGGTGGGCATCACTGGCTGGCCATCAATTAGTGCCCATCCCTAGTTGCCCTTGAGAAGTTGGTGGGGAGCTGCCTTCTTGAACTGCTGCAGTCCACGTGCTGTAGGTTGACCCTTTGGGGCGGCACGGTGGCACAATGGTTAGCACTGCTGCCTCACAGCACCAGGGACCCAGGTTCAATTCCAGCCTCAGGCAACTGTCTATGTGGAGTTTGCATATTCTCCCCGTGTCTGTGTGGGTTTCCTCTGGGTGCTCCAGTTTCCTCCCACAGTCCAAAGGTGTGCAGGTTAGGTGGATTGGCCATGCTAAATTGCCCATAGTGCTCAGGGAGGTAGAGGGTGTATATTAGGTGGGTCATAGGGGGATGGGTCTGGGTGGGATGCTCTGAAGTTCGGTGTGGACTTGTTGGGCCAAAGGGCCTGTTTCCACACTGTAGGGATTCTATGACCCATAATACCCTCAGGGAGGAAATTCTAGGATTTTGATCCAGTGACAGTGAAGGAACGGCAATATATGTCCAAGTTAGGATGGTGAATGGCTCGGAGTAGAACTTGCAGGTGCTAGCGTTCTACTGTATCTGCTGCCCTTGTTCTTTTAGATGGAAGTGGTTGTGGGTTTCAAAGGTGTGGTCTAATAGTAGATAGTAGATTGTAGATATTAGCAGCAGTGTGTACCTAGTGTCGGTGATGGAGGGGGTGGATGCTTGTGGATGTGATGCCAATCAACTGGGCAGCTTTGTTCTGGATTGTGTCAAGTTTCTTGAGTGTTGTTGGAACTGCACGCATCCACACAAGTGGGGAGTATATGGAAAGGCTTTGGGGAGTTAGGAGGTGAGTTGCTCGCCGCAGTATTCCCAGCCTCTGACCCGCTGTTGTGGCCAATGTATTTTTGTGGCAAATCAAGTTGACTTTCTGGTGAATGGTAACCACAAGGATGTTGATAGGGGAGATTCAGTGATGGCAACACCATTGAATGGACTTCTTCAGTATTTAAAGAGTCATAAATGATGCTGAACATTGTGCAATCATTGGCAGACATCTCCACTTATGACCTTATGATGGAGGGAAGGTCGTTGATGAAGCGGCTGAAGATGGCTGAACCTAGGGCACTACCCTGAGTAACTTCTGCAGAGATGTTCTGGAGCTGAGATGATTGGCCTCCAACAACCACAACCATCTTCCTTTGTGCCAGGTGTGACTCCAACCAGTGGAGAGGTTACCCTCAATACCCATTGATTCCGGTTTTGCTATGGCTCCTTGATGTCAAGGACTGTCACTCACACCTCACGTCTGGAATTCAGCTCTTTTGTCCATGTTTGAACCAGAGCTGTAATGATATCAGGAGCTGAGTGGCCCTGGTGAAACCCAAACTGGGCATCACTGAGCAAGTTATTTCTGAGCAGGTGCTGCTTGATAGTACTTTTGATGACACCTTCCATCACTTTACTGATGATCAAGAGTAGACTGATGGGACAGTAATGGGTCCAGGACATACCTGGGCAATTTTCCACATTGTGGAGTAGATGCCAGTGTTGTAACTGTACTGAAAGAACTTGTCCAGGTGAGCGGCAACTTTTGGAGCACAAGTCTTCAGCACTGTTGTCAGAATTTTGTCAGGACCCATAGCCTTTGCAGTATCCAATGCTTCCAACAGTTTTGTGAAATCACATGCAGTGAATCAAAGTGGCTGAAGACTGGTATCTTTGATGCTGGGGACCACTGGAGGAGGCCAAGATGAATCATCCACTTAGCACTTCTGGCTGCAGATTGCTGCGAATGCTTCAGCCTTATCTTTTGCGTTGATGTGCTGGGCTCTTCCATCATTGAGGATGGGGATATTTCTCGGGCCCTTCTCCTCCAGTAAGTTGTTTAGTTGTCAACCACCATTTACGACTGGATGTGGCAAGACTGCAGAGCTTAGATCTGATCCGTTGGTTGTGGGACTGCTTAGCTCTGTCTGTCACTTACTGCTTTTGCTGCTTGGCATATAGATAGTCCTGTTTGGGAGCTTCACCAGGTTGATACTTCGTTCTTTGGTATGCCTGGTACTGCTCCTGGCATGCCCACCTGCACTCCCCATTGACCCAGGGTTGATCCTCTGGCTTGATGGTAATGGCTGAGTAGTGGTCATGGGTTTAAGCAAAACAAGGTAAGGAAATCAGGTGAGTTTCAAGAAAAAGCAATGGAGCTTCAGTTCTCATTCATTCTCTTTCACTTGCTCAAAGCATGTTATTTTACACATTACACATATTTTGTGTTCTGTATTCTTCTCTCAGACATGAAGGGTTGCCAATCTTTTTTGTTTGAAGTGTTTATGCAGTATTTTATACACCTCAGTGTGAACTGGCTCATTATATAAGGGCATTGAATTTCCTATTGACATTTTCTCTGCTCAACCAGTGAAGAGATATCTTATTTATCTTGTTGCTAGGATACCTTTACTTGTTTGTACCGCTCTCACTGGAAGTTGTTAACTAGAACACCGCAGCCAACCCTTTTTGTAAAAAAAATCCTTTGATTTAAAATGCAGTGGCCGTGAAATGATGACCGAATTGGATCAGGCCATAGAGGATCAGGTGTTCTGCAGCTGTCTCCATGGCGGGCTATCCTGCTTGTGTTCTTATGTCAAGGATGAACAAAAGGGAAGTTTCCAGGCTATCATAGAATCCCCGCAGAGTGGATGCAGACCATTTGCCCCATTGAGTGCATACTGACCTTCTGAAGAGCATCCCACCCAGGACTCACCACCCCCCCACCCAATTACCCTGCTGGGTATTTGCTCGTTTACATCCTCGCTCAGCTTTGGAAAATTTGTACAAAAGTGGCTGTATTATTTACTTGGGAAAAGGCAGTTATTCCTGGAGGAAACAGATTGCACTCATGAGGAGGTCCACTTACTGCAGTGGAATTGGGAGATCTGAAGAGAATTTTCCCTCAGTGTTCCTCTATGCTGTTAGAATAGCCTCTGGTAGCAATCAGAAACCCTGCTGAACTCTGGCCCAGAGATCTGTTAGCCTTGCAAACTGGTTGCCATAAAAATTATCCCACTCCCAGGATTCTGGAGGAGGAGTTTGACCTGGGGTTAAAATGCATGGGATTTTCCTCCGCTGCATTTACGTTAATAAAATGACATCAAGAATTTTGGAACCAATGTGAAGGTTTATGAATAGAAAACAAGGATATCCACTTGAAACCAGCAGGTAGTAGTTTAAATACACAGATCAGTAGTACTGAAGACCTATGCTCCAGAATTACTGTGTGCTTAGCCACACTATTCCAGTACACTTGCAACACAATGTGGAACATTGGTTACATTTGTCCTATCTGCAAAAAGCAGGGTGAATCTGACTCGACTGAACACTGCCCCAAGTGTCTAATTTCAATCACTTGCAAAGTGATGGAAGGTGTCGTTGACAATCCTGTCAAGCAGTACTTACTCGACATTACCTGCTTACTGACCCTCATTTTGGGTTACAGTAGGCCCACCCACTTTCTGATGTAAGAACAACCTTGATTCAAACCTGAACAAAAGAGCTGAACTCAAGCCAGGAAGTGAGGTGACTGCTTTTGACTCTAGCTTTGCTACCACTCCCTGGTTACAGCTTGCAGCCTTGATGTCAATGAGGATCGAGAGGAAGTCTGTTGGCCGGTTGGAGTCTTACCTGGCACAGTGGGTGATGGCCGTGTTGTTGAACGTCAATCTTCTTGGCCATATGTCACGTTTGCAGGAATTCCTCAGGGTAGACTCTTAGACCCAATCATCTTCAACTGCTGCATGAATGACCTTCCCTCCATCATAATCTCAGAAGTGGGAATGTTCACAGTGCAATTATAAATCTTCAACACCATTCGTATCTCCCTCGCTGAAATAGTCCATGTCCAAATGTACCTAGCCCTCGTGGGTTGACAAGTGGTAAGAAGCTTTGCACCATTTTAGTGCCAAGCAATGACAATCTTCAACAAGAGAGAATCTAACTATTGCCAATTGGCATTGCCATTGTGAAATCCCCGCTCTCAACATCCTTGGGAGTACCATTGAAACTAAACTGAACCAGTCATATAAATATTGTCCACAAGTCTGGGAATTAAGCACCAAGTAACTTAGCACCTTACTCCACAAACCCTCTCAACTATCTACAAGATACAAGATAGGAGTGTGATGGAATGCTCTCCAGTGCCTCGATGAGTGTAGCTCCAACAATAGTCAAGAAAATTGATGCCATTCAGGACAAAGCAACCCACTTGACTGACACTTTTTCTAATCCCTTCAACATTCACTCCTCCACTACCAATGCATTGTGCCAGCCACGTGAATCATCTACAAGATGCACAAATACAACTTGCTAGGGTACGTCACGTAGCACCTTCCAAACCCACTACCATCTAGAAGGATAAGGGCAGCAGATACATAGTAATACACCACCTGCAAGTACCCCTCCAAACCACTAGCTGCCCTGATCTGGAAGTACATCGCCATTACTCAGCTACACTATGTTCAAATCCAGAAATTCCCTCCTAAACAACATGGTACATGTACCTACACCAAATGGACTGTGACGGTTCAAGATGCCAGCTCAGCACTACCCTCTTGAGAATAATTAGAGATGGACAATAAAATGCTAGCTTAACCATAAATATCCATATCCTATGTATAATTTTTAAGAAAACAACAAACCAATTCCACATTTGTCCTGAAGCATAACTTGTTGTTTATGAAAGAAAACCAGAAAGCCAAATATTTTCACAGACTCACAGAACTATTACAGCACAGAGACCATTCTGCCCATCATGCCTGCACTGGCTCATCGAACAAACATCATTACCCTGTGCCAAAATCCTACTTATTCCCACATCCATACACAATATGGATCATCCCCTGCCCTCTTGAATGCCTTAGTAGGTGCATGGTGACTTAATGGTTAGCAATGCTGCCTCACAGTGCCAGGGACCCAGGTTCAATTCCACCCTCAGGTGACTGTCTGTGTGGAGTTTACACATTGTTCCCTTGGGATGTGTAGGCTAGGTGGATTAGCCATGGTAAATTCAGTGTTGTGGGGGTTTGGGACTGGGTGGGATGCTCTTCGGAGGGTCTGTGCAGACTTGATGGGCTGAATAGCCTGCTCCCACATTATAGGGATTCTATGAATTGAACCTGCCTCTTCCACATTTCCAGGCAGTGCATTCCATGCCCTAATTTCATCTCATCATCCTTGCTTTTTTTGCACATTACTTTAAATCTATGCTGGCTCATTCTTGTTCTACCTCATTCTTTGACACTACAAAATTCAATACAAGAAGTATCTTTAACATTTTCTGCCAGTATCCACAGCAGCAACAAGTGTAATTGACAACTGTGTCATGGGAATGGGTTGCACAACACAGTTATTTCATTAGAAAATAAAAATGGAAAAAAAAACAGAAAGTTCTGGATGTACTTAGCAGATCAGAATGCACTACACAGTGAAGGTGAGCTTAATAACTTAACTAGCACCCATCAGAGTTCACGTGCATTTTTGGGTATTGTCCTTAACACTTCACTATTTCCGAACAAACATTTGCACTCGAAGTAGACTTTATGAAATGTAAGTCAATTCGGGTGGATTTCCGTGGAGGAGGTGAAAAGGTTGAATCAGGAAACACCCTGACCTCGCAATCCCATTTTCTTTTAAAATAAAAAATCATGTTCACATTATGGGGAGGCCGTGCAGAATGGAGATGGGACTATTCCACTAGGAGGCAGGTCTGAAACCATTACAAAGTCAGCTGGATAGCCTAACCAGTCCATTCAGATGCTTGCCTCCATTTACTGGCCCAGTTTTATAATAAATGTTAAACTTTCAAACTTTCCCACTTTACTAGCATAAAGACCAACCCCATGTCACGTCCCCCTGCCCTTGTCATATCCCTCATACCCTCCATTTTCTCCATTAATCCCTCTTTTCTCCCTTATGTTTCTCATGGCACATCTCTCTGTGAATCAGTTTGCCTGCAGAAATAACCGATCCACAGAGGACGCCATTTCCCTAGCCCTGCACGTCAGACTCCTGCTTGTTGACTGCAGCTCCTCCTTCAACACCATTATCCCCTCCAGACTAATCTCAAAACTGCATGACCTTGATTTCGACTCTGCCCTCTGCAACCGGATCCTCAGCTTTCTGACCCATAGGCCGCAATCAGTGAGGATAGGTAACTGCACCTCCTCCACAATAATACTCAACACTGGAGCCCCCCAGGGATATGTCTTCAGCCCCCTACTGTACTCCCTGTACACCTATAACTGTGTTACCAAATTCTAATCGAACGCCATCTACAATTTCGCTGACAACACCACCGTAATGGGATGGATATCTAACAATGACATGTCAAAATACAGAGGGGAGATAGAAGGCTTGGTGACGTGGTGCAATGAGAACAATCTGTCTCTCAATGTTGGCAAAACGAAAGAACTGATCATCGACTTCAGAAAGAAAGGAGGAGAACACGCTCCCATCTACACCAATGGAACTGAGGTTGAGAGAGTGCAGAGCATCAAGTTCCTCAAAGTGACGATAACTGATGACCTGTCCTGGACTTCCCATGTAAATGTGACAGTCAAGAAGGCACAACAATGCCTCTTCTTCCTCAGGCGGCTCAGGAAATTAGGCATGTCCATAAAGACCCTCACCAACTTCTACCGATGCACCACTGAAAGCACACTGTCTGGGTGCATAACGGCCTGGTATGGCAACTGCTCTGCCCAGGACCGTAGAAACTGCAGAAGGTGGTGTGCACAGCCCAGACCATCACGGAAGCCAAGCTTCCATCCTTGGGCTCTATTTATATGGCTCGCTGCTACGGAAAGACGGCCAACATCATCAAAGACCCATCGCACCCTGTTAATGACCTCCTACAACCTTTTCCGTCAGGCAGTAGATACAGAAGCCTGAAAACACGCACGATCAGGTTCAGGAACAGCTTCTTTATGGCTGTTATCAGACTGTTGAATGGACTCTAACCTCAAATAATGTAGCCTGCAATGTAACCTGTTTGCCTCTAAGTCTTTTTGAGCTGTGCATCCTTTGCTTGCTGTGATCTGCCTGTACTGCTCGTAAACAAAGTTTTTCACTGTATTTCGGTACATGTGACAATAAAACCAATCAATCAATCAATCCATAGCCATTCGCCAAATATCCACTACAGATAGAACTTGTGGGATTGAAATGATGATTTTTAAAAGAATTAAACTTGTAACAGTCTAATCAAGCTCTTAGTCAAACATGATTCTGGGAAAAAAAAAATTCTCATTTATACCATCCACTTAGTATTTTTAACTCCTTTCAAGTGGGTACATCTTCACTAGCTATGGTATATTATGGGTACATTCTGTTAGGACAAAGTCATAAACACTGCAGTCCTTTCAAAGGCAGAGCTTCACATCTGTTAGCATTCTTTGAACAGAGACTGTTTAATTGGCTTGGGCATTCACAGGATGGATGGCGGTGATATATCCAAGGAATTTTGATACGGACTGGTAGCTGGAACCAGGCGATCAGTGGTATGCCAAAAATTCCACTTTTCCTCGAAAGCTAGACATAAAGGCCCTAAACATTGGCTACTTCACCAGGCAGTCACTAACTGACAGTAAAGGTAAAAATGGCAACTCCCTTCTGTGGGCTGGTGTCCGCTAATATAATAACTTGCGGCTGCAGTGATTTTTTTGGCAGCGGCATCAACATCAGAAAAACAACTCATCGGACTTGGAAGCTTCTTGTGTGGCATTTGTGGTACAACTTGCTTTTCCTAAATTGGCCTCTCCAGCCATTAGCAAGACACTTCATCTGAAAGAGATTACTTACTACTTGTCTTTTGTAGATTGAAGGGTACAGATACCAGTCAGTTATAAAAAAAAACCATGCTTCACTAACCACATTAAAGACATAAATTGCAGCTTAAAACTATTAATCAAAATGTGAATGAAGACCATGTGCTGAGAAGTGGTTCTGGAGCTTTTGAAACTCAGCCAAGCATGCATAATAGGTTCAGCTGTAATTACAATTGCTGGCTAATGTAAACAGTGGAATCTATTGAAACTGAAAAATCCAGTTAAACTTTTTGTTTTCCTAAGCAAGGCCTTTCAACCAAAGTAGCCCAGGAGCAGGTGGGGCTTTTTTTTTCTCCAAGCAGAAGCTATTGATTTTTTTTTTCAATTTTAAAAGGTCTCTGGGCATTTAAATCACTTATTTCCACTAGAGATCACAAGCAGTGTTTTGCTCAGTTTTGAATCCATAAGAAGAGCACACTTGGCAACAGGAAAAGTACATTAATGCATTTCAATGCTGACACAATACTGATCACTGTAATGGTCAACTTACCTTTACAGAATTGAGTCATAAAATTAACTTCCATAGGAACAAAATATCTAATTTACAAAACAGCATTTAACTATTGAAACTAAAAGAACATACGTTTCCAATGCAAGCTTCTTTACAACAAGCCACAGCTCTTTTTGGTTCCATAGCTGATCCCTGCTCAGACTTCTCCCTGCTTGGCTTTTTCTGACCTGCATCCCAATGCTCCACTTGCTTCCATGCCCTCCTGATCATTTTCTCTATTTCCCTCACCCATCTGAGCACCCTACCTTTATGGTGAAGAGAAAATGTGGTCAAAACTCAGCTTAGGATCAAAGAGGGCACCAAGGCTAAGAGAGTGGCACAGCAGCAATGATATAAAGTTTCTGTGTGCTGAGGAAGAACATTTCCTTCACAGATACAAATGTGATAACATAGAAGAATGTTCAGCTTTTGGGTGGCAAGTAGTTTTTTAAAATCTATGTGTTCATTCCTTTCAGAAATGGGAGTTGCTTACATCAAGCACCATAGGTCTCTTGTGTAATGGGTTATTTGTAGCTATTTCTTAATCAACCTGTTCAGAGCTGTTATTACACACCCCTAGAGTAGGTGGGACTTGAACCCTGGTCTCCTGGCCCACAGGTAAGGATACTACCACTGCACTACAAGAGCCCATGGTTAGTTGTAAGTTGCAGCAGCAATTAATCTAAACCAGGACTTCCTGAAATGCAGTCAGCCCCAGGTGGGGTGGAATGCCGTGATTTTGGGGACCTGGCACTGGTTGCCAAGGAGTTCTGATCAAGTTTTATAAGAGCTGCGCTCCTGCTCCAATAAACTTCTGCTCTCTCAGAAGTCCTGCTGCACTCTTACAGTTCTCAGTAAAGGTCATGACCATTTTCAAGGCTCAATATTGGGTCATACCAGGGAAGAAAATTTGGCAAGTACTAACCTAAAGAACAACAAAGCGAAAAGCATGAAGCAACTTCATGGCTTTTGCTGAGCAGAAATGGGACAATTATTCCCCAAAAATGATGGGAACAAATTTTTCTGAAGAAGGATCTATGCCCGAAACATCAGCTTTCCTGCTCCTCTGATGCTGCTTGGCCTGCTGTGTTCATCCAGCTCTACACCTTGTTATCCCAGATTCTCCAGCATCTGCAGTTCTTAATATCTCGGGAACAAATTGTTCTCTTGTTTCTGCTCACGATCTTGATGTTTAGAAATTTTGCTTGCATAGGAGACTTCTTTGTTTCAGGCTGAAGCCTACGGCAATGTGCAAAGCAGGATTCCATAGGCTGGAATCTTCTGCTTTTGTCAGGTATCTTGCATGCTTTCTGAAAATGTAGTGAGACTCCCAAGCTGACTTATCAGACTACGGCCTAACATATCTTCCTCCAAATAGGCAGCATCGGAGATCAGTGACAGACCTTTCTCCAAAATCAAGTCTCTAATGCCTTTTTAAAGAAATAAATCCACCCTCCTTATTCAATACAGCCTGCATATGACACCAGACCCACAACAATGTGTGCTCTGAAATGCCCTAATAATCAACTCAGTTATGTATGGATCAGCAATAAATCTGGTCTTACCCACACCTGATGCATGAATTTTTAACAAAATGCTAATAGTACATAAATCACAATTGCTTGTTTTATTTACAGATTGAACAGCAAGTGTCCCTGGAACATCTGAAGAGTATCCAGGCTGCCTTTGAGGTCAGTTTTCCTCATTCACAATCTAACATGCTATCCTGGATCCTAATGATTCAAGTAAAGCTTAAGTGAAAGGTGTATTGTGGAATAGATGAATGTTCACTTAATTACAGTCTAGTGAAGGAAAATAAGAATCTTCTGCAATAATTACAGCATATAAAACTAAAGTAAAATATTCTCATGGCCATTATTATTCCTTCAAATAACATATCAGCACTTAGTAACTCAAAGTTATTAAGAATGTAGAGTTAATCAAGACTCATTAAGATTGATATTTACTGTTAGGGTTAACAAGAGATCACAGCCTCCAGTATGGTATCTTACCATTGTTAATCTAGCCAGCCCCATTTCATCCAAGTATTGGTCTGTTTCAGGCAAGAGATCCTTATTAGTTCGAAAATGAGGATCCCATAACATAAATAGGAGTCCACTTACTATTTTTGGTCTGAACCTGCACCATACACATTGCAATCAATTCCACAAGTGATGGAGCTGAGGACATGTGAAAGGCTAGTGTTGAATTATATTAAGATATGCATAAATAATCTGGGCTGTACTTGAAGAGGGATACCCGCACTCCATAATCATGCTGTCCACTCTACAACTTGCTTTGCTATTCCCCATTCTGGCCTGATCTTGAGACTTCCTTGAACTGCATCAGAATGGCTGTTTGGAAGCTTTTTCTTTCTGAAATGACAAACAGAGAATTAACTCAGTCAGGACAATCATTCAGTTATAAGATAACAAGGTGTGGAGCTGGATGAACACAGCAGGCCAAGCAGCTTCAGAGGAGCAGGAAAGCTGACGTTTCGGGTCTGGACCCTTCTTCAGAAAACCTAAAGTTATAACCTGTCTTTAGCCCTGAATTGCACTCAGTGGTTACCATCACACACTAAAGGAGAGATTGTTCTAGGAAAATGATACAACTATTGAAAACTGTGGGAGGTTCAGATGACATGGCTGTCTACAAGTCGTTTTTAGATATTAATTAGGATTAAAAAGCCATAACTCTAGTATCACAGAGACAGAAAAGTAGAAGACAATAATCTTGTGATGTCTTTTGATCACTGCTCCAGTGTTTCACAGATTAACATGGATGGCTTTAGACTGCAGTCAGTTCAATGTCAAAACATCAAGGGACCAAATACCATGCCTGGACTTTTTATAGGCAATTTGTCTGGACTGTGCTGTGATTACCTCTGTATAAATACCAGGTCGCACCTACATCATGACCCACCCAAAGTTTTCAAAATCAGGAAGAAATCTTAATTTAAAATAGCAGTGGTGGGTACCAACTAGAGGCACATCTTATTAAATGAAATTAAATATTATGATTAGGTCAGCAAACAATTTAACCACAGAGATAACAAGGTGTAGAACTGGATGAACACAGCAGGCCAGACAGCATCAGAGGAGCAGGAAAGCTGACGTTTCGGGTCTGGACCCTTCTTCAGAATGA
>NC_063337.1:31247263-31260679 GCF_021869965.1 Rhincodon typus | reverse complement strand
TCCTCTGATGCTGCCTGGCCTGCTAGGTTCATCCAGCTCTATACCTTGTTATCTCAGATTCTCCAGCATCGGCAGTTCCTACTATCTCCCAATTTGACCACAGAATTTTTTTCTGCTGGAACTATTTATTTGATTTTATGGCAGTTGCCACAAATTATTGTTGCACCTTTTGTTATTTCTTGTCTATCACACTAAGTTTTTCACTTTCAGATTTAATAAATTCACTTTTTGGGTCATTTAGACTGAAACAGAGTTTAGTTTTTCTGAAGAAGGGGCTAGGCCCGAAACGTCAGCTTTCCTGCTCCTATGATGCTGCTTGGCCTGCTGTGTTCATCCAGCTGTACACCTTGTTATCTTAGTTTTCGTGTGATGGATGATATGTATTCTGTAACTTTTCCATTGAGATGACTATTTTAAGTGTTTTAACTTGAATAAACGCTGTAAGATGTAAGACATGTGGGTATTGGAACCTTGAAGGCTGTTAGCTGCTACGGCAGAGAGGTCTGCTGACCCAACCGACTAACTAGTACCATGGTGGACTTCCTTAATTGGGAATAGATGGGGGGAAGGAGCAGATGTACCTGCAACATGGGAAATGGCAATGCTTGTTGCATCCATCACACTATCGCCATCTCCATGAAGCCAGGCATATCACCTTTTTGATCTGCAGCAAGGTAGACTGAAGATGGATGGGTCCATTAAGGTCGCTGTCCTTGTGACTCCAGGGTGCACTGGTGTCTCATGGTGCTGAAGCCTGGAGTCTTCATGGAGACCATTTAAGTTTCGATTAAAGCTGCAATCTGACTCAAGAGGGAATGGTTTATCCTGCCCCTCATTTTCTCTACCAAAACATCCAGAGAAGCCTGAGAAAGTTATAGGCAGCCTTTCTGCTCGTTCTTACTGTAAGAAGCAACATGTAACCGTTTGGAACATTGTAAAAGCAGTTTCAGCACAAGAATTTACTGCAGGGAATGCAGCTCTACTTTAAAAAGATTTTCATTCATCATTCAAGCACAATAGTCAAATGTTTAGAGATTGTGTAAGACAGTGTTTGGTTCCCTATTTCTGCAGGTTGTCTTTTAGGGCAACCTGGTCCTGCTAATCTAATGAGGCCTGGTTTTCAAATGGTCTTGTTTTTAGCTGTCCACAGGGTGCCTGCCTGACCCACAACCCATCACCCCAAATTATAATCAGGTCTTTGGGGAGTCTGAGCAATTAAAACACAGATTATGATTAGGAAAGGAGTTCATGGGAGCATAATTTTTTTTATACACTTGTAAGATGTTAGTGTCCAGATTCTTGGGTGTTGTTGGAGCTGCACCTATCCAGGCAAGTGGGGAGTATTCCACCACTCTCCTGACTTGTGCCTTGTAGATGGTGGAAGGGGTTTGGGAGTTAGGAGGTGAGTTACTCGCCACAGTATTCCTAACCTCTGACCTGCTCTTGTAGCCACTGTGTTTATGTGGCATGTCCAGCCAAGTTTCTGGTCAATGTTAACTCCCAAAATGTTGATAGTGGAGGATTCAGTGGTGGTAACACTGTTGAATATCATGGGGTAGTGGTTATGATCATTGCCTGGTACTTGTGTGGGGTGAATGTCACTTACCACTTGTCAGCCCAAGCCTGGATGTTGTCCAGATTGTTTTGCATATGATCGTGGACTGCTTCAGTATCTGAGGAGTCACAAATGGTGCTGAACATTGTGCAATCATCGGCGAACATCCCCAGTTCAGACCTTACAATAGAGGGAAGGTCATTGATGAAGCAGCTAAAGATGGTTGCGCCTGTACAGTATAATTTGCGCAGAATCAAATATAGAACAAAGTAAGCACATTCTGAGTGTCCACACTATAGATTACCTGAAAAAGAGGGCTTGATGTATGCAGAATGAATCTTTATTTACCTTTGTTGTTTTTAGGAGTTTGAAAATGCTGGAAGGAAATACTTGGACGTGGAGGCTTTCAAGAAAATAATGAAAAAGTGCCTGGGATTCCATGGAGTAGTAAGTGTTGAAAATTGGAGATCTGGGGTGGCAAGATATATGGATGATCTGCATGATCATGCTGTGATATTTGTAACATTAATATGGATATGATGTGGGTTATATAATACTGAAGAACTCAATGAACCATTGTTACATATGTACATTGCAATCATTGGACTTGCATTACTGCTAACAATTTGGATGTACTGCAAAAAGCCTGCCTCAACATGTCATGCTTCAAGAAAACAGAGCACAGTAAGATGGAGACTGACAGCTCCATCGTTAGGTGACATGCTATGATCCAGTGATGACATCATGAGCATGCCCCTTTAAAGTTATGTCACATACCTGCTGCAAGCCATAACACAACAGTTGACAAGACATGCATAATTCTAAAGGTTATTATTTTACTTCCTGATAAAGAGATGACAAAATTTCTGCTTGGGACAAATTCCAGTAATAGGAGAGGCACAGGAAATTCAGAAGTAAGGCCAAAACATAAAAATATAAGAACATTTGACTTATTAACGGGAATAGACCATTCAGGCCCTTCAGCCTGCTCCATCACTCAATAAAATTGTGGCTGATCTGATGCTCCACATTCTTGCCTATCCACAATAAACTTTCAACCTTTTACTTATCAAGAACCTATCTATCTTTGCCTTGAAAATAATGAATAACTTTTCTTCTACTACCTTTGAGGATGAGAATTCCAAAAATCTCAACCCTTATGGAGGGGAAAAAACGCACCTTCTTATTGCAGTCTTAAATTGGTGATCCCTAGTTTGATATTAAAATAAAAATAAAGTGCTGGAGAAACTCAACAAGTCTGGCAGCATCTGTGAACAGAGAAACATGAGGTTAATGTTTCAAGTCTGATATGATATCTTCAGAACTGAAAGGCTTTGAAAGGTGTATGCTGGAGACAGAGAGAGAGGAGAGGCAAGTGGAACTGATTGTAGGGCTGCTCAGAGCCAAAGACAAAGCAGTTGTTAATGGTGGCGAAGGGAAAATAGAGATGTAGAAAAGGTTCTAAAGGAAGATGTGAAAAGGAGAAAATTAATCCATTCTGCTAAGAGCAAAGTCACTAAGACATTGTGTGTGTGTTTGTTTGTGGTGGAGGTGAGAGGGAGGGCTAATAAAGAAGGGTCAGAGGATGTACGAAAATGGAGGATTCCAAGGTCATGCTCTGAATTTGTGGAATTCAGTATTGAGTCCTAGGAGATGTAAAGTGCCTGAGCAGAATCCAAGGCGATGTTTCTCCAGCTTGTGTTGTTGTAACAAAGTAATAGGCTCAGGACAGAAATAGTTGCCCGAGAGCAAGATGGTTTATTGAAATGATGAGCAAATGGATGGTTGGGGTCATTTCTGTGCACAAAGCAGACATGTTCCACATAATAGTGACCCAGTCTGCATTTGATCTCGCCAATGTATAAGACTCGACATTATGAGCAGCGAATACAGTACACTAGATTGAAAGAAGTACAAAGAACAAAGAACAAAGAAAATTACAGCACAGGAACAGGCCCTTCGGCCCTCCAAGCCTGCACCGATCCAGATCCTCTATCTAAACCTGTCACCTATTTTCCAAGGATCTGTATCCCTCTGCTCCCTGCCCATTCATGTATCTATCTAGCTACATCTTAAATGACGCTATCGTGCCTGCCTCCACCACTTCCGCTGGCAACGCGTTCCAGGCACCCACCAACCTCTGCGCAAAGAACTTTCCATGCATATCTCCCTTAAACTTTTCCCCTCTCACCTTGAAATCGTGACCCCTAGTAATTGAGTCCCCCACTCTGGGAAAAAGCTTCTTGCTATCCACTCTGTCTATACCTCATGATTTTGTAGACCTCAATTGGGTACCCCCTCAACCTCCGTCTTTCTAATGTAAATAATCCTAATCTACTCAACCTCTCTTCATAGCTAGCGCCCTCCATACCAGGCAACATCCCGGTGAACCTCCTCTGCACCCTCTCCAAAGCATCCACATCCTTTTGGTAATGTGGCGACCAGAACTGTACGCAGTATTCCAAATGTGGTCGAACCAAAGTCCTATACAACTGTAACATGAAAGTAGAAGTGAAATGCTGCCCACTTCTAGATTCTCCCACAAGAGGCAAAATCCTTTCTACGTACACCTGCTCAAGCACTCTGAGGCTCTTTTAGAGCAACGTTCTGAGTTTGCCTTTGATATGCAATTAGTATTAAACAATTTTAAAGATTATGTAGCATTAGCTTGTTAAGAACTTGGTTAAGCACAAGTTAAGGCCCTCTTGTGGCACAGTGGTAGTGACCCTATCCCTGAACCAGGAGCCTGATTTCAAGTCCCACCTGCTCCAAAAGTGTGTAATAACATCTCTGAACAGGTTGATTGGAAAGATAGGTTGATTGGAAAGATAGGTTAAATTAAAAGAAAGTTAAGACACAATTTGATACGGTAAGGGTTGCACTAATTTATTAGGATTTCTGCTACGACAAAAGATTAGTCGCAAATGGTTGGAAATGATTGCACAACTATGAAGTTGTGTGCAACATTGCATGGGCAGTTTATTGGTATACTTTTAAACACAACTTCTTTAGTGGGAGGACCGTAGTTCTCAGACTGAAAAATTGCAATTTCAAGAAAATCAAAGGAGTAACTTCAAGCTTCTTAAAGTGACAATATAGTGAGTTGACAATTCTTACAACATTTGGAAAATTGCAAAAGGTATTTAAATCTCAAGTGTAGGCCAAGAAAATCATAATAATGTAAACATTAACCTATACAGACTTCAGATGCTATATCCATTAATACATTAATTAGTTCTATTTGTTTAACTATTCAATCCTTTACAAACATAAAGCGTGTTATTAATGGTTGTTGCCCCTTAAAAATGTAACAGTGATTGTCAAAGGCAAACAATAAAAATGAACAAACCCGATAGTGGTTGTAAGCGAACTGCCTGAACTGCTGTCGTCTAAATGTCTGAAACACAATGGCAGTAATTTAATAAAGAATTGGTTAAATGTCAGTTTAGAGAGTATCATGTAAGGAATTTCCCTGTTATTGAGTTAGTGGATTATCTCACACAATCCTCAGCTGCTCACCTCATTATTGTAGGCACCATGCCCCTACAGCACCACACTCGCACTACTATGTGCTCACCAGTGACAGTAATACTCATTGCTGTCAGCACCTTCGAGGATTCATGCTACCGATGCCATATTTGATGCCCAACTGTATACCACGTCAATCATTGCCAGACATGTATAGTCCTTCACAGTATATGTAGTAGGAGGGAAACAACAAAGAAATGGTCCTGAGGGCACATTGGTGTCATGGGTGACACTTCATTGAGAATATAAACTCACATTCGTAAATGTACTTCCTCTTTATGACATTGTCTGTCTGATTAGTGGTTATTGTAACCGCAGTTAGAAGAACGAGGCTGTACAGGTGATCTGCCCTTAGTACTGTCCCATGTTGCAGAGAGTCCACTTTTATCTAATGTCCAGCATTGCATAACATGTTTTTATTGTGAGAGCATCACATGTTGGCAAACGTTCAGACAATTGTTAACATTTCTTGAACAAGAGGACAAATGAAGAAACAAGAAACAAAGTTGCATTTGCTTCTGGGAATAAATAGAGGCTACCTACCTTTCAAACAAGAACAAATCTGCAGTCAATGTATAATGTCTTCGCAAATCCTTATCAATTAGAAATAGATGGTAACTGAGTTCTGTCTGGCTTGTTTGACAATGATACAGACAATAGGTCAGCAGCACACCAATTACATTAAATTGAAACTCGTGAGTTAAAACTATAATGGCTTCATGCTAGTGATATCCAAGGAACATTTCACTTTCCCTGGTTGCCAGTAGCCCAATTCTTGTGTTCAGTTAACATCTGAACTATTGAATATTTATAAAAACAAAATAAGATCATATGGTGAAAGTAAAACAGAGCAATTAGTGGTTGCTGTCTTTTAGCCCATATTGTGTCCATATCTATAACACAGCAGTACCTAGACAATGGAAAATGTCTGTATTTTCTGTGCCAATTGTACACAACTTTTCTGATCACCTCATTACAATAATCATTCATAGATACAGCTATAGCTTTGGATTTGTGCAGTGCCTGTATAAGAGGAATTTAGCTGTAATTTAAATGAACACTTATAGTGTGATCATCCCAGCTGATCATACTGGAAGAGTCCAATCCCAACGTGGCTCGATAGATCACGAGTTTAACTTTTGTAGTTGTTTACCATGGTGTTTAGTTGCTGAACATATTCATGAGGCTATCTGTGTTCTATAACAAAAGCACACAAGTTTATCACACAAAGTAAAATGAAACTATACATACGTATTGCAGTTTCGAAAGATCTTAACATAAACAGCAAAACAAATTTCAGTTTTTTTCACAGTAATGTCATTTACAGGTAATCAGTACCAGTGAAGGGCCACTCTAATCTTGACTATTCAATTTCTTACTGAACTGATACTTGCAATTTTATGGCCTAGAGATGACTTTCCAGTTCTGAATTCTTGAATTCCTTGGATGACTCAGAGAAACTCTTTTCAGCTCCAATGGACTATGCCTCCTTTCAATTCTGACAGTTTGAAAATGTCTACAGAAACTCTCTCAGAGCTTGGGACTCTGAAACATCTTTAAGACTTCACAAAATAACTGCTCTTCCATTTGGCTGAAACTGTTCTTCTGGTCTGAACCTGATCCTCAGCTAAAAACCTTTTTAGGTTCCTGGTCTGTTTTCCACATATATAATAAAATTTCAACTTTTGTAAACAGTTAATCAATGAACTTAACAGCTATCCAGTTAGCACTTAAATTACATGCCTTCTTAGAAATGATCTCTTTGGTCCACTATTCCTTTCAGAATCTTTTTTAAAGAAAATGTTGCCTTCATGAAATTGAAATCAATCTTCAGATTTACCTCAACTTCAAAATCCAAATTCAGCTCAGTTAGTCTATGTTGGTAATTATAGTGTAATGGAATCTCCTCTCATATCATCTCCTCATCTTAAATGTTTACACATCTTTCTATTCACTTTGCTGTCATGTACTTACATAGTTTCCTTTTAATAAGTATCTAAAGTATTAGCCTGAACCATTTGCCTTAGTAGTGAGTTCTTCATTTTAACGGTGGAGAGAAAGACTCATTTCCATATTCGATTTATTGGCAATATGTTGTATTTGTAGGTCATAGTAATGGACTCTCCCACAAGTGGAAACATACTTTCCACATTTACCCCTTTCCAAATCTTCTCGTTTCAAAAGAAGAGAAAATACAGCCATGTTCAATATTTCCTAAAATTAGCTGTGAAAGGTTTTAGGTAAATGCACTTTTTAAAATTGCAGTATGGTGACTGAAATAGGATAAGGGTATGGGCATGAATGGGTTTTGGTGAGGATTCACAGTATTACCATCCCAATTCCTCCATCCTGGTTGCTCACTAGCCTTGCTGGGGTATGCTAACCTTCTGGGCCTCAATGGGACATGTCTTCATTTAGGCTTTGTGGCTTCTCTTCCTCTTGGGAGGGCGTTGGAAATTGCGGTGCCCTTTAAACTTGTGTTCACTCAGTATTCCATATTTGGTGTTTCCTATGTGGTATGCAACCTCATTTAAGTGTGTCACATTTGTAAATAGACTTTTGGCAGCATAAAAAAAGACATATGTGATCACACTACCTATTTTCAGTGTGCTTTCACAAATAAGAAATATTTGTTCTCCCATAGGATGGTAAACTAACCCTTTGATAAAGGCAGGCAAGGGGACAATAGTCATCCAATCTCATGAACAGTCCCATTGCCAAGGGCTGGAACTATATGGAGAATTGATTGACCCAGTATAAGCTAACAGCCCCTAGAAATATGATACAACAGTAAAGTGGTCGAGGTCAGAGGGGAGTTCTCATCAGGCAGTCCTCAGGGATTTTTTTTTCCCTCAGATAGAAGGTGAACCAGAAAAAGAGTAATACCCAAAGGAGAGTTTTCCAACACCTCAGCAAGAGAGCAGGATGCTGCTTCCGTAAATTTAACAAGACCAAACATTCCACAACAACAGCCTCTTTGTTCTCTGATAGCAGAGAACTATCCCCAGTTGTCATGGTTGTATATTTTCTTTATCTAATTAACTAATGTGTCATATCCAAACTGCTGCTTAACAAACTCAATAAACTATCAGAAAATTGCTGCAAATCATTGACTGCCTGTATTAGGTAACTGTAATCGCAAACTCCCCCCAAATCGCCAATGGCTGGCCGCTCCAGGAATATCCACTACTCCCTCCTGATGGCACTGTTGGGACAAGAGAGCTTCCCACCATTTCATTAGCTTCTCCAATGAGGGCAGAAGATCTGCTTCAAGCCAGTTAAAGGCTCAACGATCAGTAAATGGCTGTATGGCAATCTAGTAACTTTCAGGCAGACCTAACCCTGACTTTTGCCAAGGGTTATGGGGGTCTCACACAAAATTCAGCCAATACTGGCTGAGAGGTGCAGGTGTTACTAACTGATCCAGGGTTGACACGAGGCTTATACTGACATTGGAGAGTGAGTAAAGGAGAGCAGCAAGTCTGATTAAAATGGAGAGGACAAATATTGAAAGAAAGGTCACTGAAACCTAAGGTCTGCAGTCTGAAAATAAGCCAGTTAAGAAAGTAAGTTGATCGTAGTTATTTATTAACTAAAATATGAATATTTGGAGTAATCTACCAGAAAGGTTGGTGGAGATAAAGTGCTGGTAATGTTCAGAATGCAGCTGAATGGATCATTAGACCTGGCCTTCAGTCAACTAAAAAAGTTTTTCTTGTTCTTGGTGTTCCTTATACCTTATTATATTTTTCACACAGATGGAGTCAGTGCTGTTATGGTTTGTAGTTTAACTCATTCTGTTCTTTTCTTCATTCTAGCATGATCAAATCGGAGAACTCTTCAGAAAGATTGATTATTCTGCAAGTGGTCAGATTGATTGGGTGGGTATAATGCTGTGGCTGCTTACTTCTTCACATACTCACTGCTGTTTTGAAATATTGAGACAGATCCTGTACTGTGAAAAACTCAGTACTTCAGCCCCTCAGGGAATGAAGGCTTCACTAGATCAAACTAGATTAACGTAACAATCTTAAAGCTGTTTCCTGAATAACCATTTTAAAAGTCGAATGTAGGAAGAATAACAGTTAACTTGAATATGCTATTTCTCATCTGATGTAATTTTGAATGAGGGATAAATATTGACTTCAGGAACAAAAACAGAAGTTGTTGGAAAAGCTCAGCACGTCTGGCAGCATCTGTGCAGAAAAAATCAGAGTTAACGTTTCAGGTCCAGTGACCCTTCCTCAGAGGAACTGGACCCAAAACGTTAACTCTGATTTTTCTTCACAGATGCTGCCAGACCTGCTGAGCTTTTCCAGCAATTTCTGTTTATGTTCCCGATTTACAGCATCCACAGTTCTTTTGGTTTTTATAAATATTGACTTGCAAGTTTCCCTTCAAGCCACACATCATCCTGACTTGATGTAGGGGAAGTTGGGGGAGAAGGTTGTGGTGTAATGTACTCACTGGCTGGAGTCGTACTTGACACAAAGACAGATGGCTGCGCTTGTAATAGGTCAGTCACCTGGACGTCACTACAGGAGTTGCTAAGGTTTGTGTCCTGAGCCCAACCACCTTCAGCTGTTTCATCAATGACCTTCCCTCCATCATAAAGTCAGAAGTGAGGATGTTCGCTACTGATTGCGCAATGTGCAGCATCATCTATCACGCCTCTGATACTGAAGCAGTCCATGGCTAACAACAGCAAGACCTGGATAATACCCAGGCTTGGACTCATAAGTGGCAAGTAATATTCATGCCACACAACCGTGAGGCGATGACCATCTTCAATAAGAGACGATCCATCCATCAACCCTTGACATTTAATAATATCTCTATCACCAAATCCCCCACTGTCAATATCCTAAGGGTTACCATTGATCAGAAACTGAACTAACACTGCCAAATAAATGCTGTGGCTACACAAGCAGGTCAGAAACTAGGAATATTGCAGTGAGTAACTCACCGCCTGACTCCCAAAAACCTGTCCACCAACTACAAAACACAAGTCAGGAATGTGATGGAATATTCCCCACTTGCCTGGATGGGTGCAGCTCCAATAACACTCGAGAAGCTTGACACCATCCAGGACAGATCAGCCCATTTGATTGACACCACATCCACAAGTATCCAATCCCTCCATCGCCAATGCTCAGTAGCAGCATCATTGCCAAGATGCACTGCAGAAATTCACCTCCTTAGCATCTTCCAAACCCACGACCACTTCCATCTCGAAGGAAGAGAGCAGCAGATACATGCAAACACCACCACCTGCAAGTTCCACTCCAAGTCACTCAACATCCTGAGTTGGAAATATATCACCGTTCCTGCACTGTCACTGGGCCACAATCCTAGAATTCCCTCCCTAATGTCATGGTGGGTCTATCTACAGCACTGGACTGCCTCTTGAGAAAGGGAATTCCAAAGATTTTCAACACTCTGAATGAAAAAAAATGTTTCTTCCTCTCCATTTTAAATGGGCACCCCCTTACTGTTAGATAAATGTGCTTCTTTTTCATTCTTTCTGACATAATGGGCAAATTCACACTTTGTCATATTGTACTCCATTTGTCAGATCATGGCCCAATTACTTAATCTATCTATGTCTCTTTGATGGTTCCTTATGTCCTCTTCACAACTAATTTTCCTACCTATCTTTGTGAGTGCAGTATGGTGGCTTAGTGGTTAGCACTGCTGCAGTTTCCTCCCACAGTCCAAAGATGTGCAGGTTAGGTGGATTAGCCATGGGAAACAGAGCAAGGGGGTGGATCTGGATGGGACGCTGTTCAGAGGGTTGATATGGACTCGATAGGCTGAATGGCCTGCTTCCACACTGTGGGGACCCTATTCTATTCTATGATTCTAAATTTAGCTGCCATACCTTTAATCTCCTCATCCAACTCATTGATATACATTGTGAAAATCTGAGACTGTAGGATTGACCTCTGTGCCACACCACACTTGGAATTCTGCCAGCCTGAAAACCGTGTTGGCTGTGTTTGGTTATCTTGGACTTATCCAAGCGCCTTATTATAATGTCTTTAATAGTGGCTTCTAGCATTTTTCCGATGACAGATGTTAACTTGTCTATAGTTTCCAGATTTCTGCCTCCCTCACCTTCCCCACCCCTTTTTGCATAAAGAAGTTATGTTAGGTATTTTCCAATCAAAGGAACCTTCCCTGAATTCAATGGCATTTGGAAAATTAAAACCAAAGCATCACCTATTTCATTAGCAACTTTATTTAAGACTCTAGTAGTGCCCCTCAATTTTTGCAGAAATTGTTGCCCATCCAAAGTCCATTATTAATGTTGACCAGATTATCAGCCTGTAAGTGCTTCCAATACTCCCAATAGAAGGTGGTAGGAGTGAAAAAGACTCCTGGTCAGCTATTCTGCAGAAAACAATGTCAAACCACTGCAACATTTTGTCTATAAAAGTGGACCAATCAAATCGAGTCTATGTCCAACCTCTGGAATTGAGGATTGAGGTGGGGGGTCATGCAGAAGACCATCATTAAATAGTCTGTGTCCTTCAGTGGTTCCTTTCTCCTGTTAAAGTCATTATTTCTTTGACAGGATGAATTCTGTACCTACATGCAACTGAAGTATAAGGAGATTGAAGAATCCGACTCACGATCAAAACATATCTCATTTGCCCTTCCTGCGACAATCAGAGAGTTTTCTCATTCAGAGCAGATCCTGTGTATTTGCTACACTTCTGATGATACCTTCATCATGATGCGAGAGGATGGAAATATTTCCTTCTGGTCAGCTGAACTAAAGCTGAAACGAAGCAGGACACTCTTTGTACGTATGTTTTTAATAACAAACCAGAACAAGTAGATTTTCCCAATTGTGAAGCTCATGCCAATAGATTTCCAATAAAATCATTTGGTCAATGTGCCATCAGCAGAATTGTAAACGTATTCACATGATTGCTAGGACATACGGCATTTCGATCTGGTTTTGGTTCAGTTATATCCTATATTGCCTCAACTGTGTCATGGAGGTAATGCACTGTAATGGTTGTACAAATCAACTTATACCTGCAGTTTACATTTTGGGTACTTTTCAAATATCATTATGTGTTTTTCAGCACATATTCTAGCATATCTCAACTGTATAGAACTAAATATGATGATGGGATTATTTTGTTGCTCAGAATTAATCCCGGTTTGATTCACACTCCCCTGGAGTAAAAAAAAATTAGATTGTTTAAGGGTTTGAAAGGTTTAATTTCAAGGAGTGCTTTAAGGACCACTCTCTGTCTTCAAGGTGGGAAAAGCATTTACTAAACAAAGAGAAGGAAATTGAGCCTTATTAGAGCCTTATTACAGTGGGAATAGTCCAGAAGAAATGGTTAAGATGTGGATTTCATGTCTTAAAGCTGCAGACAGCAGCATTCATTCAGGAAAATGAAATGGGAATAATTTATTAAGGGCACAATCCATGGGATTCATCCAGTGAACAGCGAAAAATACAGGAATCCTCTATCTTTACTATAATAAGGCAGGAATCCTGCATTTTGGTTGTTAAATCATTGTATTTCCACAAAGAAAAGAAGATTCCACATCCCTAAATGGAACAAGTTGAGGAAGGACTTTCAGAGATGGCCAAAATGGACATCCCTTCTGAAATTTCCTCTCTAGTTCTCAGGCATGGCTACTGTACCTAAACCTAATGGGTTTATTCAAATTTGTGTAGACTGTACAGATCAACAAGATGGTGGTGAGAGAAATTCAACATATGCTTACAGCTGATGAGAATTTAGCTAAGTTATCCAATAGCAAAGTTTTCATGAAACTCGAGACAAACAGTGGATTCTGGCAGGTGCCATTGAACAAGCCATTGAGATTATGTACCCATTTGTGACTCCATTTGAGCAATTTAGGATCATCATAATTTTTAATTTTTCAACAGACAAAATCCAATATTTTAAAAGGTTCTTCACTTAGTCACATGCCACATGAATGACATATTAATTCAGGGGGAAACAGCTGAGCAATATGATCAGAGTGCATGTTGCCCTAACGCACATACAAGTGGCAGGGCTCACTCTTATCAACATGTGGGAATTCTCCATAGAATCTACTTGCTTTTTGGGAGACATTGTCAACAATGATGTTATAATGACAGACCTGCAGAAGACTAAAGCCTTGAAGAAATTTCCTATTTCAAAGTCAGTTCATGACCTCAACAGATTTTTTAAGGATAGTAAACCAGTTGATGAAATGCTAGAGATAGTAGGAACTGCAGATGCTGGAGAATCCGAGACAACAAGGTGCAGGGCTGGATGAACACAGCAGGCCAAGCAGCATCATAGGAGCAGAGA
>NC_063337.1:31217998-31242263 GCF_021869965.1 Rhincodon typus | reverse complement strand
TCTGAAGAAGGGTCTAGGCCTGAAACGTCAGCCTTCCTGCTCCTATGATGCTGCTTGGCCTGCTGTGTTCATCCAGCTCTGCACCTTGTTGTGATGAAATGCTAGGATAGTGTTGGAACCTGTTTCAAGATTTTCAAATTCACCAATCCACAAATTGAGAACTTTGGCTATTTAGGTCTAATACCCCAAGAATCTATTAGTGTCAATGGAACAACACCATACCATAAGTCACCATTTTGAAATGATGAGAAAATATTACAATTATGGAAATAAATCTCAACTGCTGTGGATTGGGCCTAAATTGAGGTGGCAGACAATCCCAAATGATTATAGGCCATGCTGTAGCATTATTTGTCTGTGTGAAATAGTATTGTGTTTGTTAAAGTGAAAGGTCACCCATTATAAGCTGGCATGATAACTCCACTTGTTTTGTTTTTCAGGAGAGGCCCATTGGCCGAAAACCTAAATGGATAACTGACTTCACCATCATGTCTCAATACAACAAGTTCATCCTGAGTACTGGGTATGGGTTCTTTCTGTCAGTTTTATGTTGTATGCCGCATATTATTGATTAACTGAGTAGCTTGGAGGTATTGCAAAATGACATTTTTGTATTTCTTTAACTTCTTCAATGTAGAGATCGGGAAATTCAGATTTATGAGCTGTCTACCTTGGAGCCATATTGTCAGATCACTGGTTTGGAAACAGGACCATTACAGCTCGACTACTGGTAAGAAATATCAGCTGGTGAAGCAGTAATTAGTGTATGATCAATTGGAATTTTTAGAAAATATAAAAATCATATACAGCTTATATAATTTCTGCCTTTTGCAAGCTTGCAACAATGAAGTATGTGTGAAAGACCATTTAGTGTCATAATTACTGAACCAACTCCATTCTCAATAAATCACAGCACTCAACTATTTCCTACATTATGTCCAATATTATGCTTCCAGAACTTAAAAATTAAAATGAGAATATTTCTGGTGTTTTAATTTAAAAACAAGTGATTACAGCAGATGTCCTTACAATTACTGGCAGTGTTATTGAATCAACAGGATACAAAGATCTCTTTTGTTACAACATGCTCAAATATCTATGAAGGGTGATGACAGTCTATCAAGAAAAAGCATAAATTTAACTTCTTTTATTCTCTAGCTCAACCGGTGGAGATGACTGTATGATTCTGTACGGAGATGATCAGGTGAGATCATTCTGAGAGAATGATACTGCATTTATAGTATTATTCTACACTGCAGGCAATCCCTAATGCACCAGCAGTCCTTCAGTGAAGGTAAAGTCTTGCTATTACCTCTGCTGACACAGATTATTCTCACTTTGTGACACTGATTATGACAGTTCAATGTGTTACCGCCTTGACTCTGTTTTATTTAATTGATAAATTTAAAATATGCTTCCTATTTTGTTCATGAATAACATACAGCATGGATGGAGATTAACATCTATACTCACACTACTGAACATAATTCTTTCAAATTAAAGGAATGATATTTATTGACTCATGCTGTAATAATAGTATGGGCATTTGCATGATTAAGCTGGTTACACATTATATTGGCAACACCATGCGAGCTGACAGTGGCGTCTGTCTCTGGTGTCCAAACTTCAAAGCACCGTTGCAAATAGACATGCTTATGGAGTATTAGTTGAACTTCGAACACATTTGTCCATTCACACTTTAATCTACATAGTGAGGTACCTTCCTGAGGCAGCTAGGATGTTGATCTGACAATTGGTTATACTTGTTTCACTGTGTATGTTATGTGTAGATGTATGTGATATCTGTTTGTGCGTAGTGTGGCTGTGACGTCCTTTCATTTAAGATAACAAAGTAACATAGATAGAATCTTGACATAGAGTCAGCTGGTACTACTAACTCTGCCCCCATTTTAAACTGGAGCTGCCCAGATATTTTCTGACATAACACCAGCAAAATGCAAAGTGAAGTCATTGCAGTCTAGTTGCATTTATCAAATTTGCATTTGATTTATGAGCAAATGTGGCAGAAAGCTAAAGAAATAAAGTTTAATTTGGAATGAGCATGTTCTACAAATGTAAATGAATCAGAAGCACAAGTGGATGAGACGCCAGTTCCTATCTCCAAACCTATTGTGTTTTCTATGAGATTTCTATGTTACAACCATCAGCATTTACAAGCTTTAGAAAGAGGCTGCATTCATTGAAGATAATGCATCTGACGTGCAATTTACTCCCATCTTCTCAATAAACTCTTGGAATTGGTATCATTGTGACCAGTAGGATTTGAATTAAAATACCCAGCATATACATGCTGAATTACATTTATTTTGTATTTTTTTGATGAACTTCATCAATATTTTAACATAGTCAGTTTAGTAATTCAGGTTGTCAGAGGGCTGTGTTGGTCTTGAATTCATTTCTTGTAGAATTCAGTATCTTGTGAGCAGGATAGAGAAGCATTAGGTAACAAAAAGCTCTGCCACAGTTTGCGTGGCAAATAAAGATCATGTTAAGCAATAATCATAACTGCAGCAGCTTTAAGAATTTATTGCCTTTTCTGCACTCATCATCCTTTCACTCATTGATTAACAATGAAATCTCTTATGGCCTAGAGCTGCAATACATAATGTTGTAATACAGTTGAAAGAGCTCCTCAGATATCTGTGCAAAATCATACAGCTTTGGAAAAATTGCACCTACCTAAAAAATAATTTTGTTCAGTATAGAGATTATCAACTAAAAATTCCTCTGGGTATTCTTTGATTGAATGCCTTAACTCTTAGCATAAAATTGGCAGAAACCTCAGTTAAATCAGAATTTCACTAATACTCTGCCAAAGCTAAGATGCTGAATTAGGTTAATCCATTACATGATTCCAGTCATATAGGAGCATTGCTTTGGTTGCCATGTATAACACAGTTGTGAACATTAATTTTAAATGCACTCACATTGTTCCTGCACATTGCAACAGAAACTATAGTTCCCATTGTTGAATACTTTTAATCTTGACATTTATGTTGTTGTAATTTTAAAAATTTTTCTCATTGCAGGGCTGTGTAAATATTTTGCTTCTTACATCAGTAGGGGAGACGCTGAGGTTTGTATAATATGCTAAATTACTGTATTAAAATGGATATGTTTCTGATTGCTTCTCTGAAATGGTATTGATGCGAGAATAAAATGCTTTTTGTATCATGCACACTTTTTGAATTTTAATGCATGTGAGCGGTCTTTCCAAGTTACTGTGCTTTAAAAGTCACAAAACAGTTGAGAATAAATGAATTTGCCGGAATAAATTCAGCATAGATGTAGTTCTTTGATTGTAGTTCTGTCTTATGTCGAGGAAGATTTCAGATGTGAAATTTGTTGATGAATACACCCATCACTTCTGAGGCACAAAAACAAAGATGCTGGAAAAGCTCAGCAGGCCTGGCAGCATCTGTGAAGTAAAAACAGAGTTAACGTTCCTCAGAACTGGACCCGAAATGTTAACTCTGTTTTTTCCTTCACAGATGCTGCCAAACCTGCTGAGCTTTTCCAGCAACTTTGTTTTTGTTCCTGATTTACAGCATTGCAGTTCTTTTGGTTTACATCACTTCTGAGGCATTGATAGAGGCATTACATTTAACTATGCAACATGGAGAGAAAAAAATCAGCAGTTTTCCTTTATTCTGCTCGTTATCCAGTGACTGCTGCTGGTAAGGCCATGTATCTGAATATGGAAAAAGGGTAAATCAAATTCGACATTGTCTCCATTAAATGCTCTACAATGCCCCTGATGCAGGCACACATATAAAGAGGGGAACCAATGACCTGGAAGTGTCTTCCAGGGAAAGGAAGAACGGTTAAACAAAAACTTTTAGTATTTTGGTGAACAATTAAACTTTCTGGGATTAGGGCATTTATTCACAACAGTTAGATATTGGTTAAATATATTTTATGAAGCTGTGAGAATGAGAACATGAGACACCACAAAGTCTAGAGCATTGAATCACAAAGTGGGATTAAGCCATTCAGCCCTTTTGAGCCTGATTTGCCATTCAATATAATCATAGCTAATGCTCCATCTCTACCGCATTCCTTTTTTCCCATACTCCCTCAAACCTTTAATATGTAAAAATGTATCAACCTCTTTCTTGCCTATGTTCAGTGACTTGGCCTCCTGCTTTCTGTGGTAGAGAATTCCACAGATTCACTACCTTTCGAGTGAAGATTTTTTTCTTATCTCAGTCTTAAATGGCCTGCTCCATATCGTGAGACTGTGTCCCCTGATTCTAGACTCCCCAACGAGGGAATATATCCTCCCTGCATCAAGTCTGTCCAGCCCTGTTAGAATGTTATACATTTCAATCAGATCCTCTGTCGTCCTTCTAAACATTTGCCCAGTCAAACCAATTTCCCCTCTTAGGACAGTCCTGCCATCCCTGGTATCAGCCTAGTGAACCTCCACGGCACACCCCATTTGGCATGTATATCTTTCCTTAGTTGGGAGACCAAAACTGCATGCGGTACTCCAGGTGCAGTCTCACCAAGGCCCTATATTAACTGCAGTAAGACATCTTCACTTCTGAACTCAAATCCTTCTGTAAAGAAGGCCAATATACCATTTGCCTTCCTAATTGCTTGCTTCACCTGCCTGTCTACTTTCATTGATTCTGTACATCCTTAGTATATCCACACTTACCAATATATTACCATTTTAAATAGTACTCCCGGCTTTCAGTTTTTCAAACCAAAATGTATAACTTCCCATTTAGCCAGATTGTACTGCATTGGCCATGTGTTTGCCCATTCATTCAATTTGTCTAAATCTCCTTGCATCCTCCTCACAACTCTCAATTCTCTCCAGTTTTGTGTCATCAGCAAACTTGGAAATGTTGCATTTAAGCATTTGATTCCTTCAACCAGGTCATTTTATATACGTGTTGTGAATAATTGGGGCCTGAATAGTAATCCTTGTGCTACGCCAATAGTTACTGCCTTCCACTTTGAAAAAGACCCATTTATTCCCACTCTGGTTTCTGTCTATCAACTAATTCTCAGTCCATGCTAACATATTACTCCCATCCCATGTGCTTTAACTTTGTCCACTAACCTTTTATCAAGAGCCTTCTGAAAATCCAAATATCCCAAATCCACTGGTTCTCCCTTATCTATTCTACAAGTTACACCCTTCAACAACTCCAGTAGATTTGTTGAACATGATTTGCCTATCATAAACCCACGCTGGCTTTGTCGATCCTATCAAACCTTTCACATCTTTTACATAGACTCTAGCATTTTCCCAACTACTGATGTCAGGCTAGCTGGCCTGTATTTTTTTTTCTCTCCCTCCCTTTGTAAATAGAGTGATTACATTTGTGACCCTCCAATCTGTAGGAACTGCTCCAGAGTCTTTGAATTTTGGAAGATGACCACATCTGCAACTGTCATGCCGAGATATAGTTAGAGCTGAGCAGAGATCTGTTGGTTTTACAAAGGGAAAGGCAGTGGTGCTGTCCATCAGTTCTTAACCCTCATTAACTAACAAATTATCTCTCCAGTATCTCTGCCATGTGAGCCTAAGAAATGAAGAAACAAAAAAGGATACAATTGCTCACTTCTTACATTACCAATCATTGATATTATTAAAAACCTCAATGTGTTTTCCTAAATATTTCAAATTAGCTGAATTCTGTAACAGAACAAGATAGTCAGCATCACAATATTACATTCACTGTTCTGTTGGTGGTTAGTTTAACATTGATGAGAATGTTACAATGTTGATAAAGTTGATCCTTGGCTTTTTGTTTGGTGCAAGCAGCTGAATTGAAAGATTGAAGCAATTGTATTTTATTTTATAATACCAGTGTGACGTGCTGTTCCACCCCTGTACTGATTGTTGTTTTCAACCACTCTCGTGTTACTTGACATGCGTTCATGTTTTTACCCTATGTCTTGATTTTATTCTGCAACCTGTTTTTTAGGAACTATATTGAATAATCTGCACTTCATGTCAGTGCCTCAGGAGTGAAATGTTACACTCCTCGCTCAACATGGGATGGAACAAAGAACATTTTATTCATTGACTTCATGATTTCCATTCACCATGTAATATCCACCTCATATCGGAAGGAAAATTCTGCCTAAACATTCCATAATCATAAATGTCAAAACAACCTCGAATATTCACCCATTTTTGTATTTCAACTATTCGATTGTGTCCAACTGGTCTTTTCCTCCTCTTCCTAATAGTGAAACACTCCCATGAAGTATTTAATAGTGCTCCAACTCTGCTTGATATTCATTCCCGTTCTCAAACAGACACTTATTATCCTGTTGCTCCCTTTGTAATTTTACTTTGGACACTGACGACCTTATTTACTGTTATTTAGTTTTTTTGTATCTTGTATGTGCCAATGACGGTCTCCCTCAGGAGTTCAGTAAACCAGAAGTTTGGGAGTCTTCTTTACCTGTGAAATTGATACTCACCAAAAGTAATAAATGGAAGTGTTAAAACAACACCTTTAAAGACAGCCGCATGAAATTAAATTATGAACAGCATTTAGGGATGGAAGAATAAGTTGAGCCAGAGTTGAATGAATGCTGGGCAGGGCATGATTGTTTCTGAGTTAATGCTGCCTTGTAAATAACACATTAATGACAATTGACCAAGAATAAATATTAATATTAAATGACAAGTATCCACGAGTTGTCCTGCTTATCATTTCAAGGATATAGGGGCCAGCCTTTAAGAATTTCATAAACCTGAATAGATTGCACTTAATCCTATGAGAAAGGTTTAATTTACTTGTACATTTAAAAATAAGGAAATGTTACAGAGTTATCTGAAATTAGTGGAAAGAGGTCGGTTAGAACAAATAGATGTAGAGTATCTTCTGCCCTGATTTATCATTTTGTGCAATTTCAATGGGCATCATTCAAGAATTTAACTTGCATGCATAAAATGCATTTTCACCTTTTATTTACAGGCAATTCATTTAAAAACGTTTCCTAAAAGTAGTGGATTTTGAAATTGAGAAAACTGCTAATTTTGCAAAAAACAATTCAAAACTACTATTAAATATTTAACCCCTGGAAATTTAACATATTTAAGACTTCAAGACCTACATGTAAAGCTGGAGGATACTACATCAGCATAAAAGCAAAGTACTGCAAACGCTAGAGTTCTAAATGAAGACACAGTGCTTGAGAAACCTGGTAGGCCTCTCCACAGATGCTGCCAGATCTACTGAATTTCTCCAGCACTTTCTATTTTCATAACAATATATGGGAATTTTCCCAGCCTACACCTTTAAATTAGTTCTCATTGAAATACAAAACAGTTCAACATTTATTTTAATTATACTTGATAGATCAAAATCCTGGCTACAACCCAAGAGCTGCAGTATTTGAAGAAGGCAGCTCACCACCATCTTCTCCAGGCCATTTCGACTTGGGCAATAAAAGCTGGTCTCATCAGCAATAGCCATATCACATGAACCAATGGGAAAGTATGTTTTTGTTAGGAAGGAAAGGTACTTTTTGTCAATCATAGCCGAAGAACAAAACTAAACAGCCATTATGTGGTTATAAACCTGAACAATTAATTTGCAAGGAATTTGAAGAGAAATCAAAATATTTGGCATATTTGAGATAGTTGGAACTATGTTAAGGAAAATTAGCATAAAGCTGACTGCTCCGTCCGTGCCTAGACCTGAGTATTCTTTTTTCTGCCCCCTTTGTCTAATGTTATCTGACATTCAAGCACTGGGTCATATTGTTAGGCTTGATGTGCAGAAATTATGTTAGCTGGAACAATTTCATGTCTGCATCAACGGAAATAGGTGATGGCATAAAACTTGAGAATACGAACAAAAATACTTATGAAGTCTGTTTCTTCTAATTTCTTTTGTTGATAGTATCTTTGGTGCTGGGTAATACATTTTTAATCTGGTTGCCTTTTTCTTCACTGCAGAACATGGAAGAAGTGGCCCAAGGTAGATAACTTACCTACTATCAGCATAGAAAACTCATTCCTATCACCAAATGTCACCTGCATTCGATGGAAGGTACATGAAGACTGGGTTACACAGGTAACTGTCAATGTAGTCAGAGGTTATAGAGTCATAGAGTAATACAGCACAGAAACAGACCCTCTAGCTGATGTCTATATTAATCCCACAGACAGAATTTAATTACAGCCTGGGTGGTAATAAGGTGTTGGGGAAGGGTGAAGGGTATACAAGCAGGAATGAAAATGGTAAATGGAGTGCCCATTGTTTTCCCACCCCTGTCTCTTTTTGATTAAGCCAGTGGCAAGGACAGCCTACATGCCTGGAAGCTAATTGAATTTTACTAAGTGGTCAATTTGTGGCCACTTAAAGACCTCATCCCAACCCCATTGGTATTCTACCAGCAGCAAATGAGGATACTACACATTGAGTCACCACTTGGTGGAAGCAGGCAGACTCCCTGAAGCTCATGGGGTCCCTTCTGGTTGGGCACCCCCACAGCCTTACTGAGTGACCCCTCCATGCTCTCATGATTGACCTTCCATCCCCAGACCTCTAGCCCTAAATACTACATCCTACTGTTCAGTCACTGACATAGCTAGAATCTGCAAGTAAATTACATTAAGGCAAATCACCACAGTTTACCTGCCTCAATGCAGTGGGTCAAGGCTTTCCTAAATCAGACTTTTTTAAAAAAAAATGTCTAAAGACTTTAATCTCTGAAAAGGTCTTAAGGTAACAAGTTGAAGTAGTCTATTGCTTGGCAGAATTATGGGCCACTTAGACAATCTCAATTTAGATTATTATTGGCTTCCAATTCAGGAGAGTTCCATTGAGAAAATTATGGGAGCTTGGTCACCAAGGTGGGCAGCTCAAACTTCTTGACTCATGCCCCAAATCCAGCTCCCCATGGGCCCTCATACCTCCATGCCATCTCAAACCCAACTCATGCACCCACCAACCTCCTTATGGACCGTTATATCTGCCATGATGCCTCATTGCTACTTATCTGACATTAAAGACCATAAGATACTTGAGAAGAATTAGACCATTCAGTCCACTGAGTCTGCTCCGCCATTCGATCACGGCTGACATTTTTCTCAACCCCATTCCCCTGTCTTTTACCCATAGCCCTTGCTAACCTTGATCCCTTTCCTAGTGAAGAGCCTATCTATCTTTGTTTTAATTACACTCAGTGACTTGGCCTTCTGTAGTCTTCTGCAGCAATGAGTTCCAAAGATTAAACCACCCTCTGGCTGAAGAAATTCCTCCTCCATCTCAGTTCTAAAGGGTCATCCCTTAACTCTGAGACTGTGCACTGGTATCCTACTAGAGGAAACATTTTCTTCACGTCCACTCTATCCAGGCCTCTCAGTATTCTGTATGTTTCAGTCAAATCCCTCCCCATCGTTCTAAACTCCATCGAGCCAGGGGTAGATCACAGGAACCATGTGGGGATGAGAAAAATCTCCTAACAATCTAATACTTCAAAATATTTTGCTTTTGTTCGACCAATCCGATAGAGCTCTTTCTACTACACACTTGATAGTGAAAAAAATGCCCATTCATGAAACCTGTTCAAAGCTTTTAAATCTCAAGTGATTACCTGTTACAAAAGCAAACAAACATCTACTCAGACCTCAAATCAATCACAGATAATTCATTAACGGTCAACCAAACATGCAGCATCTTGTCAAACAGTTTTGATAGAATGTTATTTTCTGGCAATCAAAGCTATTGATTAGAGACTTTCTTTTGTTTCTTGCTGATGGCAGCAGCTGTTTACTCATGCCTAAAGAGTAAGGATTTCCATTAAAAGTCAGATCATATCAGCTATACAGATCTTAGCCACTCTTCAAAAGCATTTACATCCATTCAATCAATTTCTGCCTCCCACACTGTGTTAAGTTTAAAAAGTGGTCTGTTTGAAATCAGCACTGATTCAATTGGTCCTGTTGATTTTAGGTCTCCCTTCTGTGTGAGTTACCCCCTGTTCCCTTTCCCCCAACTGGTAAGAGTTGAATGCATAATTTAATTGTGCTGTTCACATTTCTTTTCTTTCAGATGAAATATTATGATGCAATTGGTTCAATTATTTCTTCCTCAAATCATGAAGCTACAGCTTTGGTAATAGGTAAATGAGCTTTTCAATACCAGATATCTCTAAAGTGGCCTATTTTAAAGCTTCACTGGCTGAATGAGGCTCACTAGAAAACATCTTAGTAAGAATAATAAGTGCAACATCAATCTCCAGTTCCAACGAACACTAGACCAGAGCCACTCTGCAGAATGTAAATACCTTTGTGGCAAACTTGATTCTCAAAAAGCTTGTGATAAATAGCTGTTCAAAAAACTGTTACATTAGACTGTGTCTTATGGAACTATAGGACTGCAGGGTAGATTTTAGATCAGATTGATTAGATGTGTACTGAGTGAGGGTTGTTATTATATGTGCTAGCGCTTCGGTGGAATCAGATGGAAATCACAGGATTATTGTTTATGATGGAGCAGAAAGAAAATACTGCCTATCCTATCACTGCCTCACCACTCCAGCTGCCCAGCAATGCAAGCCTCCCTTTCTCCACCTATAATATGAAACTGGCAGTGGAGTAGGCAGGGCCTGGTCACTGGTGTTGTTCTGTGCTGCTTCCGAGAATATTATTTAATGGAACATAGTGTGTCCTGTTCCCATTCTGCATCATCACCCCTCCTCCACCAGCCCTCCCCACTTCAGATGCATGGGGCCCAGTGATAGAGCATGAGGATATGATGTGGAGATTCTTCTGCATTTTTATTGCCTCTTTTTCAGTTCACATTTGCTGGTGATTGTTAGCTTTCATTAGTATTTAAGGTTACTAAAGGTTACAAAGCTTATTTGGAGTAGTTCAGTTTATCAACAATATATTGGCCATAAACACAAATGAATAAAGATGGCAAGACGAGTGACATGCTGTGACTGTAGGATATGGGAGTTTCTGGATGCCAGTATGATCCAGGACAAACACATCTACAAGAAGTGTTGCCTGTTTGAGGAGCTTCAACTCAGAGTTATTGAGGTGAAGACTGAATCTCACAATGCAATAAAACAGGGAAGGGAAAGTTATCTGGACCTTTTATTCCAAGAAATGGTCACACCTCATAGGATGGGATCTTCTGATTTGGTTAGTGGTCAGGGACAGGAGGGTGTGGCTGTGAGTGAGGCGAGTATGGGCTCTGAAGAGATGGGAGCGTCAGCCTTTACAGTTCTGTATAGATTCAGGGTTCTTTAAGCCTTTATGGATAGAATGGTGACTGCAGAGTGCTTAACCCAACTGACTGTGGCACTGTATAGAGGAAGTCATTCAAGTCAGAATCATTGAAAGGAATGTAATGGTAGTAGAGAGCAGCATATTCAGGGATATTCAGGAATTTTTGCAGTCAGTAGCGAGAGTCCAAATGACTGTGATCTGCCCAGTTCCTGGCTTTGAGATATCAGCTCTTAGCTGGAGAAATATTGCAGTGGGAGTTGAAAGATTCAGTGGTTGTGGACCATGTAGATCCAGTGACATAGGTAAACCAGGAAAGAGGTTCTGCTGCGGGAGTATAAGTATCTAGGGGCAAACTGAAAATGAAGAAACTTTAAAGAAGTAATCTCTGGAACATTACCTGAGCCATGAACAAATGGATGTCTGGTAAATCAGAGAGAGTGAGGGAGAAAAAGAGAGAGATAAATGTATGACTCAAAGATTGGTGAAAGATTGGGAAAAGAGTTTTGATTCCTGGGGCCGATACTAGGGAAGTGGGAAAAGATTTTAATCAACCTGATCAAACATGTTATGATACACTTAGTTAGAGACAAGAAAACTGCAGATGCTGGAATCCAAGGTAGGCAAACAGGAGGCTGGAAGAACACAGCAGGCCAGGCAGCATATGGAGGGAAGGAGCAGTCAATGTTTTGTCATCTCTGGAATAGATAAGACTTGAACTCAGGGTTTCTGGCTAAAGATATGGACACTACCACAGCACCACAAGAGCACAATGAGGAATGTGGGTGATATTTTAAATAAACCTGTTCAGCCATGTAAGTGAGACTTGAACACAGGCCTCCTGGTTCACAGATAGACACTATCATTGTGCCACAACAGCCTGACTAATGAAGTTGGAGTGGTTTCTAACCAACCAGTCCAGACATGGAGTGGGTGATACTTGAACCCAGACCTTCTGTCTCAGGGATAGGGACATTACCACTGGGCCACATTGGGGTCCCCCAAGGGAGGTGGACCTACTTTTCCCCTATTTTTATAATCAACCTGTTCAGAGATGTTATTACACACCTCTGGAGCAGGTGAGACTTGAACCCAGGCCTTTCAGTCCAGGGGTAGGGACACTTCCACTGAGCCACAAGACGGCCCCTTGGGAGGTGGAAACTGCGCTGATGAGATGGCCTACACTACAGGGATCAGTTCTTGCAAATTGTATAATTAGGAAGGTACAGAAGCTTTAAATAATAAGGGGAAGGGATCAAGTGAAGGGAGATATAGTCAAGGGAAACAACAATGCAATGGAGCCGAGAGCAGCAATTTGGATAATGATTACCCCGTGACAGCAAAAGACAGACATATAAATGTAACAGTCATCAGCAGATAAGGCCAGAGATTGAAAAATGCTTTAATAAAAACAGAATTCAAAGCCTTTTGTCTGAATGCACACAGCATTTATAACAAAAGGCATAGATTTTTGGGACTAATGGCAATAAATATATATATGACCCGATCGGCATTATAGAGACATGGTTGAAAGTTGACTGTGGCTGGATCTGAAAGGGTATTTGACATATTGGAATGATCATGCTATAAAGTGTAAAGGGAGGAATGTGCTGATAATCAAGATCCACCAGTCACACCATTTGTATCAGGGTGCTGATTCGATCATCAAAATGGCCAGTCAATTCCCTTTTTGCACTATTGTCCAGAATGAGAGACTTTCATCAAGCTCCTTTAATAAACACAATATAATCCAATTTATTATAGCACAAACGTATTTGTAAAGCATTGGCAAATACTGGTTAACATTTAAAATGTAATCCAGTATGAGAACAATCTCCTCCAATCCCAAATAAACACACTCACTCAACCAAAAGGATGACAGACTCTGCGGAGATCTTTTTTTAAAGGAGCAAAGCAGTTCTAATGGCCAAGTCTCCGAAAACAAAGGCTAAAATTTAATTAGTTTTAACAGTTTGCCAGTTTCTTGTCATGAGTGGCCTTCCCATGGAGAGGCCAATTGAGGCCCTGTTGAGTGAACACTTAAGGGGCCAGTTAATGGCCTCAGCCCAACTAGTGACGGGCAGTGGACTTACCTTCCATCTGATGAGGCCACTCAGTCAATCCTGTTGTGTTTGTCTGCAGACTTGGAGGGTGTGTCCCTCATTAACAAGCACTGAGTGCCTGACCAGAGGGCCCCAGCACTGGGAAGGTGACTTCACAGAAAGCCAACCCTCTGCCCTTGCTGTAGTCCAGTTCCTTCCCTCAGAATCGTAATCCTACCCCTTACCTGACTCCAGGACTGTTATTTTTGCCAGTCAGCCTCTTGGATTTCACAACTGCCTCCACTCTTGCTATAGAAGCGTCCCAGTGTAGTTTTCCTGGGACATTACAGATAGGTAATGGAATACTCCTTGATTTCAGAAATCCTGCCAGGAACTCTCAATGCATCAGAACAGCTTTGATGCTGAATACTGGGTTAGCATTCGGGCAGTGCTGGTCTCAGCTGGAACACTACCGTTAGGACTGATCTCTAGCACTGGTGTGTTTCTAGGACAAGAATGAGAAATAGTGGATTTTGGGTTATAGCAAGAGAAGCATTTCATTCATGGGGCTTGAAAAGAAAGGGGAACCTGCTACTAGCTGCAGGAAGCAGAGGCATTAGAAAATATAAAGGTGAAAAGAAAACCTCTTTGATTTGATTTGATTTATTATTGTCACATGTACTTAGGTAGAGTGAAAAGTTTTGTTTTGTCTGCAGTGCAGGCAGATTATACTATATAAAGTGCATTAGGGTAATAAAACAGAGCAAAAAAGCAAAGAAAGTGACAAAGATTTTTGATGGGAATAGTTAGCATGAGAATGGTAAATATTAAAAAAGATAAATTGGATGAATGTATATGTTTTCCCTGGACTAAAATATGCAATGTTTGATGCTTTGGTGCTAAATTCCTTGGTATCATTTAACAATACTTATTTTCATCACTTAAAATTTTACTTCAGTTTGAAAATCTGAATTATTCTAACTTCAGTAAAATTCTGAATTAGAAACAAAATTGACAATTGCTCCTGACTAAAAATTGGAAGAAACATAACAGATGCTAAAAAAACATTGGAAACAAACATATCCTGTTTGTTTGCTGTATTCTGTAACTTGCATGTCTTTTGTCTGTTTTTTTTTGTAAATTCTAATTATTTTCTTCACTGAACGGTTGAAGGTTGCACTACTGGAACCACTAACTTGGAAAAACAGATGAAGGAATTGAAGGAATGCTGGAAAGAGGGAAAAGGCATAAAGAGTCATAGTGCTCCTGGCATTCCTCAGAAAAGGCTTGAGTGTGATCAGTCTGTATTCCGTGTTCACAAAGGTGTAAAAACATTTGACTTCTGTAAGAAGAACAATCTGCTTGTAACGGGTGGAATTGACAGGATTGTGCGTATGTGGAACCCCTATGTTCCTGGGTAAGTTGGCACTGAAAACTTGGTATTAATATCCTCCCACATTAATGTGTATTGGTCCATATAGCCTTCTGCAAAAATTATTTTTCTTCTTCCTTTTGAGGGATGTGGGTGTCGCACTAGCATGGCTAGCTTTTGTAGTTTATCCCTCATTGTCCTTGAACAAGTATCTAGCTTGGCCATTTCAGAAAGCACTTGGAGTCTATTGTGTTATTGTGGATCTGGAACTATATGTAGGTCATGGCAGGTAAGGTTGGCTGATTTCCTTCCCTAATGACATGGAGACAAGTTTTCAATCCCAGATGTGTGATTTGAATTCTAAATTCTACCAGCTACTATGCTGGGATTTGAACAGTTGCCCTGAAACGTTAACCCAGGCCTTTGGAACACAAGCCCAGTGATGTTGCAACTATGCTGTTATTTTTTGCTCAAGGATTCATTTATTGTTCTACCATAGAATGAAAAGTCAATGGTTGAATTTTTAGTTTATTATACGTAAAAGCATAATGAAGGGAATCAAATGTTTTGGAATGACAGAAGGTAATGCATTTAAATTAGAAGTGCAATGTTTGGAGAATGAGAAGATTCAAGGATGCAGGATGATAAATTGCTTTTGTTGCATTGTAAAAATAGCCAGAAGGAATATGTTGTAAGTTTGCTGCGTCTTGCAACCACAGTTGTTCCATCCCCTGTATTCCCCCCACTAAATTTGTAGTCAATAAATGTGGCTTTCAAAAAGAAAACAAACTGAATTAACAATTACACCCTGTTCTTAATTGTGGAGAAGGGAAATTGTATTTTGGAAAACTGCTAATATGCACTCCTATTCAAGGAGGGAGGGGCATGGAAAGCAGGAAGCTATCAGCTAATTAGCAGAAGGTATCCTTGGGAAGATGCTAGAGTACATTCTTAAGGAAGAAACGGTGGGGCATTTAGAATAGTTTACAAAATCAAACAGAGACTCCATGGTTTTGTGAAAGCGAAATCATATTTGACAAATTTACAAGAGTTATTTTTTTAGGCTATAATAAGCAGATGTAATCATACTCATGGAATCGCAAAAGGCAGGACAGATCCAAGCAAACCAATTACTGCCCCATTAGTCTATTCTCGATCATCAGTAAAGTGATGGAAGGTGTCATCAATAGTGCTATCAAGCAGCACCTGCTCAGCAATAATCTGCACAGTGACGTCCAACTAGGTTCTGTCAGGGCCACTCAGCTCCTGACCTCATTTCAGCCTTGGTTCAAACATGGACAAAGGAACTGAATTCCAGAGGTGAAGTGAGAGTAACAACCCTTGACATCAAGGCTGCATTCAATTGAGTGTGATATCAAAGGACCCTAGCAAAACTGAACTCAATGGGTATTGGGGACTAAACCCACCACTGCTTGGACTCATACATAGCCCATAGGAAGGTGATTGTGGTTGTTGAGGTCAGTCATCTCAGCTCCATGACATCTCTACAGGAGTTCCTCCGGGTAGGGTCCTCAGCCTAACCATCTTCAGCTGCTTCATCAATGAAGATCAGAAATAGGGTTGTTCACTGATGATTGCACAATGTTCAGCATAATTCGCAAGTCCTCAGATACTGAAGCAGTCCATGTTCCAATGCAATCAGATCTGGACAATATCCAGGCTTGGGCTGGCATGTGGCAAGCGATGTTCGCACCACACAAATGCCAGACAATGATCATCTCCAATAACAGGCAATCTAACCATCACCCCTTGATATTCAATGATGTTACCACCACTGAACTCCCCACTATCAACATCCTTGGGGCTACCATTGACTAGAAACTCAACTGTACCCACTTCATTAAACACAGTGGCTACAAGAGCAGGTCAGAAGCTAGGGAATACTGTGGCAGTAACTCACCTCCTGACTCCCCAAAGCCTGTCCACCATTTACAAGGCACAAGTCAGAATGTGATGGAATACTCCCCACTTGTCTGGATGAGTGCAACAACAATCAAGAAGCTTGGCACCATCCAGAAAAAAGCAGCCCAGTTGATTGGCACCATATCCTCAAGCGTCCACTCACTCCACCACTATCACTGAGTAGCAGCAGTGTGGACTATCTGCAGAAAGTAATCCAGAAATTCACCAAAGATCCTTAGGCAGCACCTTCCAAATCCATGGTCTCTTCTATCTAGAAGGATGGGGCAACAGATAGTTGGGAACACTACTACCTGCAAGTTCCCCTCCAAGCCACTTACCATCCTGACTTGTTGGGTCAAAATCCTGGAATTCCCTCCATAACAGCATTGTCAACCCTACATCATGTAGACTGCAGCGGTTCATGATGGCAGCTCACCATTTCTCATGGGCAGCTAAGATGAGCAATAAATGCTGGCCTGCCAGTGATGCCCATGTCCCACGAGTGAATATAAAACGAGTTGATAAAGGAGAAGTGGCAGATGTAGTGCATTTAAATTTTTAGAAGACACTTGATAAGGTGCCACATAACAGATTATCCCACATTATAGAAGCTCGCCGCATTGAGGGGGATTGTTTTTAACATGGATTGAAGATTAGTTAATAGATGAAAGATGGAGAGTCAGGATGAACGGATCCTTTTCAAATTGGAAAATGTAACTAGTGGAGTGCCATAATGATCAGTCATGGGGCTTCAATTATTTATTGTCAATATTAGTAACATGAAGGAGGGGGAAGAGCATAATGTATCTAAGCTCTTTGTTGATATAAAAATAGGTGGAAAGGCATGTTATAATGAGGGCATAAGGAATCTGCAAGGGGATCTACATAGGTTGAGTGAGAGGGCAAAAACTTGGTAGATGTAGTAAGGTGTGAGGTTATGCACTTTGGTAGGAAAAATCAAAGGCAGACTATTATTTAAGTGGAGAGAAAGATGTCATAAAATGTGATGCAGAGGAATTTGGGTGTTTTTGTATACAAAACACAAAACGTTAGCATGCAGGAACAGCAAGTACATCAGAAGGCAAATGGAATTGTGGCCTTTCTTGCTAGGGGATTGGAGGTTAAAATTAAGGAAGTCTTGCTGCAACAGTACAAGGTGTTGAGGAGGCTGCAGCTTGAGTTCTGTGGTTTTGGACCCATATTTAAAAAGGGATGCACTGGCATTGGAGGCTGTTCGATAGAGATTCACTAGGATGATTCCTGGGATGAAAATGTTGACCTATTTCCCATGGCCTTTTCAACATAACCCGCACATCTTTGGACTGTGGGAGGAAACCCGTGCAGACACAGGGAGAATGTGCAAATTCACAAAGACCCAAGGGTGGAATTGAACCTGGGTTCCTAGCACTGAGCCACTGTACAGTATCTTAAAAGAAGAATGAAAAATAAAGCATCAGAGAAGTTTGAGGTAGGGAAGTACCAAAACTGAGAACTTTGGCAATTCAAAACATGGCCACCATTGATGAAACTATGACACCTGGGATGTTCAAGTGGTCAAAATTAGATGAAGACAGGTATCTTGTGGGGATTGAGATACTGGAGGTTTGAAAACAAGGTTGAAAACAAAAATTTCAGAATTGATATGTTGCTTGTAAGGGTGTTATTGTTAGCCAGCAAACTCAGGGGTAAGGGCCAGCAGCAGATATAAACTGCTTCTCAAATGGCTAGGAGGGAAGGGTGATCCCCAGTCCACTCCCAATGATCTCCCTAATGACGCTAACCATGGTATAAACCAAGGTCTGAGAGTAAATCTGCTACGTTCCACTATTGCTGGGACTGGTATACAACATAATAATACCCAAGGGGAGAATTTACTGAAATTTCTGTGATACCATAAGCTTTTATTTTGTTCCTGGTTTAGTGTTTTATGAACTTTAAATGCATTCTTATTAAAGGAAAAGTGCAAAGTATGAAAAAATGGACTGCACTTATTATATTGAGTGGGCCGTATCCATTTATCATGTATCTATTTGTTCAAAGGAAACCTACTGGCTTGTTGAGAGGCCACTGTGCTCCAATTTTCTTTCTGTACATCTCCACTGATGACAATAAGCTGTTTTCTGTCTCCACTGACAACACAGTGAAGGTTTGTAAACCGAGGGCATGACGTCTTACCTTATGGTGTCAATTATGTTCTGTTCCAGCTTGCTTACATTGATGCATGTGTGGTGATCCTGAATTATTTTCATGTGTTTCTGCTTTTGATTAAAGTAGCACAACTACTAGACACTCCTTTGCAGAGATGTGCAGTAAGTGAGATTCAGATATGAATACAGTAGGAATAATCCCCTCGGGGTAAAAGGGGAGATGAGTTGAGGTGAGCACTCTCACCATTCTCTAAACAACTCTAATTAAATTATCAATTTCAAAGTAAAATGGAATGTAGTAGGTGTGTGAAAGATGAAAAAAATCACACTGATGTTGCAACTCATTCCTTGGGCCAAATTGTCTGTTTCAACTATAATTGATTTTTCTGAGATGTAGTAATTTCAAAATATTTTATGAAGTTTATGAATAGCGGACTCTGGATTAAATGGGTCTAATTTGTCCAATTGGAAATTTTTTTCTGTTTTTAGATCTGGGATATTGAGGACCAAAGTTGCTTGTACACAGCCAATTCAAAAGCCAGTCGAATTAAAGGAGATGTATCTGCATGTCACTATGTACCAGGTCTCAAAGGACTTTGCATCGCTGCAGATGGTGTTGCGCTGCTCCATCTAAGGATACAGTGAGCCACTTTGAACATAGAAATATAGAAACTAGGAGCAAGAGTATGCCATTCAGTCCTTCAAGCTGCTGTGCCACTCCATATGATCATGGCTGAGCTTCTGTCTCAATGCCATGTTCCTGCTTTCTCCCGTACTCTTTGATGCCTCCAATATCTAAAAATGTATCAACCTCTTTCTTGAATATATTGAGTGACTTAATGTCCAGAGCCTTCTGTGGGACACAATTCCACAGGTTCTCTACCCTTTAAGTGAAGAAATATTTTCTCATCTCAGCGCTAAGGGACCTACCTCATATCCTGAAACTGTGACCTCTGGTTCTAGACTCCCCAACTACGAAAAATATTCTCCCTGCTCTAGTCTGTCCAGCCCTGTTAGAATTTTGTACATCCCTAGTATCAGCCTTGTACACCTCTACTGCACTTCTTGTATGGCAAGTACATCCTTTCTTAGGTAGGGAGACCAAAACCGCATGCAATTCTCACCTCACCAAGGCCCTATTTTAACAGCAGTAAGACATCTTCACATCCAAACTCAAATCCTCCTGCAATGCAGACAAAAGACCATTTGCCTTCCTAATTGCTTGCTGCCCCTGCCTATCTACTTTCATTGACGGTGTACAGAACCCTTTGTACATCCACACTTACCAACATATCACTATGTAAATAATACTATGCCTTTTTGTTTTTTCACACAGAAGTGTAGAGCTTGACATTTATCCACATACTGCATCTAGTATTGCCCACTTGCCCAACTTCTCTAAATCACCTTGTATCCTCTTCACAACTCACAAACACACCCAGTTTTGTGTCACCAGCAAACTTGGAAATGTTGCATTTTGTTCCTTCATTTATATTATATCTTATATATAGTAGGGTCTCAAGCACAGATTATCCCACTGCCTGCCACTTGGAAAAAGACCCATTTACTCCTCCGTTTCTTGTCTGCCAACCAATTCTCAGTTTATGGCAGTATGTTACCTTCTTGCCCATATGTTTTAATTTTACCCACTAGCCTCTTATCTGGGACATTACCAAAAGCCTTCTGAAAATATTAGAGATCATTGCCTAAAGATCAGCCTAAGGCTGTCACTTTTGGTCCTGAAGAGTGCCCCATCTGCCTCGAATTATTCTGCAAGACTGTATGCCTCACAGTGGGCTGCATGGGCCACTAACTGGTGAGTCTGAACAAACAGCATGTTGCCTCAAATTTATGCAACCGGCAGAGTACTGACTGTATTCGACTAACCATACTTACAAAACTCAGAACATAAGGACCAATATTAGATGTGATTCTGTGGTGGAATAGCACTTACTAAGCAATCTGTAAAATGTTAACAATTCCATGAACAATCAATTTAAATTGATCTGATAGGCTCACGCATATGCAGTGTGACATTACTGCACAAGCAATGTAGTGATGTCAGCCATGCAGTCAGAGATTCATTCTGGCTTAGGGATGTTTGTAACCAGTAATTGCACCCAATTGTGCTTGCCATTTTGATTGCCATCTTTGTGTTTATATCAGTCATTCCATTCCATTAATTGAAACACAACTGTTCCAGACTGCCACCTAGTGCTGATGATATGTTGATTTATTTCAAGTAATCGGAGAGGATTGATTGATGACTCAGCTGGAGTGGAGAGAGATTTGGATTTGCAGGAAGAAAGGTTTGAAGAAGGTCAAATTAGACCATGAAACACATGGTTAATTGTGAGGTCAACTGAATGGCCCATTTCCTGATGCTGTTTTGCATCTGATTTTAATTATGGAAAGCGCACTCCATATGTTTAATGCACTATTTCTGCAAAAACTGAATTAGATCAAGATCACATTATATTTTTCATTATGGCAAACTGAGGAGTGCTTGTGCCTGTTATGAATTTAGATCATAACTGGTAAGGGAAGAGTAAGGAATGTTAAGATGTAGGTTTTACAGTGAAGATGATCAGTACACATTTGGGAAGACGCAGGAGTTTTATTCTGTAGCTCGACATTGAAATTATCTGGAACAAATTGGCAGGATGTGGTATCTTCACTCAAGGGAAACCACTTGGGTCAAATTTTCACTAATTTGGGATAAATTATGGTCAGCTTTATTTATGTTGAGACAATTGAAGTTGTTTCACTTAGAACTATGAGACTTCCATTCCCATTAATCCTATGCTGTTTCATTTTCCAAATTCCAACAGTGAAAGCTCATACTAATTATAATCACTCCCATGTTTGCTTTTCGTGCTTATGTTTAACTTTATAAATTAATCATATGCATAAAGGAATGTGAGTAAGTTGAGCAGGAATAGTGAGCATAGACAAGAATAAACTAAGAGATCATTGAAGGAAAGGAGAAAACTAGAATTATGGTAAAATTGAATGGAAAAAAAGGTTAAAAATAAGGTAAATGGAATTAAAATTACAAATGAACTGAAATATCTATGCAGCAATGTACGCTATGGACCAAGTCTTTAGATGACACCAGGAAAACCCACCTGCATATCAGGAAATAACTTCACATGCTACTTTGGCCTTTTGATGCAAGGATCGAGTTCACACAGCATTTTGTGACTAAGAACATGCAAGGAGTGTGGATACAGAGGTGGACTGTCAGATTTTTAAAACACCAGATCTCACTAGGAACTGTATTGCTGTTCCTTCATAGTTGCTAAGTCGATATCATGGAACTCTCTCTGAGTTGTGACTATCGCTATGCCCCAAAGACTGCAGTGGTTCAAGAAGGCCTATGGTACTTTCTGGACGCACAATTCTGCACCATTGTTAGATCTGTTTGAAATCTGGTCATGTAGCACAGCGGTAGTGCCACTCAACATAATGAAGGGTATCTTCATTGTGAATATGGGGCTATGACTGGCGAGAATGAAGTCAAGTAAGTTTTTTTTTGCTTGTTGGTTTTCACACTACCTGTTGCAAACCCAGTTTAGTGGCTACTTGACAGCTCAGTATGTTGTGGTGCTGCTGAGCCACTCGGTGATGGAATTTGAAGTCTCCCACCCAGACTACATTTTGTAGCCTTGCTACCCTCTGAGATTCCTCCAAATGGTGTTCAACGTGGAGGAGTATTGATTCATCAGTCAAAGGAGGCCAGTAGACGATAATCAGGTGGTTTCCTTGCCCATGTTTGACCTGATGCTATGACAGTTCATGAGGTCTGGAGTCAATGTTGAGGACTTGCAGGGCAATTCCCTATGGACTACATATCTCTGTGCCATGAACCTGGTACATCAGTCCTGCAGGTGGGTGAGGGCATGCCCAGACATTCTGATGGTGGTGTCTGGGATATTGTCTATAAGGTATGATTCTGTGAGTGTCAGGCTGTTGCTTGACCAGACTGTGAGACACGTTTCCAGGTACTAGGCCCCAGTAGTTAGTAAGGAGGACTTTGCAGGATTAATAGAGCTGGGTTTGTCATTGTAATTTCTGGCATCTAGGCCAATTTCAGGTGGTCCATCCAATTTCATTACTTTCTTTGGACTCTGTATGAGTTAGTTACAACTGTGTGGCCTGCTCGGCCATTTCAGGGGGCATTTGACAGTCAAACGCATTGCTTGGGCCTGGAGTCGCTTCTAACAGAATAACAGAAGTGTTACTGTGCAGAAGGAGGTCATTTGGCCTATTGTGTCTGCACCAGCTCGTTAAATGAGCATCATTTAACATGCCAGTCTACTGCTTTGTTCCTAAATGCTTGCAATTATTTTTATACGAATAATTATCCTGTTGAAGTTACCTCTGCTGCACTTCCGGGCAGTGCATTCCATACCCTAACTACATGCTGAGTGAAAAAGCTTTTCCTCACATCACCCTTGCTTCTTTTGCAGCTCAGATTTTAAATCAATGCCCTCTTGCTCACGTTCCTTTTATGAGTGGAAACAATCTCTGTTTGCCCATCTCTACTCTGTCTTCTTCCAATCTACTCCTGTAGCCAGGTTATCTAAGGAAGGGAAAATTTCTTCCCTAAAGCCTAGCACAAGTGTTTTAGCTATGGAATGATTGACATGCCAATGTGAATGATCATGAATGATCCACTGTCAGTGAAAATCCGTTATATTAGGAATGGTGGGAGGGCTGGGAATTTGGATTTGGGAGCCAATCACCATTTTTAAAGCACTATCCAACATATTTCAGCCCTCGTTGCAATGAGAAAGACCATCATATCTAGAGCAGTGCAGTATCACATTGTATCTAGATCCTCATCCTTGCATTTCAAGAAGACTTGCAGGATCAACACTTCCCTAATTCGAGGCACGTAATGAATAATATCACCTCAATATTGCTTTTAAATGAATTGCCCATGGTGCTGAGCCAATGTTTCACGTTTGTTCTATTTCTCTGATATTCTACAGACCTCAGGCCAAACCAGACCACGTCTGTTCCCATAATGAGCCAGCTCTGTGCTGTAAATATAGTCATGAGTTCCGGCAGGTCATCAGTTGTTCAGAAGGATCTGTAAGTTAATGTTTCGGTAAATAATTGTAGTAGCACCTACTGATACTGTCGATTGTGATTTTTGAAAAAGCCTCTATGGTACTGAAATGTAAAATAAAACTGTACTTTAAATAAAAAGCATAAATATTTCAGGCGCTGAAAAGTAACCAAATGATCTTGCATATAATCCAGGGAACATGACAATGAAAACAGGAAAATACATGTTTAAGCTCGATTGATAAATGCTGCAGATGCTAGAAATCTGAAATGAAAGCAGAAAATGTTACAAACATTCAGTAGGTCAGGCTGCATCAGTAGAAGTTCATTTTCAAGTTAATGACCTTTCATCCATTCGGGAAAACAGGTCATTAACCTGAAATCACAACGTGTAGAGCTGGATGAACACAGCAGACCAAGCAGCATCAGAGGAGCAGGAAGGCTGACGTTTCGGGCCTAGACGCTT
>NC_063337.1:31202585-31217598 GCF_021869965.1 Rhincodon typus | reverse complement strand
AGGCCCGAAACGTCAGACTTCCTGCTCCTCTGATGCTGCTTGGCCTGCTGTGTTCATCCAGCTCTACACGTTGTTATCTCAGATTCTCCAGCATCTGCAGTTCCTACTATCTCATTAACCTGAAATGTTGGGCTTGATTTTTGCCTTAAAGGCAAATAGAGGGAGTTGAGTTTCCTGGCTTGGTATATCCAATTCAGGAGAAAGACAGACTGACTTAATAGACATTTGCTGACACAATCCTAAGGCTATCATTATGACATTACCACTGCTGGATTGCTCCTGTGGTATGCTGCTATCACAGCAATGGGGATCACAGTTTAATTGATGCATCAATACGTTATTAATTGATTATCTGTCTTTGTAGGCTTGTAATTACAAACCTGTTTGTTCCTTTTAATATGGAATTGTACACTTGAGGGAGTCTCAAAGTTTTGAATGGGCTTTTGTGAATGTGAGTTTTTTTAAAGGAAAAGAGGAGCAACTGATATAACGCAAATTCAAAAGTCTTCTACAGCCATGTAAGTAGTACAAGAATGACGAGAGAGGGATGGGAGCAATTACGGAACAACAAGGGGACCTACACATGACATACGAAAGAACGTAGGAGCAGAAGTAGGCAATTCAACCCAGAGTCTGCTCTGCCATTCAATCAGGGGATCATAACTGATCTGATAATCTTAACTTTTCTCCATACCCTTGACTCCTTACTGATTAAAAAATCTGTCTGCCTTAGCCTTGAAAATACATAATGATCCAGCCTCAAAATATATTGCATATCATGATGAAAGGATTAGTAGTTGAGATAATAAATGATAAAGAAGAGGGATTAGAAAGACTGATGGTATTTCAAGTTGATAAGTTACTGAGACTGGATGAGACAGATTCTAGATTGCTGAGAGAAATTGACCATGGCCTTTTAAAAATCTTCAGGACTGGAGATTTTCAAATGTCACACCCTATTTTACATTCTCCAAATCATAAATGATAAGGAATATAATGGTCAAAGGAACGTTTTATATTATAAATATAGCATCCCTACTGTGTGGAAGCAAGCTGTTTAGCCCATCAAATCTATTCCAACATCCAAAGAGCATCTCACCCAGACCCACCCCATCATTGTAATCCTGCATTTCTCATGGCTAATCCACCTAACCTACAAACTATGGGCAATTTAACATGGCCAATCCACCCAAATTGCACAAGTTTAAATTGTGGGGAGAAACCAGAGCACCCGAGGGAAACCAATGCAGACATGGGGAGAATGTGCAAACTCCACACAGACAGTCGCTTAAGGATGGAATCAAACTCAATTTCCTGGCACTGTGAGGCAGCAGTGCTAACCACTGAACCACTGTGCCACCCATATGTAGAATAGTGGAAACACAGGAATCCATGAAAAACAGATAGAGTTGTGATTTTCAATCCCCAAAGCAGTAAGATAACCTCAGAAAGTGACGGAGGTGATTCATTGTAAATCAGTGACTCTAGTGTTGTGCCCTACATAATAAAATGTTGATCTTATTCTATTATCCTACTAGTTTTGCGAGTGCTTGACCATCGAGCAATTAGAAATATGTAACAAACAGATTTCACATAATCACCGTTCCCCTCAGGTGCACATATGGGTGGCTGTGGCTGTTCACAGCAAAGTGAAGTTAGACATAGTATTGTGAGCAACGCCACACAAGGTCTGTTAATATATAACAAATTTGAAAAGTTAAGCGTGAATTTATATTTTGGAGAAATCAGTTAATGCCAGGAGTAACAAAATGAAACAAAATTATTTGTGCTTTCATCAAGGTGGTCAAAGTCTGGGACCTTGATACAGGAAAGCTTATATTTGAATTTAGTGGAGCTCATGGTGATTCTGCTATTTGCTGCATGACGTTTGATGACAGTGGAAGGAGGTAAGGATTTGCTACTTTTTACATATCAATTCCTTGTTGACTGGTCTAGCAATATAGAAGCTCATGATTTTTTTTATAATGTAGACTTATTACAGGAGGAAGAGATGGATGTTTGAAGATCTGGAATCATAATAATGGTCACTGTTTAAGAATATTAAAGAAAGGTAAATTATGTCAAGAAAGGATGAAAGGTCTCTTTTTAAGCATTTAGATTTCATACCATGGACAATATAGATACTTTTAAAGATGATGATAACATCCTGTAGGATATTACATGAACTACTCTACACTGCTAAAATGTGAAGAAGCAGGCCTTCAATAGCCCTCCACTAGAATCATACCCATGTGACAATGGAGGCACTGGCTCATCAAGGGCTATCACAATAAATAGGATTAAAACTTGAGAACGTATAACTCAATTGACCCTCAAATAACTGCAATCAGAATAGCGTCCAAGGATTTGTGGCTTAGGATCCAACACGTTTTACCATACTAATAAATAGATTACTCTTAATATCTCTTAACTTACAATAGTTGCTTATCTCCACAGAAAAAAAATTCACTTCAGATGTCTCAGTTCAGCAATAAAAAATAACAGCATGTAACAGAACAGGTTATGTACACAGCAACAATGTAGTCAAAAAATGTAAGCTCGCTTCCAATTAATTGAGAGTCTTCCAAGCAAATAGCTATGAGAGCCAAGATTCATCGCCCACAGAGGTTTCATCTCCTTCCAAGGAATTTTCTCTTTGGGAATTTGGATTTAATCTCCTTTCTAACTCACAGCTAGACTTCGACTCCTATAATGTTTCATTTTGGTGCTGCCTGTATTCTTTTCTCTAAGAAGAGTTTTATTTTCTTCTCCCTTCATTAGCACCTGCTTCGTTTTAAGTCCAACTCTGCTTTGTCTAAAACAGTCTGTTCTTTTTGGAGCAAGTGGCTGATTAAGGGGCCCTACTCTTCAACAACAGTGTTGTGGAAGTGGAGAGCAGGGGATGTGACCAAGCCAAATAACCAGAAATCCACCCATTAAGCTACAAGACGATCTTGTGGCCTTGAATGGTGTGTCCATATTTATGTACTTTCTACACACAGATACTTACATGATTTTTATAACTGACTGTTTAGATGGACAGTCAAGAAAGAAATCATTTGGGATAAAGAAATTAGAACTGCATTCTTCTGTAGTGGTATTGCATACACTGACAAAGCATATGTCAGAATAAAGCCAGAAGTACCTTTTCAATGATTAGATAATCTGGTTTATGACAACAATTGGAAACAACCTGTCTCACATCACAAAATAACTTTTATCTGCAGCAACAGTATCTCCAAGGGTTCACAAATCACTTGCAAAAAATGTGTTTAAATATTACAAAAATGTCCATTTTGAACAAAATGTAACAAACTCAAAATTGTCCTTACAGAGGGCAGATGTGATGAAATCTGTGACTGCATCTATGTGGAGATGCATAAAAATAAGTGAGTATGAAGCATTTGACAAAATATCCTCCAAACCATCTTTGATGATGCATCACTCTTTGCTGTAAATGTTCCTGTCGATATCCTTCTGTTTCATTTTAAAACTTCACTGAAGAGAAGGGGCAGAGACCATTTTATGTCCTGGGATAGAATATTTTCCATTGCTGGTTTTGCAGAAAGGCTTTGCTTCCAGTGTGACGTTACTGCTAATGCACTCAAAACATCTTTGACCGGCCCTTATGAATTATTCAGGGAAGATTTCTATAAGCTTAGTGGTTTATTGCAGCAGGGAGGAAGTTGAGTACTGTTTTTGTATTTCAATTGCTGCAGGTGATTAAAGGGCTGTACAGGTATGTTCCTCTAGTGAAGAGCAACTTGAAAAAACAACAATACCACAGGAAGTAGCTGCACCAGAAGGAATGAGATAATTTAATCTCAGGACAGGCCAAGAATAGCATGAATCAAAGGCAAGATTGGAAAAAATTGGCAGCCTAGTTGGAATTATTGCCTTTGTTTCCACCTTCAGCCATTTTCACAATGGTCAGGGTGTAGAAAAAGCCCTGAACAGGTCTGCCATTGTTAAAGAAGCACTTAATGGTGTTGAGGGCTCATATCTGGTAAGAGTTTTAATTTTTAGGGAGGCAGAGAGTTTAGCAGTTGTTTCATTTTATACTAGCTGCAAAGAGGCATAAATCAGAGATTAAAGGCAAGATGAGTTTGAAAGGTGAATAAAATACTTTTGTCTCCCTTATATCATGAAATGCTGTAGCATGAACTGTGTTCATTAAGTGAATTATGACTGTTTGGATGAAGTAAGTACCTCTTAGACAATGTGCTTGTCGTATTGTTATATGAGCCAACTGGCAAGATATCAACTTAAAGGTCAACATTGTAAATATGGATAGCCTTAGATGAGCTAGAAGAGAAATTGAAATGAATAAAATGGTACAGTACATTTAAAATATTGAAAATGTAGTCCAGTATGATAACAATGTCTAATTGTTTAAGTGTTTCCCGTTTGTGTCTATGTATTTAATCTAGACATCTGTTGAAATCATAGTTTTGAGGGCAGATTTTTACCTGGGTAGAATTGTGGGCTGTCTTCTGCAATCTAGCGGCCTAATCATTTTACAAATGCTTGACTCCCCTTGTACAGCTGCATTGAAGAGCCTGTTTGTTTAGGAGAGTTATAGGTTTTTCAGTGGTTTCCAGCTGTGACAATAGGGCTCGTGAGATCTGTTCATACAGTGGATAATGGATAACTTGAAGGAGGGGATTGGCTTAAATTGATCAGAATGTTTACATTCCTATAGACTTCCTGGTGCAGCTCATCCTTCACCACTGATTCCATTGGAAGAACCACGCATTGTTGTTTTGGATTGAAGATGGACTTTTTAACCAGGCTGTTTGGGAATCAACTCATATTTGAACTTGTCTTGACCTGTTGCCTGTTTCTCAACATCAATTAAAGCCATGGCTGGGATGGAAAATCCCAGGACTGTGACAGCAGGATTAGTCCCACCTCCTGATTCCCACGTTGGATTTGAAAAATCAAATCTAGGATATGGAGAACAGGAGGCTATAGAAGATGCTTGTGACAGTATACTGGAACATGGTTGCTGAGAAAGCCAGTGCCACCACCTCCACCCCAAGAGCTGCTCTACATTGTAAATGTTATAAACAACCTGTATTCTGGTGTAGGGAGCAGCATTATGACATTTGCAGAAAATATAATTCATGGTGAAGTAGTAAAGTTATAGACTTTAGAATAACATAGACTGAATGGTGAAATAGGCAGATATATTGTAGACTGAATTCAATGCAGAGAAATGTCAGCTGATGCTCTTTGCCTTTCCATATTAGTCCTCCCAATATATTATAAATGGTACCATCCTAAAAAATGCAGATGAACACTGAGATCTTGGCATCTTCACTTTGGAGCAAAGAAGGTTAAAAGGTGGTCCAGTAGAGCTTCCCAGGCTAGGATTTGATTAAGACATAAATAAAAACTGTTTGCCTTGGCAAGTAGATGGATAACTAAAACCTATTGATTCAAGATAATTGGCAAAATGTCAAATAAGGAGGACGAGAACGTCTTTTTATTAGAGAATTGTTGAGCTTTATCTAAAAAGATATGATCAGAAATCACATGGCACCAGGTTATAGTCCAACAGGTTTATTTGAAAATACAAGCTTTCAGAGTCTTACTCATTCTTCAGGTGTTAGTCTGAAGAAGGAGGAAGACTCCGAAAGCTCAAGTTTTCAAATAAACCTGTTGGACTATAACCTGGCGTTATGTGATTTCTGACCTTGTCCACCCCAGTCCAACACCAACATCTCCACATCATAAGAGGAAATGGGAAGCCGATTACATAAATAATTGTAAAGGAAGCTGAACAGATACTTGAAGATGGGGAATTTGAGATAATGGACAAAAGAACAGACATATGGGACTAGATGCATGCTTTTATAAAGAAAAGCAGAATGGCTTCCTCTGGTGCTGTACATTTCTGTGATTCCATATGTTCTATATGGTTTTATTTCATGTCTTTAATGACAGTCTCCAAATTGCACATTATATTTTTAATGGCATAACCAAAGTTTTTTCAACCAAAGACAGACTGAGAGCTTCTTCTAAATTGACCAAGACACACACAATTTTTTTTTGAATTGGTGAACAATTTTGCTTTGGAATTACGCTTTCAAACTGCAGTGCATTTCTCAACCACAACTCTTGAACTCCTTTGCAGATATGTGCTCGCTGTCGGATGGGACAGAAGAATAAATATATATTGTGTGAGTATTGTGTGTGTATATATGGTGTTAGGTGTTTTTGCTTCCCAAATATTTGTATGCTGTTCAGTACAAAAAGAAATTGCTCCATCAGTTTTGGTTATGGACATTGTACAGTCATTGTTCAATCAATTACATTGGCAAGAATTTATTGCTTTCTTGCTGCTGGCTTTACTACAGACATGTCTCCCAGTGATCACAGCTAGAGCACTGGATTGCAATAACCTTCTCAACCCAGTTCCCTTGGCAGTGGTTCCTGTTATAACTTGCTACGATGTTGTAGGGAATTATATTAGGTTTTATAGGACTTGCAGCAGAGTTTGAACCCAATATTATGCAGTATTCAGCTACACACGTTTCCAAAAGGGATTGTTGAATTGTGAGCAGAACCTGAGACTGTAATTTTTACTTCTCCTTAATAATCTGTAAAACCTGCATGCAGGCATGATGGGAAGTGAATAAAGAGAAATGGGGAATTTAGAGTGGGAAGGATGTTATGCCTTCTGTTTCCCAGTTGTTAGAAGTAATCACTTTTGGACTTAAAATGCTGGAGCTTCGTTGAGCGTGCTTCTTGCTGCCCGCCTTGTGCAGCTGCACTGATACATTTACTGCATGGTGCCTGACTGCAGTGCAACACTAACTGGCACCTCAGATGTCTATTTAGAGTCATAGAGTCACAGAGATATACAGCACGGAAACAGACCCTTCGGTCCAACTCGTCCATGCTGACCAGATATTCTAAATAAATCTGGTTTCATTTGCCAGAGGTTGGCTCATATCCCTCTAAACCCGTTCTATTCATATACCCATCCAGATGCCTTTTAAATGTTGTAATTGAAACAGCCTCCACCACTTTCTCTGGTAGCTCATTCCATACATGCACCACCCTCCAAGTGAAAAAGTAGCCCCTTAGGTCCCTTTTAAATCTTTCCACTTTCACCTTAAACCCTCTAGTTTTGGACTCCCCCATCCTGGGGAAAAGACATTGTCTGTTTACCCTATCCATGACCCTCATGGTTTTATAAACTTCTGTAAGGACACCGATCACCCTCCGGTGCTCCAGGGAAATATAGCCCCAGCCTATTCAGCCTCTCCCTATAGCTCAAACTCTCCAACCCTGGCAACATCCTTGTAAATCTTTTCTGAACTCTTTCAGGCTTCACAACATCCTTCCTATAGCAGGGAGACCAGATTTGCACACTGTATTCCAATAGTGGTCTCACTAATGTCCTGTACAGCTGCAACGTGACCTCCCAACTCTATACTCGATGCACTGACCAATAAAGGCAAGCTTCTTCACTATCCTGTCTACCTGCAATTCCATTTTCAAGGAACTGTGAACCTGCATTCCAAGGTCTCTTTATTCAGCAACACTCCCCAGGACCTTATCATTAACTGTATAAGTCCTGTCCTGATTGCCTTTCCAAAATGCATCTAACAGTTACCTAAATTAAACTCCATCTGCCATTCCTCGGCCCATTGGCCCATCTGATCAAGATCCCATTGTACTCAGAGGTTACCTTCACTACCCCTCCAATTTTGGTGTCATTGGCAAACTTACTAACCATACCTCCTATGTTCACATCCAAATCATTTATATAAATGACAAAAAGCAGTGGATCCAGCACCGACCCTTGTGGCACACCACTGGTCACATGCCTCCAGGCTGAAAAGCAACCCTCCACCACCACCCTCTGCCTTCTACCTTTGAGCCAGTTCTGTATCCAAATAGCTGGTTCTCACTCTATTCGAAGTGGTCTAACTTTGCTAACCAGTCTACCAAGAGGAACCTTGTCAAGTGCCTTACTGAAGTCCATATAGATCATGTCCACTGCTCTGCCTTCATCCATGCTCTTTGTCACTTTTTCAAAAAACTCAATCAAGTTAGTGAGACATGATTTCCCACACACAAAGCCATGTTGAATATCCCTAATCAGTCCTTGCCTTTCCAAATACATGTAAATCCTGTCACTCAGGATTCCCTCCAACAATTTGCCCACCACCAATGTCAGGTTCACCGGTTTATAGTTCCCTGGCTTTTCCTTATCACCTTTCTTAAATAGTGCCACCAAATTAGCCAACCTCCAGTCTTCTGGCACTTTACCTGTGGCTATCATTGATACAAATATCTCAGCAAGGGGCCCAGCAATCATTTCCCTCGCTTCCCACAGAGTTCCAGAATACACCTGATCAGATCCTAGGGATTTATCCACTTTTATGCATTTTAAGCCATCCAGCACCACCTCCTCTGTTATATGAACATTTTTCAAGATGTTGCAATTTAATTCCCCACAATCTCTAGCTTCCATATCCTTCTCCACAATAAATACGGATGCACAATACTTGTTTAGTATCTTCCCATCTCTTGCAGTTGCACACATAGGTGGCCTTGCTGATCTTTAAGAGGCCTAATTCTCACCCTCATTACCGTTTTGTTCTTCATTTAATTGTAGAATCCCTTTGGATTCTCCTTAACTCTATTTGCCAAAACTATCTTATGTCTCCTTTTTGCCCTCCTGATTTCCCTCTTAAGTATACTCCTACTGCATTTATACAATTATACAAAGTCATTGATTTCTGTTGTTCTATAATATTGTTATTTCTTTATGAAAAGTGCAATAATATAACAACCTCTTACTTTAAAAGAATGCCTCTATAATCAAAGTTACTGTTACATCCATTGCCATTTTTTGCATATCTACAGTGTATATTTATCTAAGAACATTAACAATCAACTTTTCTCATTAAATGAAATGTTTTACACTGTTTATAGCTTGTATATTTTCTCTCAAAACATTATTCATTATAACATTGAGATAGTCTGTTGTGCTTCCATCTTGTCAATTTGACTTTTGTTATCCTCGGTGATGAGTTGGCGTGTTCTACAATATCCAATTTATTCCATTTCTTATCTCCAGGCTTGTTCTCTGCTCATTTTAAGGAGTAACCGTTCTCTGCATCTTGTGATATAACTTCTCTATTCTGTGCCTTAGTGGCATTCAGCTGTTCCTCTGTACTTTCAGCTTTCTTGTTATTTTCCAGTTGTTGTCCTTGTTGTCAAGTCTTGGCTATTTCCTTCTACTGCTGCTGGTCAGCAAGAGATTTATTCAGCGCTCGCGCAAGCACAGAATTACCTTTTGGCCGCCAAGAACATGAATTTGAGTTCATTATAGATCATATCTGCCTCGAACATGATATCTCGACTTGCTTTGTAATTTCACAGCTTCTTAAATATTGTAATCAGTTTGTTGTTTTTTTACTTAAGTCAATAGTGATGTGACAGTAAAAATCCTCAAAGCATCCAACCATCTCAACAAAACGCTCTGAACACATTTACCAGATCTTCCTTGCTTCAGATTGTGGGTTAATGTTACCCTGTTCTCCAAAATCAAGCTTTAGCTTTAGATTTAACACAGTATAGAGCTGGAGGAACACAGCAGGTCAGGCAGCATCAGAGGAGCAGGAAAGTTGACATTTCAGGTCCACTTTCCTACTCCTTTGATGCTGCCTGGCCTGCTGTATTCCTCCAGCTCTACACTGTGTTATCTCTGGCTCCAGCATCTGCAGTTCTTGCTATCTTTAGCTACAGATTTATTGTTCTAGGCTTATTTTGCACTCTTTTCCTGATGTAAATGTTTGTGTGAATTTCTTTTCTCTGGGAACTGTCACATTCAGACATTTCATGCTGCTGCATGGCTCATTGTTATTTTCCAGGGTATGGTTTGTCTTGGTTTCTCTTCCTTCTCATTTGCCCTGTTCTTCTGTCTCTGGTAACTTATTTACCATCTTCTTTCTTTGTTCTGCACATCTTTCCTCAATGATTAGTCTTTCATTAGCTATCCAGTTCTTTCTGTCTGGCTGGTGTTCTTTTGTTGCTGTTTCATTGTTTCAACCCTGCTAACTGTCTCAGGAATTAATTCAACGCTAGCCATTTGGATAGTTGTCGTATACTTCTGTCTACCCGTGGCTCTGTTAGTGCCTACAGCTTAAGATAGTGTGAGCTTGTCCTTTCCAAATCACCTCCGTTTGTATTTCCATGTTGCAAAGCCCCAAGTGTGCCAATCTATTGGCCTTTCATCTGTACTGACATTTTCTAGCTGCATTTTTAAAATTTTGTTAAGAAGTTGTTGACATGCTCACCAGGTGTACGTCTCAGGCTTTGGAACTTGTTGGTGAATCCAGTGAATTGGTTGATTGGAGTTGTTGCTGAATATTTTTCTCAATTTGCCTAGGTTTTTGCTTTTGTCATCTCTCCTGCCAAAAACAGAGTGTAGCTGACCCTTTCCACTTGACTAATGCCTTTTCGAAACCTATTGAATGTCAGTTTGCATTGCTGTTCAAACTTCCCAAATACCATTACAATTTTGTCAGCTACAGTTATGCATTCATCACTGTGACAAGGGCTGATTCATTTTCAAATGATTCACTCAACTTGTCTCTTTCTCTGGTACTAATTTGAGTTAATTTTTCTCAATCTAATTTAGCATCTTACTTAGAAGCTGTATCCTTTAGCTCCCCGCAGTTCAAAATAATCATACTTTTAGATGCAAAATGGTAAATTACTATATGGTAAATGGAAAAGACCTGGGGAAAATTGATGCACAGAGAGATCTGGGTGTTCAGGTCTATTGTACCCTGAGGTGGCAACGCAGGTTGATAGAGTGGTCAAGAAGGCATATGGCATGCTTTCATTCATCGGACAGGGTATTGAGTACAAGATTTGGCAGGTCATGTTACAGTTGTATAGGATTTTGGTTCGACCACATTTGGAATACTGCGTACAGTTCTGGTCGCTACGTTACCAAAAGGATGTGGATGCTTTGGAGAGGGTGCAGAGGAGGTTCACCAGGATGTTGCCTTGAATGGAGGGCGCTAGCTATGAAGAGAGGTTGAGTAGATTGGGATTATTTACATTAGAAAGACAGAGGTTGAGGGGGGACCTGATTGAGGTCTACAAAATCATGAGAGATACAGACAGGGTGGATAGCAAGAAGCTTTTCCCAGAGTGGGCGACTCAATTACTAGGGGTCACGATTTCAAGGTGAGAGGGGAAAAGTTTAAGGGAGGTATGCGTGGAAAGTTCTTTACGCAGAGGGTGGTGGGTACTTGGAATGCGTTGCCAGTGGAGGTGGTAGAAGCGGGCACGATAGCGGCATTTAAGATGTTTCTAGACAGATACATGAATGGGCAGGGAGCAGAGGGATACAGATCCTTGGAAAATAGGCAACAGGTTTAGATAGAGGATCTGGATCAGCGCAGGCTTGGAGGGCTGAAGGGCCTGTTCCTGCGCTGTAATTTTCTTTGTTCTTTGTTCTAAAAGGCTCGAGCTTTACAGAGTGTACTTTTTACAGCACCTCATGTGGCTGGTGCAGTGGTGCATTATTGATCACCACCTCATTATTTAACTCCTTGGGTGTACATTCACAGGCCAATTAATTCCTCTTTGAATGGATAATATAACTCTTTCTTTAAGAATAATATAACTGTAGAACAGAGTCCTTGTGGAGTATAATATGAACATGGATGAATCGGGCTGAACAATTTGTCTCCATGTGATAGAATCTGTGCAATGCCAAAGTAGCTACCTAGAATCTGTCAACATAGCATTGATCAGAAATTGAATCTTAGACTTTTTGGATTATAGGGTCCACTGGCCTAAACTCCCGATTTCCAAAAATAATTTTGCAGTGACTGTTGATGCACAGCGACAGTCATTTAGCAACTGTGATGTATTTGTTTTTAAGGATATTTTGAAACAGTAGAACAAACGGGAAATCTGTAAATGTAATAAGAAGATCTGTTTTTCTTTGTATGGTTCAGGATTCCTTTGGTGACCATCATCATACACAGCCTCCTGAGCCACATTGGCAGGATGATCTGGTAAGGGAAACTATTAATTTATATTTAATCCCGTGGCTGTTGGTTTTAAGAATCAAGCAGTTTAGAGAAAATGTGTAGCCTCCCCAATAGTTGCATTCACAACTTTTCTACTACGGTTCTCACTGTCAGCAAATGCGTAACCTCCATCTCAAGATTTGCATTGCAGGTTTGTATAACTCTGTATCTGAGGAAAATATGTACTGAATTTACTAACAACGTTAACAGAGATAAACAGAGGTAGCAGAAAATTCAAACACAACTTAATGCAAATTAGCCAGAGGAAGCCAGGCACCAAGAAAATATGACAACAGTAATTTGTATAATGTTGGAAATGTTAGCAAAATGGTCATGTTTCTGTATTGTTGTCCAATGGACTGGGCTAATAATCCAGAAACATGAATTAAAATCCCACAATGACAGTTAGGGAGTTCAAATTAAGGTCAAAATGTAAATCTGGGATAAAAAGTTTGTATCAATAATGGTGAACACAACGTTATCAGATTGTCATTAAAAACCTATTTGCTTCACTAATCTCTTTAAGTTCTGCCTGTATGTGACTCCAGACCCACAGCAATCTGATTTCTTTTAACTGCCCCTGTAATGATACAACAAGCCGCTTAACTGTATCAAACTGCTTCAAAATTATAGGAAGAATAAAACTAACAGACCACCAAACTTTGATCTAGGCACCGCTAAACCAGTCAAAATTCTGCTCGCTAACATTGAACTAATTTTGTACCAATTTGAAACGTTGTACGCATTTTGGAATTGTACCAAATTAGGGGACAAGCCCCACAGACTTGAGAAGTAAAAGATTGGCATAATTATTCTAACCCAACGTCCCAGTGACTACCATCATCATCCTGGGTATATCCTGTCTCACCAGTAGGACCAGGCCACCAGCAGTAATGGTGCAAAAATATAAAAGAAGGCAGATATAGTCCTAGGAAGCTTTGCATTAACTTTGGACCCCATGACATTTCCTAGCATTAGTTCAAAAATGGACCAAGCAAACCTCCTGCTGATCGCTGTCAACTACTGGCCGTTATCTATGTTAAACACCATTTGGAAAAAACACTGAGGATAGTGAAGGAACAAAGTGTAATCCAGGAAGGGTGGGGGGGGGGGGTGCAAATTCAATCCATCAGCCAAAGATCCTCAGGAAACTACTAGTAAACAAGTTGACCAAGTCTTGAAGGACATATCTGTCAGACTGGGCCTGTGGCAGTTGCTAAGAAAATCAACACAAGAAAGAAACCTACTTGTTCTTGACCTCCCTCAGTCTGTCTAGTTTCGTGATGCGTCTACCTGTGACAGTATTGATAAAAATGACCAAAGCACCAACCTTGTGGATACACTGTTCTGTGGACATCTTCCATCATGTGTGTGACATTGCTAATTGAGATGGATTCAGAACAGACTGAGCAGCTCATGACTCAGCATTCATGAGGTGCTGAGAACCATCAGCAGCAGAAAAATTATATTCAGCTGTAATCTGTGAATCAAAATATTCCAGCCCATCTCTCACCATTATTATCATTGAGCCAGGGAACCAAACCTGGTTCAACTAGAACTCAATAATCTGAAGAAGCCACAGCACAGGACCACGTGGCTGCTAAATAGCAGAAGCAGTGTGCAATTGTAATCTGACATGAGTGCATCAGCTAAAAGGCAATTCTGTCACATTCAGGAGGAGGAAGCAGCATGACATCCCCTCTTCATTGATAGAGGAACCCAACACACACATGCTATTGACAAGAATTAAGCGTTTGCGACCATCTTCATCCAGAGATGCCAAGAGGATAATGCATTTGGGACTCCCCTTGATGTCCCCAGCTTCACAGATCTCAATTCATTTCTCTCCACATGATATTAAGAAATGGCTGATCACACTGAATATGGCAAAGGCTATGAGCGCTGCTAAAATCCCAGTGTCTATCTGAACTGTTCCATTGCAGCTACATTGCATTTACCTGATGATGAAGAAAATTGCTCAGATATGTCTAAACTATAAAATCAATCCAACCAATTGCTAACCTGTTAGCCTACTTTCAATGACCAATAAAGTGATGGAAGTTGTCACCAGCAGGGTTATTAAGTGGCATTTGCTGACAAATAACCTGCTCACCATTGCTAAGTTTGAGTTCTGCCACGATCACTTGATATTGGACCTAATTATAGCTTACATCCACATGATCAAAAGAGTGAATTCCTGAGGTGAGGTGAGCATTGTAACACCTGCCCATTCACTGCCTCCCTTCACACTGTCTGAGATGCCAAACATACCTTCCAGGTGAAGCAGAATTTTATTGTGCTTCTTTCAATCTAGTCTACTGTACTCATTGCCCTTTTGCTTTGACAAGACCAAATGCAGACTGAGTGTGCACTTTGTGGAACACCTCTGCTCTGTCTGAAGGAATGACCCTCTCCTTCCAGTTCTCTCCTATTTCAATAAACCATATTGCTATCGTGCTAATATTTTGGTCGTGCACCTGCTGCAATGTTTCAATGATGCACAATGCAGACTCAAGGAAAAACATCGCATTTTCTGCTTACACATTTCCCAGGTCAAGGACTCGATGTTGAATTACACAACTTCACAACCTGATGATGTGATATCTGCCCTCCAATTTTTGTTTTGTTTGTGTCTTGTTTATCATGTACTCAGCAGAGAGGGCTCATTTTCCCCCTTTCACACCTTAATCAAACATATTTTGAATTTCTATTTATCTTTTACCACAGTTCGCAATGTCTTTTACATTTGGTTTCCACATCATCTCTTCCTCTCAGTGCTCCTCCTGCTTCTGTCAGAAGTATCATAACTACCATTTTTTCAATCCCTTTGAGTTCTGGATGAGAGTAAAAATTGACTCAAAATATTAACTGAGATAACAGGGTGTACAGCTGAACGAACACAACAGACATTGCGAACTGTGGTAAAAGATAAATAG
>NC_063337.1:31142910-31187585 GCF_021869965.1 Rhincodon typus | reverse complement strand
AAGGGTCTAGGCCTGAAACGTCAGCCTTCCTGCTCCTCTGATGCTGCTTGGCCTGCTGTGTTCATCCAGCTCTGCACCTTGTTATCTCAAAGTTTAAGCCCAGTTGTACGAAGGGTCCAGGAAGAGGCTGTCAGATTCTGCAGTCTGAAAGTTGAAGTAACAGTTAAATTAAGCCAATAGAGCTCATAGAGAAGAGGATTCACTCTGGGGTGAGCACTGTAAAGGAGTGCTTTTGGGATAAATGGGATTATATTTTTACCACAGCCAACACAATGTGGAGCTGGATGAACACAGCTGGTCAGGCAGCATCAGAGGAGCAGGAAAGTTGATGTTTCGGGTTAGGACTGTGTTCCTCTAGCTCCACACTGTGTTGTCTCTGACTCCAGCATCCGCAATTCTTGCTATCTACATTATATTTTTACCATGCGTCTCAAAAATTTTAACATTGTGTTCTATCTAAATAGTCAGGAATAGGCCTTGACATTGGGAGGGAAACAGAAAAATACTGAGGCCACATGAGCGACACTTCATTTGAGATAGAAGCTCAATGTATTGCCACCTTATATCCTCATCTGATATAACTGCAGTGGCTAGAATGAAGCTACATAACAACTTATTTTGTTGACTGTTGGAGCAGCCCTTGTTTTAAAGCCTTCACACAGTTGTTAACATAAACTTGTATGTCATTGGTTGATAAAGGTTAATCACAAGTTGTTCATGGCCGTGATTGCTTGTGGTCAGGATTTGCGTGTAGTCCGTATGCAGAATTCTGTAATTAAAATGTCTTCAACCTGTACTATTTAAGTGCCTAACTCATGCAGAATCCCTTTGAAGGTCCTAGTATCACTCACCAGTACAGCCTGTCCCTCAAACGGGGAATAACCACTTCACTGCATCCAGTCTGGGAAAAGAAGCAGACATTTTTCATTTCCACTGTGTATTTATGATTGGGATAAGGATGGAAGGAATGAAGTTACACTGTCAGAGTCATTTGTAGACTCACCCTGGTATTCTAGGTGATCTTCATATTCCTTTCTTCTTTGCCTCCCTGTCGCCCCCTTCAGGCTAGATCTGTCACATGTCCCCATTCAACTCTACTATTTAAATCTTTATCACCCTGCTTTACCCCCAGAACTCCAGGCCTATGTCTTAATGCGCCAACCATCCTGAGGCATTGTCTCTCATCCTCATTGGGTAAGGAAGCTTATAATAGACACCAAAGGCTCAAAACAGCGGAGGCCCTAGAGGAATATAGAAAGTGTAGGGTTGCTCTAAAAAGAAATTAGTAGAGTGAAGTTGGGGCAAAAGAAACCATCGGCAGATAACCTTATGGAAATTCCAAAAATATTTTTGTAAGTATATTAGAGGCAAGAAAACAACCAGGAAAAGAGCAGGGTCACTTTGAGGCCAAAGTGGCAATCTGTGTGTAGATTTGGAAGACATAACTAAGGTTTTAAATAAATACTTTATATTTGTATTCATTGGAGAGAAGGGCAATGTTGGTATAGAAATCAGGCAGGGCATCTGTTACACACTTGAATGAATTAGCATTGAGAGAGGGGTTAATGGTTTTAGCTGGGTTGAAAGTGAATAAATCTCTAGGCCCAGGTGAAATGTATCCCAGGCTGCTGTGGGAGGCAACGAAGGAGATTATCGGAGTCAAAGATGTGCAGATTGGGTGGATTGACCATGCTGAAATTGCCATGTAGTGACAATGGATGTGTAGGCTAGGTGGATTTGCTAAGGTAAATGCGGGGTTGCTGGGTTAGGGTGGGGGTTTCGGTCTAGGTGGGACACTCTTTGGAGAGTTGGTGCAGACTCGATAGGCTGAAAGGTCTTTTCCCTCACTATAGGGATTCTATGATTTTGTGGCTCTGATATTCCTTTTCAAATCCTCTCTGGCTGCAGGAGGGGTACTAGAGGATTGGTGGATAGCTAATATAGTACTATTATTCAAGAAGGGTGGTATGGTTAAACCAGGAAACTATAGGCCAGTGAGTCAAACATTTGTAGTAGGGAAACTATTGGAATGAATTCTTAAAGAATTAATCTCTACTTGGAGAGGCAGTGATCATCCAAGGGGTGGACATGTTGCTGTAAGTCAACATACTACATCAATGTCACACCTACAACATTTGCCAACACTTATCTGGCAAACCAACCTTATGTACCATAGTAATTCTGAGATTCTGCATGTGAATGTAGGTGACATTAATAACACAGCAAACAAATTAATCTAAGTATATAAAATGATGAATGCCTTGACAAGGTGGAAAAATGCCTCCTTTTGTGTGTTTGACCAAAACTAGGGGCCACTGTTTTAAAATTAGGATTGCCCTTTTAAGACAGCAATGAAGGGGAAAGGTTTTCTGATGGGAGTGCAATTTGGGAATTCTCTGCCTCAGAAGGCAGTGGAGGCGTTTTAAAGTGGATACAGATAGTTTCCTGTTAATCATGAAAATCAAAGTTTATGATCGTATTGAACAGGCTTGAAGGGTCAAATGGCCTTCTTCTGCTGTTTCATATGTGTGTACGTATGTAAAAGGGTATGAGGAGAGAGCAAGGAAATTGGACAATGTGGTTGGATCTTTCACATAGCTAACATGAGTGTGTTGGACTGAATGGTCTCCTATTCTGTAGGATCTTCAGTACAGTTCTCCAAAGTCAATCATTTCTGATGATGCTATTAAAGAAGAAATAAGAAAGAAGACCTTCCAGAACAATCTTGGCAAAAGGTAATTCCTACAGTTTCTGGGATCACCAAGAACCAGTGCACAATACCTACTTTATTTACTTTAAATACCCTTGTTTCAGGATAAAAAATCTGTATAAATACTGAACCAATGTAGATCAAGTTCATCTAATATAGAGATAAGAATGCTCCATTTTCACTGTGCACTAAACAAGGATAGTGTTTTATATCAGTGCTTAAAATGTTCTTGTATAGTCATCTCTCAATGGTTGATAAAGCAGTTCTTTCACTTGGCATCCATCCACAGTCATTCAGTTCACTAATAGTGAATGCCTTGAATGATTAGAAAATATCATAAAGAATTTAGTGTTTGGGATATATAGCAAATTATTTTATAAATTTTATGTTATTTTATAATGATTTTAATAATTAAAACATTTCATAGTTTGAGAAATCCAATGCCAGATTCAGGAACAAGCTTTTAGATCAGTAATATAACATTGCAATGACCCTATAGCTTTACTTCCAAGAATCTCACTGTAAGTATGTTACATCCTGCATTGTTTGTGAGAAGATAGCTGGCAGAGAACACCAAATGTGATGTCAGCATTTGAATATAAGAACATTAGAAGTAGGAACAAGAGTAAACAATTTGGTCTTTCAAACCCTGCCACCACTTAATAAATTCATGGTCTCAACTCCACTTTTTTGCCTGTGGTGATCACAAACTACCTGTACTTGGTGGCCAATCTTTTCTTATTCACACTTAGGTTGGATAGCCTTGATGAACATGTGAGCGAATATAACCTCCTGCAAACAAAGGAAATAAGTCATTACAGCAGATCTAGACCCCTTCACGGCTGTTGGTGGCCAATGGAAGGGATATGTATTTGTTTAGTGGTCCAAATAAAAGGTGGCTTTGGCAACCTCTTTAATTCATAAATGCACAGCAAGAAATGTCCCCTACAGCATCCTTGATTCATAATATTTAGCCCAGCAGAAATGAGAATGTTGCAGGAGACTACAGAAATCTCTGCCAGATGGCCTCCTCATGGATATATTCTCATACAGACCCTAGGAACCCACTCTGGGGACCATATACACTCTTGGTTTGGTAAGGCAGATGCATGACAGCATCACCACCCACAAGTTTCCCTCCAAGTCACATATCATCCTGATTTGGAAATATATTGCAGTTTCTTCAATGTCACTGGGTCAAAATCCTGGACTTCCTTTCCTAACACAACTGTGGATGTCCCTATATTACAAGGACTGCAGCAGTTCAAAAAGGCAGCTCACCACCACTTTCTCCAGGACAATTAAAGATGGGCAATAAATGTTGGCATAGCCAGCACTGCCCATATCCCATAGATTTTTTTTAAATCTGGCAAATGTTTCTGGTACTTAAATTACTAAGTTATTAATAATCCCGTGAGCAGGAGTTGGAAGGAATAAGGTATTAAGTCTTTTTAACATTGCCACCGGGATGAAAGAGTTAGTATTCGTTCTTAAATTGGTAATAAATATTTCCTGCAGATTAAGCAACAGTATTCATTGCAAAGATGGAAAGTTACCACCCAGAATAAACATAATGCATAACAGTAATAGATAGCAGCAGATTGTTAAGAAGTTCGAATGCTAGATAAAAGAGGTCAGCACCATTCTGTATCCCAACTACAAAATATCAAAACTTGTATAAAACTATTTCTGTAGCTTGGTAATATGTAATGGGATTCTGCTTCTACATCAAATATTGAGGGATTAAGGGATTTTTGTAACAATGCTAATTATTTTCCCCTATTTTTGTAGACTTCGACATGAAAGATATCAGAGTTTGAATAAGCCAGTAAACCATGGAGGGCCTGTTGCTTACCATACCCTGAAGTGGTTTGAAATTGCTAATGCCCCAAATAAGTGTGAAAAACCAGACTTATCAGCAGCAGACACAGATCCATATGCCACCCTTTTCTTTAAAGAAAGTACCTGTAAGCCTGTACCTGAGGAATTGTGTTAGCTATGTGAATTTTTTTGCATCTTGTTTGTTATCCAAAGCTATAGTTGCTGTATGCAATTACGAAGTGTTAGCTGTACAAGAGATGTGTATCCTAGACCCAGATGACTGCTTATTGGTTATGTTGCAGTTTCCCCTCATCTCCCTAAGCCTATTCTGTTTTTATTTCTCCTCCTCCCTTTTGCAATTTCCACCTCCTTGTTAACCGTACTCTATTCAGCATTATTGTGTTACCAAATCCTTCCACTGCTGTTATATAAGCTCAACTCCTTCCTGGACATACTCACATGACACCCCTTGGCTGCATTCTAGTATCCTCCACTGGACCCAGCATGGCAATGTCGACTGGCTCATAACTGTTTCTCAGTGTATTTTTAACTTAATTGTTAAGTCTTAACTTCTAACACACTTTTCCATTCCCCTACATTTCTCAGTTCTGCTCTCCAATGGGTCTCCAACCTCCATCCATCCTGGTGCTCTACAAAATGTTTTCCATACTTGCATACTCCAGATCAGTCAGCTGACTCTCCTTGCTGCATAACTCACTGACATAATGTTACCTGAAGCTGTAATTCTTTATTGGTATTGCTAGCTGCTGGTACACAAACTCCAATATACCCAAACACTTCTACCTATATATTGTCCTCCATTAGGCCCTACATATCTATTACCTTTCTCCAATCTTCATTGCATCTTTGTATTCAATGCAGTATATTAATAAAACTTGTATTTTGTTTTATAAATCATCTATCATCTCATCCCTTCCTAGACCTGCAGCTTTTTTTTCAGCCTGTAATCTACCTTCCTCTGATTCTTCCATGTATATCCTACCATTTGCCATTACTTTTCGTGGCCATGTCTCCAACTGTTTTGGCTCCACTATAGAATCATCTAACAATCACATCCAAGAGACCACTTAGCATATTGTGTCATTGTGTGTGTGTAAGAACAACTCAGTGTATGCACCCTTAGCCAGTAGCTCCATGATTTTCATTTCCAGATAATTATCCAATTCCTCTTTGATAGCAACAATTGACTCTGTGTCCACCCTTCAGTGCATTGCAGATCCAAACCACATGCTGCATGAAACATGTTTTACCTCATCTAGCATTTGACTATTTTGCAATTCACACAAAATTGTGCCTTCTGATTCTATACACTTCTGTCAATGGAAACCCACTGTTGGCACTCATCAAGTGCATTATAATTCAGTACATTTACAGGTACAGTAATTGCTAAGTGTTGACCTCTTTAACATTCTTTCCATCCCATTATTCTTCCTATCTATTCAGTCAGATTCTTCGTGATTTTGAAAATGTTTCAAATCTCTTTTCAACCTTTTCTAACAAAAATGGCCCTAGTTTCTTCATTCTATTCACCCTATTCTAATGTCTGAATGGTGCAATATGGTGTCCAAGGAAAGACCAGTAGAATAGCCCTGTTGAGGTTGAATCAGTGTTTTATGAGGGTTCAGCATGACTTCCTTAGTTTTGTACCTCTATTTGTAAGGAAAGCCAGAATATTTCCTTTAAACTTCGTAAGGTTTTTATTCCCACTTTAAAAGCTTCCTCAGAACATATCCTTTTGACAATACAATCAGCCCGTGGTCTATTTTTGCTCATATTCATGCTTCTTTAAATGAATCAGCTGGGATAATTTGTTACAGTTACATTATTATGAGTGCAAGTTCTTTTTGTGTTGTTGACTTCTGCTGGTCCATTACTCAAACCTGTTTATATTTCATCTTTCAGGCGCCAGTTTAGTTTGTCCAATCATGATCGCTTTATTGTTAGCACATGCTCGAATATGTTCATAAATTATGTTATACAAGATTGTACAAAGATGTAAGAGCTGCAATTTTTTTGTAATATGATGGAAACAGTCATAATTCATTCTGATCACACAAACTCACCTTGACAACTGTGCTTCTTGGCAGTTCAGAAACTGGTGAAACATTTTGTTCACATCAGTGACGATGTAGCACATGATGAAATAGCCGGTGGAGTACAATTTTCATTGCTATGTTTTGGCTAGTAGGCTCAGTAACTGACATTTTGGTGGTTTTGCTGCTGATTTCTGAGTCTTCCTTACTCAGTGTTTTTTAATTGAGTTCTTCTCACACATTTATCAAAGATTCTTCTTTAAATATGCTCAGTACTCCGCATGATATTTCCCGATCTAGTTTACGAGCAAGATTTGGAGAAACCCAACTCAACTCTTACATCTTTGAAATTGGCACAACTTTGACATCTTTTAGTTTAAATTGAAGGATACAGAATAATGAAGTTAATTTGTCTGTGTGATGAGATTCTCTTCATTCTTCAAATAACATCCTACACACATCAGAAATCCTTCCTAATCATCCACTCTGGTGCAGTTCCGAGTTCTTTCTATATGTAAAACTGAAAGATGATGGTGTTCCACTGATATCATGGCTCACAAATGTGGCAGATTGCTTAAGCCCAGGACTTCTCTGGAACCAATCATAACTGGGTTGGTTCCTACAGTGTGACAGGTGTTAACAGTTCTGCAATAAACTGGGGTTTTGTCTGCTTTGTTTTTAGGGAAAATGGTTTTCTATGTATACAATATTAACTGCAATTTAGACAAACTTAAGGTACAGTGTGTATTGATTACTTACTTGATTCTCATATTGGTTTTCCTTAAGAGCAATTGCACTATACATAGAAAGGATGGGAATTCAGTTCAACTGTTGTTTTTTGCTGCTTCTTGTCTGTAGATTTATTTTGGTCATGTATTAATCAAAGCATGTTAGGTGGTTAAATTTTACAGTTAATGTATGATTTTGTGGTTTTGAAAATTAAAATACAATTTCATTTAAATATCTAAAAATCCTTAAATGTTTCTCACAATATTGGCTAGAGTCAGACATTTTGTAATCATTGCTGTAGCCACTTAATATAATCCCTGGAATTCATTCATGGGATGTTAGTGTCGCTGGCTAAGCCAGCGTTTATTATCCACCCTAATTGCCCAGCAGGCAGCAAGAGTCGACCACCTTGCTGTGGGTTGGTCTGGTGTCACATGTAGCCAGACCATGAAAAATGGCAAATTTCCCTTGCGAGGGATATTGAGAGGATATTAATGAACCAGAGGGATTTTTAACAGTCGACACGTCGTTACAATTAGATGAGCTTCTAACTTCAGATTTTATTGAATTTAAATTTCACCATGTGCCATAGTGGGTTTTGAACATGTCCCCAGAATAGTAGCCTGATATTCTGGACAACTAGACCAGTAACATTGTCACTATGCTTTTAAGGGGAGAAGTGGCACTGTATAGATGAGTGTGATCTGCTGCAGCAAGACCTCAAGCCACAGAGATTCTAAGTTAGGAACGTACAAATTAGGAGCAGAAATAAGCCATTAGGCTGTTCAAGCCTGCGCTTCCATTCAATAAGATTGTCGCTGATCTGTGTTCCAAATTCCAGTTGGTCATCTATCCTTGACAACATTTAATTTCCTTGCCTAACAAGATCTATCTATTTCCACCTTAAAAATATTCAATGACCCCATCTCCTGAGGCAATGGTCAGAGCAAAAAAAGTCCCTTCATCCTTGACCAAAAAAGTGACCAATGTCTTTGAACAGTATCCACTAGTTCTGGACACACCCCAGAATAAACATTCTGCTACGTCCACCTTGTTAAGACTGTTCAGTCTGTCCAACCTTTCTGCATAAGACAACCCTCTCAGACCAAGTAGCAGTCTAGTAAACCTCCACTGAACTGCATCCAATACATTTACACCCTTCAATAAAGGACATCTCAACTGCAGACACTATTCAAGGTCTGGTCTCACCAATGCCCTATAGAAATATTTGAAATCACAAACTTTTGGAGAGCTTCTCCTTCATTAGGTGAAGTAAAGAAGGGAAGCACACAGGCACAGACTTTATAGGCAGAAAGATCAAAAGATAGTACAAATGGTGTGAGTGGAGTGTCGACAGGGTGAATAACAAGTCTGCAGGTGATCGAAAAGGTCAGACAGTGTGGGTAGTGTTAACAGCTGAGTAATAAGTGAAGGGATGACTTCTGAGCAATTGAGGCTGAGAGATCATTACAAAAAATTAAAAATAACATGGTGCTGGAGACAAACTAAATGGCTAGAATAACATGATAGGTATAAGAGTCACATGCCAAGGGTCTAACTTTGGTCTAACTCCAGTACCATGTTATTTTTAATTTGTGTTAATTATTTGTCTGCCCCAATTAATTGGATCTAGGTCATCCCTTCACTTGCCATTCAGCTGTTGACACTTTACTCACATCATCTGATGCTTTTGATCACCTGCAGAGACTTGTTATAATGCCTGTCAACACTCCACACACACTTTACTGTCTTTTGCTCTCCCTGTGGTGCTTCTCTATACTTCCCCTGATGAAGGAGCAGCACTCTGAAAGCTTGTAATTTCAAATAAACCTGGTGTAGTGTGACTTCTGACCTTGTCTACCCCAACCCAACACCAGCACCTTCATACTAAAGCACAACATTCTTATTTTTATGTTCTATTCCTCTCAATACATGATAAATGCGGTTTAGGTACCGCCAGGACCACGCAGCTCCTGACCTCATTACAGCCTTGGTTCAAACACAAATGAAAGAGCTGAATTCCAGAGATGAGGGGAGAGTGACAGCCCTTGACATCAAAGACTGCGTTTGACTGAGTGTGGCATCACAGAACCTGGCAAAACTGGAATCAATGGGAATCCAGGGCCAAATTCTCTAGTGGTTAGAATCGTACTTGACACATTCGAAGATGGTTGTGTTTGGAGGTCAGTCATTTCAGGTTCTGGAACATCTCTGCAGGAGTTCCTCAGGGTAGGGTCCCAGACACAACCATCTTCAGTTAACTTCATCAATGACCTTCCCTCCATCATAAGGTCAGAAGTGGGAATGTTTGGCAATGATTGCACAATGTTCAGCACTGGTTGCAACTCCTCAGATACTGAAGCAATCCAAGTCCAAATGCAACAAGATCTGGATAATATCCAGGCATGGGCTGACAAGTGGCAAGTAACATTCATGCAAATGCCTGGCTACGAACATCTCCATTAAAGGGAAAATCTAACCATCACCCCTTGGCATTCAATAGTATTACCATCACTGAATCTCCAACTGTCAACATCCTGGAGGTTACCATTGACCAAAAATTCAATTGGACTTGCCATATAAACACCGTGGCTACAATAGCAGGTCAGAGATTAGGAATACTGTAGTGAATAACACACCTCCTGACTCCCCAAAGCCTACATCTATCATCTACAAGGCACAAGTCAGGAGTGTGATGGAATATTCTCCATTTGCCTGGATGGATGCAGCTCCAACACTCAAGAAGCTTGACACCAAAGACAAAGCAGCCCACTTAATTGGCACCACATCACAAGCATCCACTCAGTCCACCACCAACGCTCAATAGCAGCAATATGTCCCATTTACAAAGATGCACTGCAGAAATTCAAAGGTTCCTAGACAGCACCTTTCAAACCCACAACCACTTCCATCTGGAAGGACAAGGGTAGTAGATACATAAGAACATGACCATCTGCAAGTTCCCCTCTAAGTCACTTACCAGACTGACTTGGAAATATACTGCTGTTCCTTCACTGTTGCCAAGTCAAAACACTGGAATTCCCTCCCTAATGGTATTGTGGATCAACAGCATGAGGCCTCACAGCATGAAGCCTGCAGTGGTTCAAGAAGGCAGCTCACAACCACTTTCTCAAGGGTAAATAGAGACCAGCAATGATGCCCACATCCCACAAATTAATAAAAAATAAATATAACTTCATGACAGCATCTACAAATTATTTTATTTGTGGCTTGTTAACCACTGTAAGCTGGCATTTGGACCATTTTTGAACAAAGTAACAACTGATTCACCAGGAATTCCAACATTTGCATGTAATGAAGTAATTGGGCTCATTTTTAGAAAATTTAACAGGCAACTGATCTGCCAGGATGTTGATTTCAAATTGTTTATGATAAACAGAGTGCAGAACCTGTATAATGGGTGTACAAATAGCATATATAATAGCGTATGAATTACAGTACATCATCCAAGATGCGCTGCAGCAAGGAGAGGTGGTGGTGTTGTGGTGATGTAATTGGATTAGCTCTGGGGATGTAGATTCATATCATACAATGGCACATGGTGGAATTTCAATTCAATACATATTTGGAATAAAAAGGTGTTCTAATGGAGAACATGCAATCACTGTATATTGTTGTAAAAACCCCCATCTGGTTTAATAATGTCCTTAATGGAAAGAACTCTGTCATCCTTAGCTGGTCTGCCCTACATCACCAGACCAACTGCAGTATGGTTGACTCTTAACTCCCTTTGAGAAATTTAGGGATAGGCAATAACGTTTAGCCAGTGATGCCCACATCAAACAAACAAAGAGGTACTGGCCAGGCTACTCCAACAGAGTCTTCCAAGCCCATGACCTCCACCACTTAGTAGGACAGGAGTAGCAGATGCATGGGAAGACTAATACCTGCAAGTTTCCATCCACATCAATCTGATTTGGAACTATAACACCATCCTTCACTGTTGTGGGTTCAAAATCCTGGAACTCCCTCCTCGAGAATATTGTGGGTACATCTCCACCTCAGGGACTAGAGGTTCAAGGCAGCAACTCATCACACTTTTTCAAAGGAGATTAGGGATGGGTAATAAATGCTAGCCTAGCCAGCATTGCCCACATCTCATGAATGAATGAAAGGAAAACAAAACTAGCCCAAAATAGACCATTGTTCAGTTTTTGAAGAGAATCATCTGGAATTTATTTTAAAGAACTGATTTTCTAAATTTCTCTTAAGCAATGAACAACTGGGAAAACAATTAAGACATTTAGCCAAGAACATTTTCCCCCAAATTTAATGTTGAATATTTTAATCTCTGGTAGAAAGTAACATACAGCTTAATTCACTCAATAGTTATTCAATTTATTTGGGTCCCATTGTCATCTTAACACTACACAAATGAAGAAAAACAAAAAACTTCAAGTACATATATATGCCCAACTACTGTTGAAACATGCACCAGTTAGAACTTCATGCTTTAAATACCCAAACTGATGGAGCAAAACTTTACAAAATACTCTGATGCATTATGCTCTGTAGGTGACTAACAGAAATTTACAATTCCACAGGAATTTAACATTACCATTGTTTTTAAGCATTTACCCCACACATTGTACACATTAAATAGATGAACTCTTCACTAGTTAGGTACTGAACAAAATGTGTTGCAAAAGCTTTTTAGAAATGAATCGGCTGGGCATTTAGAAACATTAAAAGAAAACAAAGTAGAAATTGGTAGAGAGAAGATATTTCTTTTACATTTCTATTGATCAATCCAAATCCATGTTGGTCGTGAAGCTCTCTCCTGGGTGACAGTCACCATTTTGGGAAGGAATTTCTGTATCCTTGGCAAGGTCCTCACTCTCCAGTGGCTCTCCCCCTCCTCCATTTTTAGAATTAGTTTTACTGTTCAAGTGGTTTCCTTCTTTAGGAATCTCTACTTTTGGCTTGGGTGTTGTTACTATTGGATTACAGATAGCATCGAGCTCCTATGAAGAAAAGTTGAGAAAATTACCGACATTGTTACTTATATTTGTTAAGAATGTTTTAACTTTATGTATAGTTCATGTTCAAAACAACTCCCATAAAACACACACACATCAAAATCCTAGCAATTTGCTCAATGTTGAGATTTGGGTGATAATATTAAGCATTTCAAATGTGCATATTGAGCCAGTAGAATATTATTGGGAGATATTGACCTTAGACTGAGGTTGGAAAATAATTTGTTCAGGTAGAAATAACAAAGCCCATGCTGCTTGGATTGAGAATTGGGATAGTAAGGTATAGCATAACAGTAAATTAAAACTATCCTGATTATAAAAACAAACATTTCAGGACGTTTGGTGAACTCAACCTTTGTGAAAGTTAAAGAACATGAAATAACCTTAAACTTGTAGTAGATAATAACAGAAAGAAGATTCAATTATTTTTGAAGGTTGTCAGTTATGTAGAATGCCTGAAACTTGGCAGATGGAATTTAATGTGAATAAAATGCAAAGTAATTCCAGGAAGATGCAGGGCAATGAGTACTCAATTAAAATAAAGAATTTGGGAGTGACCAGTGATCATATCCTGTAAGGGCCTGGTTTGTATTATCAGGGCAAGTTGGAAATTGAAATGCATTGGTCAATGGTGAATCAATTCTTAATTATGAGAAATTGCTTTGATCACCATTCCAAAAAGTAAATGTATTAGAAAGGCACAGAAAATAAAAGGTTACCAGAATTATTCCAGCTCCAAAAGAGACAGGTTCTCGAAATCTGCAGGGCAGCCTATCTTCAGTGCAAGAATTCTATGTGCCTGTCACAGACCTCTGACTCTGATCCAATTTAATGCAAAGCTTATTCAGACTCTACCTTGTTTTGTAATCCTCAAATTCTAATTACATGGTCTTAGAAAGGCACATTAAGTCTGTTGCAACATATCAATTTAATACAAAAGAGACATAACCTTTTGTTTTTCTTCAATCTCAGATGCATGTACTATTGGATCTTGATCAAAATTCAGTTTGGCCTGTGTGTCCATTGCCTTATTCATCCATTCCATGGTTTCATTCACTGCCTTTTCCACTTTTGCCATTTCAGAAACATCTATATGGTTATACTTTTCAATCTGTAAAATATATGAATATTAATTTTCCAATCTGCTTCATTCAGAGATAAATTGCACTTGTGAAATTTTGCTTACATTATTTCTGGATTCTTCCACTAGTTTTGCATAATACTGCAGTCTTTGCCTAAGCTCACCAAAGGCTTTTGGCCGTTTCTCATTCTCCAGATATCGGTCTTGAACTGGGGTACCTAATTTCTACAGAATTTTAAAAGAAGAGATGTGTTTAGTAAGATAGAGTTATACACAAAAAAAGCTCAATTTTAAACTATAATTTTGCAGCTACTTTTGATATTTCAAATGAAATGTTCCGGAAAACCACAACCAAATGAGAATACTTCTGCTATAATTTCGTAAGAGTGGTGAAGTGACAGTGGCCTGTCTTATGTTGATCTTCCTGATTTGTCATCTGGAGCCAGAACCTCCACTTTCTGCTTCCAAGTAATTCTTAGTTGGAGCACCTTTTCATGCTCCTGCTATTTCAGCTCTTTAATCCATTATCTACTGTCCTATTCTTTGAGGGCACACCTTGTGATTTCACTCTTTGTTCAAGACATTTTCTCTCCTTTCTTCCCTCAGGTGCTGCAGGATTATTTATTCTCCGTGATCTCACTTTTGGTCTCTGATAATGTTGTCCTCTCCTTCAAATTCACTGTTCTTTTAATAATCTTCAAATTTCTCTCATTCAAGCTTGCCTACATACTGTTGTCGGAGCTACATCCTTCCAGGCAAGTGGGGAGTATTCCAATACACTCCTGACTTGTGGTTTATAGATGGTGGACAGGCTTTGGGAAGTCAGGAGGTGAGTTACTCACAGCAGCATTCTTAACCTCTTACCTGCTGTTGTAGCCAGCGTGTTTATGTGATGAGTTCAATTGAGTTCCTGGTCAATGGGAACCCCAAAGATATTAATAGTGATGATGGTAAAACCATTGAATGTCAAGGAGCAGCGGTTAGTTTGTGTCTTATTGGAGATAGTCATTGCCTGACATTTGTGTGGTGTGAATGTTACTTGCCACTTGTCAGCCCAAGCCTGGATATTGTCCAGATCTTGTTGCATTTGAACATGGACTGCTTCAGTATCCGAGTCGAGAATGGTGCTGAATGTTTATGATAATCAGTAAACATCCCCAATTGTGATCCTACGATGGAAGGAAGGTCATTGATAAAGCAGTTGAAAACAGCTGGGCCTAGGACACTACTCTGCAGGAGTTCTGGCAGCGATGTCCTGTAGCTGAGGTGACCGACCTCCAACAACTACAACCATCTTCCTATGTGCCAGGTATGATTCCAACCAGCACAGAGTTTGCCCCCGATTCCCATTGATACCAGGTTTACTCAGGTTTCTTGAAGTCACACTTGATTGAATACAACCTTGATGTCAAGGGCTGTCATTTGCACCTCAACTTTAGAATTCAGCTCTTTTGCTCATGTTTGAACCAAGGCTGAAATGAGGTCAGGAGCTGTGTGGACCTGGCAGAACTCAAACTGGACTTGTCACTGTTGTCGGGAGAGCTAAAGAGAATTAGCTTTTGCTCTAGGGATTCCAGAACAGTAAGTCAAGGGCAGCACCCGAGGACCAGTCCAGGCCTGGAGGCTGCTTGGAGCTAGCTGTCAGAGTCAGCATCCTCTCAAAAGAGGTGAGGAGCTGAGTGATTGGCAGCATGCCACTCATCTTGACTTCTTCTGCCTTATTATGAGTTTTTCACCCTCCTGAAATGAGAGCAGCTGTTATGGGAGAGATAAAACTGACAAAATGTTCCAAGCAAGTGAGCAGGCAGTGCAGAGAGCATACAAGGATAAAAGTGTCGTGGGCTGGAGTGGGTGAGGGCAAATGAGGAAGATGTTACAGGCAATGGTGAGAGTAGTAGATTATGAGCCTTGGTGGAAAGTGGGTGAAGTATCAGAGAGAAGATTGTCAATCTTACCCAGTGGAGAAGTAAATAAAGGACATGATATTCTCCCTGTGGTACTGTGCATTCCTCCAGATGGGCTGAGACTACTTTACCCATTGGGTAACCTTGGATCAGACTGGCCTGGTCTCATGTCCAGCCCTCCACTCCCAGTTGTGAGGGAAGTGAAATCCCAGTTGTCCACTACTTCATTCAGCAGGAACTCTAGGTCTCTGCCTGAAAAACAGGGCACCAATTTCCCTCTGTTTGCCATCTCTAGGACAAATACCAGGAACTGTGCAGGGCAGCAATGGGTTAACAGTGCTTGTCCCCAACAAGTTTTTAAAGCTGGCCTCTGCACTGAGGATGTCCATTCTATGCTATGGAATGGCACTTGGTAAGATAGGGCAGAAAATGGGTGTGATACTCAAAGGGTTGAGTACAGCAATTAATGTGACAAGTTTGGTAAGATTTGGTTAGAAATCTCCAATCAGTGCACCAATCCCGATGTGATTTACACTTAGCCAAAAAAAAACGAAGATTCAGCCCTAAATGCTTAAAGGGATGAAGGAATTTAAAACAGTTATGATCACCAAGGAAAGGAAACTGAAAAAAATTATTAAAACTATAAAAAAATGTTGACAGGCTCCCAGGTCCTGATAGATAATTTTTCCTAAGGTCTTAAAAGAAATGGCTGCTGTGATTCTAAAAATTCCCTCAATTTTAGAAGTATCTCAAAATTGTAAAAGAAGAGATAGAGGCAAAGCAGGAAGCTATACAATAGTCAGCTTACCATCTTTCATACAGTACATGCTGAAACCCATTAATGAAGTTGAAGCAGGACAGTCAGAAAATCTAAATGCAATCAGATAAAAGTCAACACGGTTTTGTGAAATTATATTTGACTGGGATCTGCAGGCTAGGTGGATCAGCCATAGGAAATGCAGAGCTACAGGGATAGGGTAGGGGTGGTGGGTCTGGCTGGGATGGTCATTTGAGGGTTGGCTTAGACCTGATGGCCTGCCTCTACACTGTAGGGATTCCATGATTCTAAATTATCAGATAGATTATGAATTTCCAGAAGGCATTTGTAAGATACCACATCAAATGGTCACTACACACACACACACACAAACACACGGAAAACATATTATCATGGGCTGAGGGTTGATTTGTTGTCAGAAAGCAGAGAATAGGTAAAAATGGGTAATTTTTAGCTTGGCAAAAAATAAAAGTGCAATGCCCCAAGTATCAATGTTTTGGGGTTCAATTGTTGACAATCTATAATTAAGAATGGGAAGCTCTACTGAATAATACTGCTGCAATTTTAAATATGCACATGGAACAGAAAGGTGCAGAGGATCTCAGGCTGATTCAAGTACTACAGACATCATGATGGAGATGCACCGAATGAGAGATGGACCTGTTCTGAAGGAGTAACAAGACCCTCAAGGATCATCCTCGCAAAGTGTGGAAGCAGCTTCTTTGGGTGCTGAACACTTGGACTCCGGAGCCAAAGGACCTGGCAGTAGTGCTACAAACAAACAGTCTATGGGCCTCACTCGTGAGAAAATCATCAGCCAGAATGTGTCTTCACATTCAATCTAGATACTCCATCTCACTCACATTCTTAACAATTCCATTACCCTCAAATCCATCAATTGCTGCTTCTATATAACCACTATTCAGGTACGGTAGCTGCGTCAACCAAGTACTTTGTGTCACAGTCACTGATATTCTTCCCTCTCTCTTGCAGGCCAAGTGACACACATTGGAATGGAACCCTGTAGAACCAGGAAGGGTCAAGAATGCCTGTATATCTTGTGGAGGAAACAGCTTTCAGGATTGGGGTCCAACTGGGAGGGAGCCCTTGGTATCCAAGTAACTGAGAATTCAGAGCAGAAAAAACTAGTGTTGTTTCAGTAGTAATCCTCATCAGCTTATTCATCCTGATTCTGCTATCTAACATGATCAGTAAACATGGACCGCTTCGCACCCGACATACCATCCTACACATCAGCGCTTTTGTATTTTGATATGATTCAGTGTTTTCAGACACCCAAAAATTATCACCTCTTCAGCCACATTAGTCCAATGAAGAAGAGAGAACAGTATGACACAGATGAAAAGGCCTGGTTACCAGATCTGACACTCCCAGCCACTGGCTCAGATACTGTACATACCTTGGAGGTTACTACAGAGAGTTGGAATCAGCACATGGTTGCAGTGCATACATGTATAGTTTGACAGATCACTTGAGGAGTTCTGTTGCAGAGGACCCCAATAAACACCCACAATGGGAGGTATATAGGTAAGCATTTATGGGTTTGCACAGACATGTTGGTTGTATTGACCAATCTGCCAACTATCAAAGCATGAAGGAATTTAGCTATAATTTGCTATGGGCATGGCACACAGCTTACCCTCTCTGCAGCCTCTATTTCCCTGCTGTGCTGCAGACCCAGAGGCATTGCCATTGCTGATGTTGCAGCATTTGTAAGGACAACTTAATCTTCTCTCCTCCCTGTAAGGTAGTGGCAACACTCAGAACTAACTGCAAATTCTCCAAGAATACTCCAAAACAGTTCAGGATATTTTGCACAAACAAAAAACAGAAATTGCTGGAAAAGCTCAGTAGGTCTGGTAGCATCTGTGGAGAGAAATCAGAATTAATGTTTCAGGTCGAGTGACCCTTCCTTCTGAGCTAGGACTCTAGCCAGTGGGAGTTTTCTCTCGATTCCCATTGATTCCAGTTTTGCTAAGGTTCCTTGATGTCACGAACAAAAACAAAGCTGCTTTGAAAACTCAGCAGGTCTGGCAGCATCTGTGAAGGAGAAAACAGTTAATGTTTCGGGTCTGGTGACCCTTCCTCAGAACCTTGATGTCATACCTTTGTCAACTGTATCTTTGATGCCAAGGGCAGTCACTCTCACCTGGAGTTCAGCTCTTTAGCTCATATTTGCAGCAAGGCTATAATGAAGTCAGAAACTGTGTGACCCTCAAACTCCAACTGAGGACAGGTAATCAGGTTATTGTTCAGCAAATGCCACTTCGTGGTTCTGCTGATAACTTCTTCCATCAGTGTGTTGATGACCAAGAGTAAACTGACAGGGTGATGATTAGTCAGGTTAGATCTATCCTGCTCTTTGGGCAGGACACAGCTGGGCAATTTTCCATTTTTTGGGTAAATGCCAATATTGTATCTGTACTGGAACAGCTTTTTTGCATTCAACAGGTTGTTCATGTATGTGCTAACTTTTGCCAGATAGGTGCACAATATTCTGCTGCAGAGCATGACAGGGTAAGTGCTGAGGTCCAGAAGTTGTGAAAGCAGTGTCCCAGGCAGTAACTCTTTTTTTGAGTTTTGACCTTTGCTGCTTTTTTTTTAAAAAAGATACTAACCTTCCAGGGGCATCAAGGCATTCAACTATACTGGGTTGGGATGATGCATATTTGTATGAATAGCCAAAGCCTAAAACAATTCTTTTTTGGCACTCATATTCTGGAGCAAGAATACACCTGATTTAGTTCGGAAAATTTTGTTGAGTTGCCATATACTGCATTAGTCCATCAACTTTGTAATATGTCCATTAAGGGTCTGGTCCAGAATAGAGAAGGAAAGAACTCAGATAGCACAGCAGACACCACAGCATAGACAAATTTGCAAGTCATTATTATGTATGCTGAACAGGGCTGGGTTAGCATGAGCTCTGCAGTAATCTGTTGTCTTATCCTCTCCATGTGTTTTATTTCCTTTGCCTAGGCAGACTCAATTGTCTGTTGCAAAGCAGTGATTCAGCAAATGTTGTAACTTAGAATGAAAGGCCAGTGTGTCAACATTGTGTTCCAGGTCATTGTAAGCACTGGTAACTGTCTTCATGGCTTTTTTTGGAAGCCATTTTCAAAAGGTACTAAGTGCCAGTGCTACGCCTCTTAATATCAAGTAAGATGGTATTTGTAAGGATGGTAGTGGGACAGTGTTCACGTTGCAAACCCCAGACTCACACTTTTCTGGAGAAGTAAAAGACCTTAACAGCACAGCATTTTTGCAAATGTCATTGGATATTGTCAGTGTTGATTGATACGCACAGACCAATCCTAGCACCCCTGAGTTGACCTAGTTGAGGTTGTACATCAAAATGAATACTGGGACTAATTATTTGTTTTTTGTACCAATGTTATAAAGAAAAAAATAGCTACTAATAAATCCATCTAAAAATAATTTTGGTACTTACTTTTAACTCTGACAACTTGTCAACATATACTTGTTTAGCTTGGTCTTCTCCATCTTCATATAACCAATTTTCTGTCTCAGACAACAATACTGAAAATCGTTTCTGATCCTGCAATTCACAAATAGCTTGTTTCATGCAAAAACAATACAGTATCACATGTCCAATTCACATTTCCCCACCATACAACTCATCATGCAAACAAGATGTAACACTAGATTCAGCTATCCAATTTTGAAAAATAATTAGGATTTTTCCATAACTTTGTTTTATACTAATTTCAAATTATTAAAGCGAGACAGCCCCAAAATAAACAGTTATGTTAATTTCACCTTTTGCCAAGTTTGAGCTTTTAATGGGAAAAACCTTGAAATATTTCCTAGGAGTATGAAATATGAGTACATTAGATAGGGTAATAAAGATGTCTGTGTTGGTTTGTAATTTAATAAACTATTTCATTTCTATTTGGGAAAAGGAGAGAAGACTGAAGTTGACATTGTTGTGGTAACCAGATCAACCAGTGGAATCTGAGTATAGGTTTATAATTGTTTATTAAGTACATGCAGGGAGAGTTCACTCTAGTTTAGCTAGAATAAACTTTGCCTGAATACAAGAAGTTTATCTCTTATGTATATCTTTAGAGTCATTCTGTTACTCGAATTCCAAACTTGTCAGTGCATAATCGTATAATAAACAGATGCTTCCATTCTTGGGTATCTTCATTCACCCAAGAAAAGCCTCTCAACTTGTCCTAGTCTGGCTGACTCTGGTACTGTTTGCTTCATTCTTTGTTGATTTTATCCACCCATCCCCTTCCATCTCCTAACCAGGTAATCCTTTATTCGATTCCAAGGCCTTTCTGGAAGATTCCTGCTGTTCATGGTGAACCGGATTCATTTTGGGAATTCTGGTCTTTTAATTCTACAGTACTCATTGGAATCCTTATTTAGCTCTTACAGTGTCAAAGGGACCGTGACTATATAGATACAAAACGGAGTTGACTGAAAGACAAGTAGGTAGTGGTGAAAAGCTAATCAGTGCATGTGAATAGATGGTACAAGGACCACTACTTTCTTCATTCACATCAATAATCTTGAATTAGGTATATAGGCCTCAAAACTTTGAAGTGTAGTGAAAGGTTTGGAGGAGTGTGATAAATTTCATGAAGATATAGCTACTAATAAATCGATATGATATTGGAATTGGTGTAGTCTTGGCAGATGCAGATTAATGGAGCAGTGTGAAGTGATATATTTTGGCATTTAGAACAAGGAGATACAATATGAAGTATAACGATCAAATCCCACAAATGGTGCAGGAATAGAAAAATGAAACATGAAGTGAAGAATGTTTAATGCTCAACAAAATACTCGTTTGGCCTTAACTGAAATTTGTTCAAATTTGAGCACCCTACCTTTAGGAAAAATGTGAAAGCTTTAACGATGGTGCAAAACAGATTTAAAAGAAAGGTTTCAGAGATAAAGGACTTCAGTTACGTGGATAGATTGATGAAATTGGGGTTGTCCTTAAAGAGTGGTTCCAAAGGAAATTCAATAGGAATATTCAACATCACAATGAGGTCCAAGTAAATTAGATAGAAAGAAATTATTGCCACTGGGATTTGAGTGCTCTTATTATTGTTACTGGTATCATAATATAAAACCGCAAAATCCCACCAAATGAAGAAGAAAACAAAAATGGTGATTATGTTAATACAATTTAGTATGTCGATCTCAAAGCCAATGCAGCGGTATCCAAGCTTTTATGGGTGCAATAGATACCTAATCTTCAACCTCAAGATGGGTAGTGGGCATTTGGAAAATTCCCATCTTTGTTGGATACCCATTGGAAGAAAGTGACTATAAAAGCATAAGCTTCATTGCTGGGCTTTGGAGGGACTGTAGTTGGGCGAGCCGATTTCGGAAAGGGGTTGGAGGCAGTCGGTGGGAATGCTGGGTGCTGAGGTGGATCGTTTAACAGGCTTAGCCCCAGGGCATTGAGGCTTGTCCCAGCTGGAATACAACGTGTTGCGCATGTAAACCAACCCTTGCCACACACTTGGCTTGGCATTCAACTCTATTCACACATCTGAACTGTAGGGAGAATGCAGCTTGACTCAAAGCACTTTTTGGGTGACTCTTTAGAGAGTCAGTGTGGTCTTGTTGGGCTGAATGGTCCGTTCCACACTGTAGGGATTCTATAATCTTTGAAAAGCTTCCATGACACTTTGAAAATTATGACTAGAATACTCCTTTCTCTGCAATGAAGCTGGCTAAGTCAACAGTGCAGGATGCAGGCTTATAATTCAAACTAGTCCACATCCTTAAAATGCCCTGGTGAAAATTAGAAACCCCAGGACCAGGGTCAGGAATCCTGGAATTGAAACCCTCATGCTTTTTTTAGCCCGGCAAAAATCCAGGTAATAAAGTTTAAATTAAAAGGTGTAAATAAGAGCGGCACGGTGGCTCAGTGGTTAGCACTGTTGCCTCACTGTTGCGCCAGGAACCTGGGTTCAATTCCACTCTTGGGCGACTCAGTGGAGTTTGCACATTCTCCCTGTGTCTGTGTGGGTTTCCTCCGGGCGCTCCGGTTTCCTCCCACAGTCCAAAGATGTGCAGGATAAGTGGATTGGCCATGCTAAATTGCCCATAGTGTTCAGGGAGGTGTAGATTAGGGAGGGTGGGTCTGGGTGGGATGTTCTGAGAGTTGGTGTGGACTTGTTGGGCCGAAGGGCCTGTTTCCACACTGTGGGGATTCTATGATTTATGATCTAAATTCATGCTCCCAGTGATTAGCTGCCAACGAATAGAACTCGTTACGAATGCAGAACACAGTAGAAACTCAGCAGGCTTGGCAACGATTGAAACAGAATTAGCATTTTGAGCCTGGCATGACTTCTTCAGAACTCTGCACTTTCAATGTTCCCTTTCTGAAAGGCTCCCTCTGCTCTGATGTAGATTTTTCTACACGTAGCTGTTCCCAGTTCAGTTTGACCAGATCCTGTCTGATCATAACACATCGATTTGGCATCTTGGATAGAACACTAAACTAACCTTAGTACTGATGAATTTTTCAAAAGGCCCACACAGTTTCTCTCTGAAGTCATATATATACTCTTCCACTGCATTTTTGGCATGACTTCGCTCCTTTTCCAACTTGTCCTGCATGATCATATCACCCTGTTTTGAAAGAAATATGGTGAATGTGGCTGACAGCTGCTGTGGGTAATTGTTCTGACGATTGAAAAAAATAAGCAAATTGGTCCAAACAAAATACACAGAAAATTAATTCCTTCATCAGGTTAGTAAAGTACTGTAGAACATAAAGTATTCCTTCCACATAGATAAGACAAGATTTTGTGTTCTTTTCTCTGCACCTTTGAGACCAAGGAATTCAGCCGACTCTCAGCTACATGTGCAACTAAGTAATGCAGAGAAGCTTTTATTAAGGTGATCGCAATGGAAATGCATGTGGCTAACCTTTTACTACAAGCTGAATTAAATATCAATGATTGTGACCTACAAATTCTTGTTAAAAATCCTGCTAAAGAAAGTGAGGAATTTGCAGATCCATTCATCATAATTATTCAAAATTCTCTAAATCCAAGGCTTCTACCTATACATAGAAATGCATCTGCCATATTATTAAAAAACAAAAAAAAAGTGGAAAGAAAATGCTGCAGAAAATCATCAGGGGAATGTTCTAAGCTGCAACGATGACCTTTCCTCTATCATAAGATCTGAACTGGGGATGTTTGTTGATAATTGTATAATGTTCAATACCATTCAGAATCACAGAATTGCTACGATGCGGAAGGAGGCTATTCAGCTCACTATGTCTGGCATTTTAACTTAGTGCCAATCTCCCGGTAGTTCCTTGTAACCTGAAGCATTATTTCTATTTAAATAATGTTTCTATTTAAATAATCATCCAGTACTCTCAACTGGACCTGTCCCCTGCCAACTTTCAGGCAGTCACACTTCTTTGCAAGGAGCTTCATGTGTTACTTACCTGCCTACTCCACCAAATTACCATTTGTCCTTTTTAAGTTCCATGAAATAACTCCACAGAGGCCGGTATCCCATCACCAAGTCACTCATTATTTACATGCGCATAGTAATTGACCCTCCGGATTCCTCACAGCCAGCTCTCAGATTGACCAGAGCATCTGACATTCCTGTTTATATCTGTCAGCCAGGGTTCCCTGATTGGATCAGGTTAACATCCCCAAATCAGGGAATACATAGTCTATGAGATCCACCTGGCTGACCTCATTACAATTACTATATTCTACATTGTACTTCTCAATTCACAATTCTCTCAAATCCTGTGTTATATATAAACTTTGAAATTGGGCCCTAAATATCAGGAAAAGCAAAAATATTTTCCGTACTGATACTGGGGAGCTCCACTAAAAACATTCTTCCAGCCAAGAAAATACCCATTAGCCATTACTTTGTTTCCTATCCATCAGCCAATTTTATAACATCAATGGATTAAAAACAGAGAGCAATGTTAGTGTGTATTTTTCAGGCTGGAAGAGGTTTGATGTAAGGTGTGTGTTCATTTTGATTTTGAAATATGTAGGATTTGTTTGGTGCATATAAGGGGGTTTAATGATTAAGTAATCATTATCTGGAACCAGTTTTTTTTACACCTGTATGAGTGTGTGTGTTTTAAACCTGTAACCGGAATTTGTTTGAATGCAAGAGTTTTACGATTGGACAGAGTAAAAAGCATTAGCTTACTTTCAAAATATTTGTATCAGGAATATTTAATTTTGCTCAGGAAAAATCCCAAAGCTTGGAAAGCTTTTGATTTTTAGTTTGCAGCAGTTCTGTTTGAAGCAGATGCAAGAACAATTTTATCCTGAAGAAAGGAAATAGTTTGGAACATGTAGGTAATAGTTTTTTCAGTGCAAGGGTTTCAGTTAGGAACTCCATTCCAGGAACTCTAAAGCCAAGGAAGTCTAAACTAAGTTGTATGACTCATCAAAAAAAAAGGCCAAACTCTCATGATTGGGAAGAGAAACAAACAGATATGTCAACGTAGCCAGCAATGCCCACAAATGGTAAATGAATTAAAAAAAAAAGACAGAAACTGGACCGTGTGAACAATTCAAGACAATGTTGTGGCTTTAAAGGTTGCAGCCACAGTTATAAACAGAATTGATTTAGATTGAAAATCTTTATTACCTGGACTTTGTACACAAATCCCTATACACAGCCAGGATGTACACCTCAAAATGATGCATTTCAATAGAAATTTGCCCTCTTGATACTTATTCAAGATTCTTAGATGCTTTTTAATTTGCACTGCGGTATTTTGTGCAATTTGAGAAAAAGCAAGCAAGCAAATCCTATAGTCTTCCTGGCCAAATAAAGAAAGGAAATTAGAATGTTAGAAACTTTGAGGAAATCTGTAAATGAACTCTTCGAACTGCAGTAGTCTTAAAAGCATCCTACAAATAAAAATTGCAGGATGTTTGGAAAACCTGTACTCCAGATTTGTTGCCCATAAATCCTTCGTTACCTACTTCAAATATGCAATCCTGTAAATTTCAGGGACATATTTTCCAAGGCATACATGGTCTCATTCATCGTACTAAGCTATACTACTTCACACCGAACTATACTGAAGATTACTCATCAATTGTAAAATATAATAAAGTTGTAAAATAGCGTATCATCTACTTTGTTGCAAGATTTCTATGTTCTACTGCTCCAACTTACAACCATTCACAAATTTATCAAAATTGTTTGTATAAACTGAAGAAAAGCACTAGCCTAAGCAACGATCCTTGTGATTATCTTTAAACCTTAAGACTGTTTTTAGCTAATATGCTATTGAGTCCTTCATGTCCCTTGATTCACCTTGTTCTGAACTCACTCATACGGGTACGATGCTGTAAACAGGCTCTTTGGAGATCCAAAAAAATTGCCTTTCCTATTTGTTACAGAGATAGTAGGAACTGCTGATGCTGGAGAATCTGAGATAACATGGTGTAGAGCTGGATGAACACAGCAGGCCAAGCAACATCAGAGGAGCAGGAAAGCTGACGTTTCAGGTCGAGACCCTTCTTCTGAAGAAGAGTCTCGACCCGAAACGTCACCTTTCCTATTTGTTATTTCTTCAGCAATTTAATAGGGTTTAGAATCTGTGTTGAGTATAATATTTTTAGCTTCTTTCAATTTTTGTATTACATCTTTGAGTTACTTCCCTTAAATAAAGAGGCAGTGATTGGATGATTCCCACATATTACTTACCTCTTTTTCATAAAACATGTCAAGCAAATCTTTCCCAAACTGCCATACCAGTTTAGTTTCAACTGGAAGATTAATAGTCTTCAACTTAATTTTTGGCTTTTTTGGATCAGGAGGCTGATCGGTTTTCTTTTCAGTATTGGACTGTGGGTACAAAATCCAAAACAAGTGAAATGAAATACAGCAGTTACAACATCTTTATAACCATTATATATTCTACCAGTCTCCATCTCCTACCATACCTCCAAAAATATCTTGCTAGGAATTTTTTTTAAACTTTCACAACAACCTAGCCATTAATTTACCTTTCAGATTGGGATTAAGTTTTTGAAAAGTGACCTTTTATAAAAGCCACTTTAGAGAAGGCTGTACATGGAAACACTTAAGAATATGATTAAATTGGTAGGCAAACATAATTCATCCCATGAAAGAACAGGTGCACAAAATATTAAACAAACTACTTTAAGACCCTGAAATAAATCAGTAAAACAACAAATAATAACTAGGTTTTCCTAACTCCTAGAGTTATACAGCATGGAAACAGACCCTTCAGTCTAACTTGTCCATGCCAACCAAATATCCTAAATTAATCTAGTTCCATTTGCCAGCATTTGACCCATGTCCCTCTAAACCCTTCCTATTCATATACCCATTCAGATGCCTTTTCAATGTTGTAATTGTACCAGCCTCCACCACTTCCTCTGGTAGCTCATTACATATATGCACCACCCTCTGGGTGAAAAAGTTGCCCTTTAGGTCCCTTTTGAATCTTTTCCCTCTCACCTTAAACCTATGCCCTCTAGTTGTGGACTCCCCACTCCGGGAAAAAGACCTTGGCTATTCATCCTATCCATGCCCCTCATGATTTTATAAACCTCTGTAAGATCACCCCTCAGCCTTAGGGAAAATAGCCCCAGCCTATTCAGTTCTCCCTGTAGCTCAAACCCTCCAATCCTGGCAAAATCCTTGTAAAACTTTTCTGAACCCTTTCAAGTTTCACAATATCCTTCCTGTAGCAGGGAGGCCAGAATTGCATGCAGTATTCCAAAAGTGGCCTAACCAACATCCTGTACTGTCTCAACATAACCTCTCAACTCCTATATTCAATGCACTGACCAATAAAGGCAAGCACACCAAATGGATTTTGGTAATCCAAGATGGAAGACAGGAAAAAGTTGCAGCTGTAAGAGCTGCTCCTTTTGATGAAGTGTTGGAGCTGATTTCCTCTAATTCTAGGAGCAGTAATTACTGCTTTATAAGTTGATGCATTGTTTTGGAACTTTGGAAAGACAAAAAAAGAGATCAAAACAACAGCACATTAAAAAGGAAGAAGAGAAATAAAGGCAGTGACCACATGGGAAGTGAATCAAACTGTCTGACCCAATTGATTGCACTTCTGTCTCAAATGAGAAATTCAAGCTACTATTGAGCACAATTTAGGCTATTGCTTTGAGGTTTGCTACATGTGGATGTGCCAGTTTGCAGGTAAGATGACATAACCGGAGTTCCTATTTTAAGAGGACCAGGAATTATCTTGGCTGGCATTCATCCCTCCATCAGGATAATGGTCAGTTATTTTGACTGCTCTTTTTGATTGGGGCTTTGCTTTGACAAAATGGTTGCCACTTCTTTGCTGAAACAAAAAACTCATTATTTTGAAAATAGTAACTTGACGTAAGGAATAATACAACACAGAAAAAGACTATCAATTTTGTTTTGGCTTTTCAAACAGCAATCAGGTTAGCACTCTTAGGCAGTATTTACTTATTGTATGAAAGCTCTCTTTCTCACATGATCTCTAGATCTTTTGCCAATCACCTTACAGCTGTGCCTTCTGGTTATCTAATTTTCTGTCACTGGAAACAGTTTCTCTATCTTAACTATTCAAAAGGTATGTGACTTTCCTAAACACAGGATTATAGACAAGATGCTGAAGCCAGTCTACTGTTTTACGTCTGTTTAGCATAACTCCTTGTGTTTTGTACTCTGCCTTCATGCCATCTTCAAGATTCAAAATTGTGCCCTATACCACGAAGTCCAATTTAGTCATGGATATCAGAAACAGCAGAGGTCCTGATAGTGACACTTGCAAAGCTCCAACATATATCACCTTCCGTTTTAAGAAGGAGACTACCATCGCTTAAAGTACTTTGTATTTGCGCTGCTGCTACTCTTTTCATCTCAAGGACTACAATTCTCTAAAAAAAAAACCATGTGGTACTTGTTGAGAATGTGTAACTATGTCATGTGTCCTTAGTATATCAGCTTGATCTAACACTTCAGTGTTTGGTATTATCATCTATCATTTGATCTTCAGGGGTTTCTGAAGGTAGCTTAAGTCAAAGCTTTTGGCATAGTGTCATGCATAGAACAGGGTAAGCATGACTCTTGCGTAAAAGACTTCAGTTAATAGGAGGATCTACTTCTCTTTAAAATTCTTGCATGTCTTGTCAATATAGAAAGATTGAGCGCGCTGCTGTGATAAACAAACTTATCCACTGCCAACTAGTTCTGGACATAGACTAAGAATTCGGACCCGCAATAGGGCTTCTTTGGAATACCCAATACATCCTGTGCTATTCATAAGGCATAAGTTACTGCATGCATCAGAGAACAAGTCCATACTACATTGCATGGTCCAACTCTGAAGTGGTAGCTAGTAGACAATCATCGGCAAACAGGAAATTACAATGTCCTAGGAGACCTTAGTTTTACTTGGAACTTGAGCACAGAATCATAGAATTGCTCCAATGCAGAAGAAGACCATTCTGTGTTGTGACAACTGGTCTCTGACTATTTTAATTTAGTGCCAATCTCCTTCCTTTGCCCCTAAACCCTGCAAATTGTTTCTATATGGCTTCCCATTCATCTAATATTGATTAATCATGGAAAATTACTGAAGGTAGATTCATGCTAAAGAGGAGCAGTGTTGGCAGGTGGCCTGTTCAACTGCATGAATGAATGGGAGTGGGTTAGAGGATTCACCATCATCCAGGTCATACTCAAACATACCGTCATGGAACTGTCAAACAATTATGATTTTCTGTTGGCAGATAAATTTCCAAAGGACCCTATTGGCTGTCTGTGTCAAAGACCCTGTTGAGGTCAACAAACAAGATGGAGGTATATGTTCAATTTTCTGTTTTTGGCTTTTCTCCTGGAGCTATCCAAATGCATCAACTCCTGGGTTTTGTTGCTGGATGGGAGTTTGATTGCATTTGTCATTTCTAACAGCTTATCATCAAAAGAGCAGTTGTTGATTGCTTCTTTATTAATGAATGAAGGCCAACTGATGGTGTGTTTAAAGTACTTTACTCATATTTCTAGAGTTCCTTTTCTCCCCCCTGTGACTAGTGTTGACCCATCAGCACTGAAAACTGGTATTGAACCTGTAGACTGAAGCTTAAGCAAACTTGACAGCATTGTAGAATATCTTCTAGTTTTCGTGGTCTGTCTACAACTGATGCTCCTTTGCTTAATGATTCAGCCAAATATCTTGTATCTCTAGGCATGCACTGGACAGTCCTGAGGGTGTCTTGCTAAGCATCGTAATTTGATAGTGATGGATTTCCAAAGGTAAACCATGTGAAAGCAATGTTTCTGCTCCAGGTGTTTCTGGATACCTCATTATATTCATTGAGCCAATCCTAATGTTTACAAAAGATAAAAATAAATAGTGGAGTACACTATATCCCAAAAGATCACCCAGTCATCCTCAATAAGGTGGGTGTTCATATTCAGTGGAGACAAAGAACTCTATACTTTCCGAGAAAAATTCCTTCACGACTGCCTGTTTGAACCTTGGGACACTTCTAAGGTTCATGTCTTGGGTCAGCTAGACCCACAGATCAAACTTAAACACTGAAATCTCAGGCAGTGGTCAGTTCAGCAATCATCACTGTTTATGCACATTCTATTTTTCCCTCCGCTTACTGATGATCCAGTTCATTAGGAAATCATAGAAAGAGGGTGCATCGAAAACACCTTGTTGCAATTAATCTTGTTGGTCATTAATAACTCATTCTTAGCACACAACTTTGGCAAGAGGAAACTACTGGTTTTACAAATCAGGTTTTTCTTATTACCTCCTTCCCACAGCTGGAGGTGTGCACTAAGTCTTGCACTGAAGTCACCAAGAATGATTAGTTTGTCTGACTTTGGCACAGTAAAATGAAACAGCAGTGGTCATCATGGAATTTGTGTTCAAATTCACCTCAGTAGGCTTTGGTAAAGATGAAAAAGTCAAGTTGAAATTGGTTACCATTGGCAGATGGAGCATGAACACCCTCATGGATAATGCCACAGCAAAAAGACCAGAGAAATCCTGAATCTATGGAAGACAGGCAAGTGTCTCTGCAAACTCTATCCTTACTTCCCTTAGAAACTTAGGAGATGCTGTTATGATGATGACTTCATCCATTTTAAGCATTCCCAGCTTTTCTAGTCCCTACTTTTTATTTTTCCTCATCTAGTAGTTCAGCAATGTCCTAAATAAAAACCAAAGGAACTGCAGATGCTGAGGAAGGGTCACCGGACCCGAAACGTTAACTCTGTTTTCTCCTCCACAGATGCTGCCAGACCTGCTGAGCTTTTCCAGAAACTTTGTTTTTTGTGTCAGCAATGTCCTTGTCCACTATAGCTTTGGAAAAGTCACCTTCTTTGGTGAACACCAATCCAAAGTACTCATTCAGTACCTAAGCCAGGCATTCCATCAATAGATTTTCATTTTGGTTCCTAATTAAGCCCTCTGAACTTTTTTACAATTGATGTGACTATTAAACCTCAAAATCCCAGTTTATGCTAGCCCACATGCCATAAAGCATTTTGCAACTTTAAAGACAAAGAAAGGCACAAAGGCATATATGCTACTTCTTAGCAGTCAGAAAGGAGATGAAAATAAAATCAGATTATGCCAAATGGCTTTGCAATACAATGCCGGACTGCATTTGGGATTAGATGTTTCACTATGATAATCATTTTTCATTTGCATGCATAAAAGTATATAAAAGAACTAGAATACCCCAAATATACTGGAAATTACATGTTGACAAATTAGAAGCCCTATATCATAGAGAAAAGGTGCAAACGCATGAAGAATTAAATATTATAGATAAGCTAAGTTTAAACTATTTGAGCTGTTAGTGAAATGAATATATGAATACAACCATATTCTGTAAGGACATTGATAAATAAGTATAATAGTGATCATTTACTTTGCAGGTTGTTTCAGCATTTCCAGCTTTATTTTCTTCTTGCTCCATTTCGGGGGAAGGAGATTGTGGAGATTCTTGACCATCTAATTGTACTTGTGGCTTAACTTCAGTCGTACCAAAGTCTACCTGATTCTTGTTCTGAAATAAAGTGAAACACAGGAAAAAAGGTGCAGACTGAACTAGGCCAAACTATATATACTGCCCTCACTTAAGAATGAAACAGAAACATCAGTGACATTTTGGCGTTCAATCCTGTAGCGAATATCATCTCTTAACTATAGACAATTGAAGACAGACTCCACAAAAAACAGACTTACAGCACTTCTTCAAACCACCTGCATTACTTAAAGGGATCACGAATTACTGTTAGGTTAATTATTGTTTGATTTCTTCTGGCTATTGTGTCACTTCTGCAAGTGTTTATATAGTATATGGAGGAAGTTCAAAGAAGGTTCACAATGCTAATTTCTGGGATTAAGAGTTTATCTTTTGAAAAAAAAGGATGAGCAGGTAAGCCTCATACTTGTTGGAGTTTAAATGAATGGGAAATGATTATACAGGAACAAAGTTCTATGCTTACTTGACAGGGTAGGTGCTGGCAAGGTGCCCCCAACAATGGCTGAATCTAGGATTAGGGGCAGAATTTGGACTGCTGCAACTCAGAATGCATGGCAAAAATCTGGCTGCATAGCTTCTTCAACATGTGCAAAATTGGGATTGAAACCAATGTCCCAAAAGCATTAGCCAGTACTAGTCCAGTGACAATCCCACAATTCCACTGTCTCCCCAGGTGGCAAGACAAATATTTACAAAAATCCTTCTGGAATGAAACAGCTTTAGTTTTGAGACATAGCTCTACTTCTAAAATTTTCTTCCAAAGTATGTAATAATCAAAGGTTTAATTTTTGGTGATGTGATACACATTCTGGAGAATAGAGAAAGTGACATTTTAGTTAACTTTTGCAGGCAGCAGCAGTTGTTGTAACGTCACACATTAAACAAAATCATTATTATAATCTTCATAACGAGTAAACATGTGGGACAATATTAATCATTTGAATGTCATGTTCTAAGCAGATATTAAAGAACTTTGGTGGTGCCTCATTATCTGAATGAAGACCCGTAAAGTCAGTAAGCTAACAGGGAAAAGCTACGGTAAAATGGGCTAAATCTTATGTTCTTTTTGGCCAAATGTAGGTTGCATCACTTATTTGGGGGGAATTTTTGCTGAGACCCAGTGGGTTTTCTCACCTTCTCTCACCCAACTTGTTGATGGGGCTTGATTGGTAATTCATGATACATGTCTCATGTCAATTTCCACCTCATCTTAACATGCACCGTTCTCAGATCAACACACCACTAAGCAGATATTTGCCAAAAGGTCAACATCTCTATTGCCTGTGCCAGCTCTAAAAGCTTGTTGTGCACTCAAGCAAGCACGCTCAGTCTGAAGGTGCATTTTCCCGACATTTGCCACAGATATGGCAGACAGGGGGAAATTGTCGCCTCACTTTGTGGGCATGAGACTTGGAGGCCTACTGGATGGAGGTGGTGCAAACGCAGAACACTTTTCCAGGGAACAGTGGAAGCCACAACGCCAGACTGTGTCTGTTTGGTCCAAGGTTATCACGGATTAGAGGAGAATCAGCCGTCTGTAGGATGAACTGCAATGTAGGAAGAACGTCAATGTCCTTTTCTACTCCACAGGCTAAGTGCCATCATTGTCTTTCTGAAACATAACCTCTATCTCTGCCATTGCATCCATCTCCCACCCAGGCTCATGCTCCACCTCTCTCACTACTGCCTGCAACATTTTCCCTCACTTGCTCTCACCCAGCCCATTCACAAACACCATCCGACACCACCAGCCCTGTATGCCCTCCGACGCTGCCTGCTCACTTTCTTGGATAACCTCCCACCTGCAGTAAAAGTAACAGCTGTGCCACACAATGCAATCTCCCATAATATGAGCCCCCCTCTCTCTCATGGCAGGAGGAAAACAGCCCACAATAATTTAGAAAGAATCAAAACAGGTTGTGGATTGCCCGACACTCAGCTCCTCACCCTTTTAAGTTAAGAGGATCTGGCTATAATCTGAGTGGCTGACCTGCTGTTAAACATGACAAGCTTCCTGCTTATGTGTCTGTGCTAAACAGCAAAGCTAAACATAAGTAATACAAGGCTGGTACTCTGGCTGAGAAAGAAAAGCACAAAAAGGCAATGCAAATGATACTGTGAGCATCCAAGTAGGAGAAGTATGAACAAGCACCTTGAGAGCAAGTGAATAATCCTGAGATGCAGCATTATCCAGTCCATAAACTCTGTGTGTGTGTGTGTGTGTGTGTGTGTGTGTGTTCCTGAGTGCAGAATGTCCTTGCAGCAGTACTACAATGATAATTGTTGACATGGTCCAAGGTGCTGCACGAAGTACAGAAGTGTCATGTAAAAGGATTGGAGATTGGCTTAGAGACTGGAACATATCAGATGCCAATGTGTTTGGCCATAGGATACAGTGGCCAGAGCCCATGGAAAATGCCTGAGACATTGATGTCGTTGTCCGACATGGGAGGTCCTTCGGAACAGCGCGCTTAATTCACTATGTGCCAGATCCATGTTGAGATTTCTTGACATCTAGCTTGATTGGTGCATTCAATAAGGCGGCAAACTGAACATTAATGAGGCAAGTTGGGTCTTTAAGACATTTAACAAACTATAATCCCCTTAACTGCAACTTACTGTTCCCTAGTGAGAAACTCGCCAGGCTGTTTACTGAAAGCATAAAAGACAATGCAAGATGATCCCAACATTGAGACAGACCTCAACAGACATCTCATCTGATTCTGTCACAAATCCCACCCTAGCCTACATTGCTCAGATTCCTATAAAGATTCCGCCCTGAGTTCTTGTCAATGACCAACATCTTAGGGAGCCCATCAGTAAATAATAGAAAGTGGTATCACCTGGACAATCATCACCCTTAAGAAACCAATCATTTATTAACATCAGGTTATCAATCTAAGACTGATAATGTACTGTGCATGCATTAGCAAGCCAATTAGGAGTCAAGAATGCCATGATCATACTCCTGGTTAGTGGCCAGCAAGGGCCAATAAGTCATAACTTTCAGCAGCAAGGTGTGTAGTAACACAACAGGTTCATGCACCTAATCAGTCAGAAGATGCAAGCAGGAGTCCCTATGTGAATCAACTGATCTACTACCTTTGAGTATCATTATTTTATACTTGATGAGATAAACTTGATAATTTCTATGACACTTGTGAAAGCATAATCATACCTGGTGCATTCTTGTAGATAATTAGCAGTGGAGACTTTCAGATTGGCTCACTCAACTCTGTCTATAATTCTTTTTGATTGAGGTCAAATTAAATATTCTAGAACTTAAGCCCACAACTAGCTTACAATCCATGTAACTAGGATCACAACAAAACTTATGGGGAGAAGATTGTGATAATGCCATTGAAATACTCAGAGACTCAGACCAAAGCCCTGAGGTCACGGGTTCAAGGTCTACCATGATAGCTGGTGAAACAAACTCAATTTTGTTTACAAATTTAAATAACCAATAAAAATCTGGATTTGAGAGCTAGTCTCAGTTGTGCTGCCAGGAAATTATCAATTGCTGTAACCACTGGTTCACTAATTTCCTTTAGGAAAGGGAATCTGAAGTTCTTACCTGGTTTAACCTACATGCGAGTCTAGATCTATAACAATGCAGTGGTCTCTTTACTCTTGCCCTCTCAGTTTAGCAAACAGCTCAAATTGTGCCAAAGTGTCATAGAAAAGTCAAAAAGGAACAAAAAACTGGACAGACTACAGGACATCAAGACATTGGAAACTGCAATGGCACATCCAGTCCTGTTAACCATACAAACTCTCCCTTAACAACACTGGAAGAGCTGTCTCATAGACTAGCCATGCAATAGCCTGAAACTGTAATACTCACTAAACTGTATCTTACAGGTAATGTCTCAGATATTATCATTACCATCTGAGTATATCCTGGCCCAAACAGCATGACAAACCACCAGAGATGGCAGCACAATAGTACACAGACAGGAGGGAACTGCCCTGGAGACCTCAAAATTTATTCTAGACCCCTACATATCTCGTGGCATCAAGTCTCGGATGGATAAGAAAACATCCTGCTTGCTGAACTACATGGAGGAGGCACAGAGGGTGCCAAAGGCATTCTATGCCAATGTACTCTAGGTGGCATATTTCAATGTTCATCATTGCAAGTGGCTCAGTAACACCTCTACTGATAGAAATTTCTCCAGGGCTCTGTCGCATTGGACATTCAGCAGATGGTGAGAGAACCAGTAAGAGCAAAAACCTATCAGACCTCATCATCACACGAAGGCATCTGTCCATGAGTGTGGTCAGGGGTGAGAATAGCACTGTTCTTGTGAAGATAAAGTCCTATCTTCACACAAAGGATACCATGCATCATGTGTAGCACTATGATGCAAAACATGATAGATTCAGAAGAGTGACAAAAGCAAAGCTGGTGAGCTATTATGAGCCATTAACAACAGCAGAACTGCATTCAACCACCATCTGTAACCTCAGTTCCTGGCAAATCCCTACTCCACCATTACTATCAAGCCAAGGAATCAACACACATTAAAGTAAAAAGGACAAAATGCCAGGAATAGCACCAGGACATACTTCAAATGAAGTGTTAACCTGGTGAAACTACAATACTGTAACACTTACACATCAACAGCAGAAACAGCACGCAACCAACAGTCCAGATCAAAAACTCTGCAGTCTTGCTTTATCCAGTCATAAATGGTAGGGAACAATTAAACAGATAACTGGAGGTTACAGTTCTTTAAAATATTCCCACATTCAAAGATGGAGAAAATAGCACATCAGTAGAAAGGAGAAGACTTCTGTATTTGCAATTACCTTCAGCCAGAAGTGCCTAGTGGAAAATCTATCTCAGCCCAAGTCGTCAACATCACAGATGCCAATCTTCAACCAATCTGAATAATTCTGCATGCTAATCAAGAAATGGCAGAAGGTCCTGTTGCAACAAAGGCTGCAGGCCTTGTCAACTTCCTGGCAGTGGTACTGAAGACTAGTGCTTCAGAGCTACATGCACTCATAACCAAGATGTTCAAGTCATCTAAATACTTTAACTTAAACGTCAGGTCAGACGCTGAGAATTTCATGGTGAGTAACTAAACCCTGTCTCTAACAATTACAAGGCATAAGTGAGAAGCGTGAGAATTGTCTCCACTTGCCTGGATGAGTGGAGCTCCAAAAACACTCAAGAGACTCCAGTCCACTTAACTGGCATCCTGTCAAACAGCTTAAATCAAATCACTCCCTCCATCACCGATACACAGAGGCAGCAGTGTGTACTTTACATATATGAAATACTGCAGCAGCTTGCTGTGCCTCCTTCAATAGCACCTTTTAAATCCATGATCTCTACACTGAAGGACAAGGATAGAAGACTCATAGGAACACCACCACCTGAAAGTTTCCCTCCAAGTTATACAAATGATTGAAGCAATATTGCTCTGTCTTTACTGTTGCTGGGTCAAATTGATGGGAACTCCTTTCTTAACAGCACAATGAGTGCACCCGCACCTGATGGATTGCAGCAGTTGAAAAAAAGTAGCTTACCATGACTTGCTAAAGGGCAATTAGAAATGGGCAGCAAATCAAACACACACTAATAAAAAGTTTGTAAAATATGGATTGTATCATCTGTATGGTAAGGGGTCTCTTAACAGCAATTGTAAAACCACTCCAAAAATTGGAAATATATGAAAATAGGATATCAACAAGTATTATACCTTAATTTTAGATTTCAGGATACACAAGTATTCAGCATTATTGGAGCAATGTGGTTTGTAGATAATTTTTGATAAACGACCTATTACAATTTATTACTTGTTTTAGAATATTTAACACTTATGACATTATTCCAAAGAACTTACCTCAATGTTTTCAACTGTGTCAGGTGTACAGGGACCTGACTCTGTTTCCATAGTAGCTGCATTCTCTTCAACTTTTACCTTCTCAGTCATAGACGCTGTTGAAACACTGAAGATGCCATGAATGTTGACACAGATGTTTACCTTCACTTTGGACTTTTCACCATTTGTTTGTGGTAGAACATCCCGGATGATAAACTGTCCTGTAACCAAAATTGAGGTTTAAAATTAAATAGGAAAATATACAAAACATGCAAATTCTGTACATCCACAGGATTCACATCAAGGTTTTTAAAGCACCTTTAAGTAAATTTCTGCATTGGTGCAATTGGAGAAAAAAAACGTACTTCTCCATGCCCCTATCTATATATGTTTCCAACAGAACCATTTGCTCGTCAACCAATTTTGAAAGATTTTACAGGAATATTTTATTCTTTTTTTTAAAAAATGTTAACTGATTTGATGAATGCATTTCAAAAAAGGTGTCTCACCACAAAGTCACTCCAACACCTGTGAGTTATTCAAGTTTCAACTGCTGAAAATGACAGTGGTAAGAAACGATCTAGGTGGAAAAGATCATGAACTGGAATCAGTAAAGGTCAGAAAATGCTGATGGAAGTTTTCTACTAACACAACAAGGAGCCAAAGCAAGACATTCCACCTCTCAAGCCTGCTCCACTATTTTGATTTGATTTATTGTAGTCATGTGTACCTAAGTACAGTGAAAAGCTTTGTTTACGAGTGGTACAGGTAGATCATAGCAAGCAAGGATGTACCTGTACATAGGGTACTTAGCCAGAGTGAGGCATACAGGTTACACTGCACAGGAGGTACGTGAAGCAAGATCAACATTAACAACCTCAACATTATCTGAAGTTAGAGAGTTCAGATAATAAAGGCAGGGAAGAAGCTGTTCTTGAACCTGTTAGTGAGTGTGTTCAAGCTTCTGCATCTTCTACCTGACGGAAGAGGTTGAGGACAGCTTTACTGGGGTTGGAGGGGTCTTTGATGATGTTGGAAGCCTTTCTGCAGCAACAAGAAGTGTAAATGGAGTCCATGGATAGGAGATAACAAGGTGTAGAGCTGGATGAACACAGCAGGCCAAGCAGCATCAGAAAAGCAGGAAAGCTGACGTTTCAGGTCTAGACCCTTCTTCTTCCTCCATGGATAGGAGGTTGGCTTCCATGATGGCCTGGGCTGTGCACACGGTAGTTTCTTATGGTCCTGGGCAGAGCAGCTGCCATACCAGGCCGTTATGCACCCAGATTGTATGCTTTCTATGGTGCATTCTTAGAAGTTGGTGAGGGTCCTTATGGACATGCCAAATTTCCTAAGCTGCCCAAGGAAGAAGAGGCATTGTTGCGCCTTCTTGACCGTTGCATCTAACGTGGGACATCCAGGACAGATTGTCAGTTATTGTCAGTTGTAGGAACTTGATGCTCCCAATTCTCTTAACCTCTGCTCGGTTGATGCAGATTTGGCAAGCGGGATGGGGAAGAGGAGAGGTGGGTGTGTGTGTGTGCATTCTCCCCCTTTCTTCCTGAAGTCAGTGATCAGTTCTTTTAGTAAGTCATGGATGATCTGATTGCAATCTAAAACCCAAGTTCCCATCTTCCCAATAACATTGCACCTCCTTAACAAGATCGTATCCACCCCTGCCATAATAACTATTGAAAGACTCTATATCAATTGCTCTTTCAGGAACAGAGTTCTAAGGACTCACAACACTCAAAATTTGCTTCACCTCTGCTTTAAAATGGCAACTTTTACAATAGTGACCCTCAGTTCTACATTCTCCCATTACAGAAACTATTCTCTCCACATCTAACCCATGAAGGCCCCTCAGGATCTTATATTTTTCAATCAATCACTAGTTATTTTTCTACACTCCAGCAGACACAAGCTTAGCTTTTCCAGAATTCCTCAAGAAATTCTGCCCACTCCTGAGTGCAGTAATCAAGGTGAACATCTTCAATCTATGCGTTTATGGCATGCACTTTTACTTTGCACAATAATCTTTGATGCAACAAATGCCTTCTTGAAATCTAAATTCAGAATATCCACTGGTTCCCCTTCACCCAGAGTGGACATTATTTTGCGTCCCTTCCTCAGAGCCAGAAGGCCTGGTTCAAGTCCCACCTGCTTCTAACATTTAGCTTAGAATGTTTTCCCTACAACAGATGTCAGGTTAACTGCACTGCGGTTTCCTGCTGTCTCCCTTCCTTTTTGCACAAACAAAATTACATTTATTATCTTACAATCTAATTGGACTTTGCCTAAAGCCAATTATACGATTGGACAGAGCATTAGGCAAGAAATAGTTCAACCTGTTAACAAAGGAATGCTATAATGGTGGTGGGACTTTATTCTTTCCATAAACTGAGGAATCAAACTGGCAATGGTAGTCTAGAAGGTGAGTTTATAGAATTTCTTTGCGGTAGTTTCCCAGAACAATATCCTGTGGAACTAACTAGAGACCAAAGCTATTTAGATCTAGTATTGTGCTTGAGGCAGAGTTAATTAGTAATCTCATAGCACAAGATCATCTGGGAAAACCAAGCAACGATAATACAATAAAATTTCAGATTAAGTTTGAAAGAGACAGAGACAGAGACATACTTGAGACAAATAAACAATTGTAATAAATGAGCTGAGGGGAAAACTAGCTGAAGTTTGATTAGATAAACAGACTAAAAGGTTTGTCTTTAAATAAATAGCAGGAATTATTTAAAATAAATGAATCAAAATTTTCAAAGTTCTATTTCTTTAAAAACAAAAATCAAGAAAGTTCCATCTGTGACTTTTACATTGAAAAGAGACTTGTAATGGTGTGACAACTAACAGTAATTTGAAAGTTTGGGAGAGTTTTAGAAACAAGCAAAGGGTAACCAAAAAGTTAATTAAGATATATTTTAAAAAACAACGATAGTGAATTTACCAGGAATACAAATACGGATGGTAAGGTCTTTTACAATTGTATAAGGAGGCAGAGACAGGATAGATTAACATGATCAGTGAGAAAATCGCAGAGATGTTGAATAGATATTTTGTATCTGTCTTCATAAGAATACAGGACATAAGATAAGCAGAGAAAAAAGTATTAGGGAAACTTAAAGGTATTAAAAGCCATAAAAGCCCAGGCTCTGATATGCCACATCCTGGAACTCTAAAGGAACATGTTGTGGTAAATGCCACTGCCACTCCTTTACACGGGAAGAAACTGACAACCTATGGTCAGATTTTCAGGAGCTAGGAAGGTAGTTAATAAGTGGGACCTCAAAAATGGTAGTAACCTCTAGATTACTCTCAGTGCCATGTCTTAATGAGATTAGTAACAGGAAGATAGGGAGGATTCATTTGTGACTTGAGGCATGGTACAGGAGGGAGCGCTTCGTATTTTAGGGGGTATCACAACCAGTTTTGGGGCAGAAGTAAACATTCAAAAGTGACAAGTTTCACTTCCACAGGGCAATGACTGAAGTCCTTGTGGGAGGTTCACTAGTCAGGGAGGATTTAAATTAAGTACAAGAGAAATAAAGTGAATAAAGTGCAAGAAGGTAGTGAGAGAGAGAGTGTATCAGGTAAGAAGGTAGCACCATATGAACTCGGAACAGATTAAGAAGGTCTGTGAGAAATACAAAGATGTTTAGAATGCAAGTAGGCAAATGCATAGAGTATTAATAATAAAACGATGTCTTAAAACCATGAGGACTGAATAATTAATATTCAAGCTTACAAAGTGTTCAGAAAAGATAGCAAAATGTATTAAGGCACTGAAAAAGAGGAGAGTGACAAAATCCATTTCATGATTGTTGAAAAACAAGATGTGATTATGCTACCAGGGACCTCTAAGTAGTAGGTCCAAATTTGCAAAAAATATCACAGAAGTACTAGATCCATGAAGTAGCAATGTTGGGCAAAGTTCAAATGCAGGTTGTACCTCCTGTACACAGCAGCTTTGGGACCAGTTTTTGCTGGACCAAAGAATTTGCTAGACTATGGGAGGTCACATGTTGGGATCAAAACAATCAGAAATCAAATACAAGTTACTCACTTTAGCGCCACAGTTACTGTCAGATGTCCTGATGAAAAGTATTACATAAACTTAATGCACAAACACTGTCATCCCACAAATGAGTAAAGACCTCACCTTCACTTGTACCGATCTTAACAGATAAATGATTTTCCAATTGCCACCCAAAACAGGAGTCAGGGTACACAAACTGGACAAAGTGCAACAAAAAGTACTATGAATAATGATTGATACAGAGCCACTAGATGTCACCACAAGGAAAACCAGAAGTACTGTGGGTGCCTGACCACAGATATTGCCCATTTGGATAGCACCAGATTAGAAATCTGCAACTTGTACCTAAACAGTGATTGGGATAATTGCTGAAAAAGGAAGATATGTTATCCAAACTTGTTCTTGCGCTCATCAGAATAAATGCAAGAATGCCACATTGCAAATAATCACAGAACTTGCACTACAAAAGAGGAAAGAGCGCTGATTGGTCAAGAGTTACCATTGAGAAACCACAGAGCCCCTACGCTCCTGCACAAGACATGAGCATATTAGTGAATAACAATATATGTTACTGACAGGAATGAGACATTTTGAGAGCTTGACCGATTATCTCAAGTTAGTTGTTAATTCAGGATTGTTAGCAAGTCTGTCCAGTCATGCATCAAATGTAACACCAGGTGGGTTTTGCCACATGCATCCTGGTTGAGTACAGTCAACATGCTCCCTTACGTGAGCATTGGAAGAAACATGCAGTTTGAGTCAAGAGTGATTCTTTGATTTTCTCAATAGGCACTGTATAGGACATATTAAAACAGTGGAGTGCAACATGGATCAGTGATGGGATCCCAGCTATTCACAGTCCATATTCACGACTTAGATGATAAGATCAAAGATTAAATGTATCCAAGTTTGCTAATGATGTATAGCTAGGTTGGAATGTAAGGGAACAATGAGATTGCAAACAGTCACAGACAACCAAAAAGGAGTGGGCAAAAGGTGGGAGTTGGAATATAATGTATGCATATATGAGGTCCTTTGGTAACAGAAATAGAAAAGCAGTTTTTTTTTGAAAAGGCACAGAACTATTAAAATGTCCATGTGTGGAGAAACGTGGAATAGTCCTACAAATGGACATTGAAAGTTAGCATGCAGGTAGATACAGCAAACATTTAGGAACAAAAATTGAATATCTTCTACTGCAAAGGGTTTGGAGTATAAGGATTCTGAACTCATGCTACAATTTTACAAAGATCGAGTGAAACAACATCTAGCATGATTGGCAGAGTTTTGATTTCTATATCTCAAAGATATCGAAGCCTTCAAAATGGTACAGAGGTTCATTCGATTGATTTTCTTATCCCAGAAACCTATGATGAGAGATGGAGTAAATTGAGCCATAACTCACTCTAGAGCTTAGAAGAGTGAGAGGTGATCTCATGCAAGCTTATAAAAGATTCTGAAGTGGTTTGACACCATCGACATGGTTTTTTTCAAACCCCTGGATGGGGTATCGCATCAGTCCCTTTGTTAAGGTGAGGACTCAGGCAAATTATTTTTAACAACAAAGACAACAAATTAACTTCAAATTGGCTTCAGCTAATTTCATAAATAGGCTTAAGTTTGCCAACTGTTTAACATATTCCTGGATATTTTATTACATAACCACTACTGAAGATAACAGTTGACACTCTTATGAGATTCAAACCAGAGGCAAAGGCAAACAAAGGGCAAAATTTTCCCAGCCATTGAATATTCTGGGCAATGGCAAGAAAGTTGGGGGAATCATGTAAAATTGTGATATTGAAATCCTGTCTATCATACAAGCATTAAAAAGGAGAGACGAGCTTTTGCTTAGTAAGCAGCAAGAGGCCAATTTAAATGCATTAACATCTTCATTATTACATCATTTAAGCTCACTGACATGTAGTTTCCCTTGTCACCCACATGCCCCAGGCAGCAGCAATTCCCTACATGAAAATCAGAGCAGAAATCTGGTGACTTCACCTTGCTACAGCCCTCTGTTGGATACCAGTTCCATATCTCAGGGCATAGTCCATGGGCAAAGACTGCATACACCTACTGTCCACCAGGACCTCCAGGTCCCTGTTGGCAACAAAGCAGCAGCCAGTTTCTCCATGTCTGACATGTCTGAGACAAATGACAAGAACCATGCAGGGCAGCTGTAGGTTGTCAGTTCATGACCAGGTGCGTGGCTAGGCTTTAAAAGATGGCACTGGCACAATGAATCCCGTGGGTCCCAGGAGTGGCCAGTATTCCCAACTGTGGCAAGTGGGAGAATACAATGAGCAATACATAGTGTATTGGTAGAGGTGAGTTTGGGAAGATAATGTGAGAGCGGTTGTTGCAGCTCACAGACAGAAACCCTCCGTGAAACTTGTCAAAATTGACACCTACCAGAAATCAGACAAAATTCAGCCCAAGGTTTCTGCTTACCAAAGTTGACTTTGAACTGTATTGTAACATGACAATTAGCCTCAGCACTCACAGGCATAAACAAAGGTCCCAGTCTCTGTTTTTGGGACTTATAATGATAGTTCAATTTTACTTAAATCACAAGAAAATGCACAGATTAAACTTACATTTGTATAACAAATATGCTTACCTATTTTTACTTCAGAATAAGGTAGGGTTTGAGGATTGCTGTAAAAAGCTTCTAGTTCAAATGGATTTTCTCTGTAGAAAGTGAGGGCCTTTGAAAAGGGCACTGGATGGTCTCTGGAATATACTTCATGACTGCTAATAGATAATAAAAACAGCATTTCAAAATAGTGTACAAGTAAATCAACAATTGCCGTTTACAACTGGGATAATGCTTAGAAATAATAGCAACCTGTGCATTCTAAACCATTATACAATTAGTTCCCTTGTTGAGAATATTAACAAAAAATTAACATATTTAAAAAACTTAATGTCGTCAACTGGAAATCGAATCCTTACCCTTCTACTTCATCTCCTTCTGAACTCCACTTTAAGGATATTGGGAATGGTAGTACATCCATGATGGAGAATTCACGTACTTTAAAAGCAGGTGAAAGTATTGCACACTATAAATAAAGTAATAAAAAGTATCACATAACATGTTAGAACATCCTTCCATAAATCCAATATAATTTTAAAACATAGGAGATAGGCAGCCTGATGGGCCAACACTTTCGGCTCCTCGCCCCCAGAATTATTTCCCTACGGCTTTGCTCCTACTTGCAAATTTTCAACCATGTTTCACTGAGTATTGTTGTCTTAAATTAGTAGTCAAATGGATCAGATTTTCGTGTTCAATAGAAGGCTGAAGTGTGAACTGGCAAGCATTGAACATAGTAGACAGGGCATGAATCTGGGGAGACTGCTTCCATTCCAGATACCTAGAAACTGCATCAGAACTGGAAAAAAGGGCAGGTTGTGAGCTGTTGTCCCAGTGTTGCTAGAGCATAAGTCAGCATTTCAGTCCTTCCACAATCTTCATGGAGTTAGACTAGTTTTGGAAGGTGAGATAACAAGGTGTAGAGCTGGATGAACACAGCAGGCCGAGCAGGAAGGCTGACGTTTCGGGCCTAGACCCTTCTTCAGAAAAAGGGTCTAGGCCCGAAATGTCAGCCTTCCTGCTCCTCTGATGCTGCTTGGCCTGCTGTGTTCATC
>NC_063337.1:31108735-31142510 GCF_021869965.1 Rhincodon typus | reverse complement strand
GGCCTGCTGTGTTCATCCAGCTCTACACCTTGTTATCTCAGATTCTCCAGCATCTGCAGTTCCGACTATCTCTGAAACAGTTTTGGAAGGTGATGTGATTAATGGACAATGAGGAATGAGATTTTGAAATTCAGCCGTATGAAAGGTAGATACAGATGGTTCTGCCAACTTCACAGATCATAATGAAATTCTGTATCATAGATTATAATGTTTTATTATAATGAATGATGACAGGGTTTTGCTTTGAAAAGCTAGGTGGCCAATAAATAAAGTGGCTGCCAAGTGATCATGTCTACGTGTTAATGGGATCTTGTTATCCTTTTGGCTGGCATACTCTTTCATTTATCTTCATCGGTCTTGGCATTTCTGCAAAATTCACCTTGAAAGTAAAACAATAAACTGTTTATTTTATTCCTGTGATCTGACTTTAAACACAATTCTTCATATAATTTGTATAGACTGCTCAAATGTTAGATGTGTCCAGGAGGAATTTCTTAGAACAGTATGTGGATAGTCCCATGAGGAAAGGGGGCCATATTGGACCTGGTATTGGGAAACAAGCCTGGCCAAGTGATCAAAGTTTCGGCGGGGGGAGCATTTTGGTTAGTGACCGTAATTCCATGTGTTTTCAGAAACTTATGAATAAGCACAAGAGTGGACCTTAGATGAACGTGCTAAATTGAGGGAAGGCAAACTATAGCTGAATTAGGCAAGAATTGGAGAATGTGGATTGCGAGCAACTGTTTGGGTGTAAATCCACATCTGATGTGGGAGTCCTTTAAGGATCAGTTCATTACAGTGCAAGACAGACATGTTCCGGTGAAAATGGAGGGCAGGAATGGCAGGATTTGGAAACTTGGTAGACAGGGTAAATTATCAGATTAGGCAAAAAAGGAAGCATATCCAATGTCTAGGCAACTAAAGACAGACAAAGTACTTGAAGAATTTGGAGTAAGTAGGAATGAGTTCAAATGGGTAGTTAGGATGGCTAAAAAGGGCCTATGAAATGTCCTTGGCCAGCAGAGTTAAGGAGAACCTCAAGGCATTTTATATGTACATTAGGAGCAAGAGGGTAGTTAGGGAAAGATTGGGCCCACTCAAGGATAAAAGAGGGAAGTTATGTGTGGAGCCAGAGGAAAAGAAAGATCCTTAATGAGTACTTTACATCGGGTGTTCACCAAACAGGGAGGAATGTTGAGGTTAAGGAAAGGCAGGTGAATATTCATAATGAAGGAAGTAGTTTTGGGTGTCTTGAAATACATTAAGGTAGACAAGTCCCCAGGGCCAGATAGGATCAGTCCTAGAATACTGAGAGAGGCAAGGAAAGAAATGACTGGTGTCTTAAATATCTTTGTATCCTCTTAGGATTCAGGCAAGATTCCAAAGGACTAGAGAATGGCCAATGTTGTTCTTTTGTATAAGGAGAGGAACAGAGATAATCCATGTAATTACATGTCGGTGAGCCTGATGTCAGTGGTGGGGAAACTGTTGGAGAAGATTTGAAAGACAGGATTTATTCACATTTGGAAGTGAATGGACTTGTTAGCGATAGGCAGCAAGAGTTTGTGTGGTCAAGGTCATGTCTCACCAACTTGATTGAGTTTTTTTGAGGAGGTGACAAGAATGATTGATGAGGGAAGGGCAGAGAATATTGTCTACATGGACTTTAGTAAAGCATTTGATGAGGTACCCCATGGCAGGCTGGTACAGAAAGTACAGTCTCATGGGATCTGGGATGGGCTGGCTGGCTGGATACAAAACTGGCTTGGTCATAGAAGACAAAAAGAGTAGCGGTTGAAGGGTGCTTCTTGGAATGGAGATTTCTTAAAAGTGAGGTTGTTAATTCTGAAGCAAGGGTGATTAATTTGAAAAAGGGACATTATGAAGACATGAGGCATAAATCAGTTGTGGTGGATTGGGAAAATACATTAAAAAGGCATGACTGTACATAGGCAATGGACAGTCTTTAAAGAATGGCTTACAGCAACTATTTATTCCTTCCAGGTGCAAAAACTCAAAAAAGGTAATTTAATCATGGTTAAAAAAGTTCAAGATTGCATATGATTAAAAGAAGAAGCCTATGGAGTTGCCAGAAATGGCAGTAATTCTGAGAACTGGGAAGTTTATATAAAATGCAAGAGAAGACCAAGAAACTGATCAAGTAGAATCTATTACAAAGGATAAGGTAAATACATAGCTGATTGATAATGATCTGATTGAGCCAGTCAGCATGAATTTGGAAAACACGAAATAGTGTTTTACAAAGTTGGAGTTTTTTTTTGAAGATGTTACTAACCACATAAAGAAGAGCCAATGGACATAGTACACTTAGATTCTGCAACATACCCCTCCTCATGTTAGGAGATTGGCGAAGCATATAGGACAGGAAGTAAATACAGGCATGGATTAATATTTTCTATCTGCTACCCAATCCGAGAGTAAGAATAAATGGGTCTCTCTCATGCTGGCAGACTGTGACTAATAGTGTACCACAAGGCTTAATACTTGGGTGTCAGCTGTTCACAATATACATCAATGATTTGGAGGCCGATTGTAATATTTACAAATTTGTGGATGATACAAAGCTAAGTGGGAACATGTCGTGGGGAAGATGTGAAGTGGCTCCAGGAGGATTTGGATATGGTTATTGAATGAGCAAGAACTCGACAGATGGAATTCATGCAGAAAAATGTGAGACTATCTATTTTGTTAGGAGTAACAGTGATGAGGAATATTTCTTAAATGGTATGAAGTTGGAATTGTTGATGTACAAAGGGACATAGGTGACCTTGTTAACAAGTCGGTGAGGGCTAATATAGAAAGGTACAGTAAACCACTAGGAATCCAATAGAATATTAGCCTTTAGTGCAAGAGGATTTTAACATAGGAATAGTGAAGACTTGTTTCAATTGCATAGAAGCTCTGTTAAACAACACCTGGCATCTCATGTGCAGTTTTGGTCTCCTTCTCTTAGGGAAGATATTATTGCCATAGAGAAAGTGCTATGAAAGTTCATTAGACTTGTTCCCTGATGGTGGGATTGTTCAATGAAGAGAGACTGGGAAAAATGTGATCTAGAGTTTCAAAGAATGAGAAGTGATCTCATTGAAACATCCAGTTTACTTAAAAGGGACAGACAGGGTAAATGCAAGCAAGATATTACCCCCACCTGGGGCACCAAGATCAGGGATCACAATTTCAAGGTCTGGGGGATGGCACTTCGGTGCGAGACAAGGAGAAATGACTTTACCGAGAAGGTAATGAACCTTTGGAATTCTCCATCAGAGAGAGCTGTGGAGGGTCAGGCCTTGAGTATGTTTAAAGTAGCGATTGATAGATTTCTGATTACCAAATACAGCATTATGGGGATCGGGTCAGTAAAATGGCATTAAAATGTTTGGTCATTCATGATTATATTGAATGGTGGACAATCTCAACAGCTGTTCATATGTTCTCAATCTTTAGCCAATCCAAGAACATTCTAGGTAACTGTGGAGATAAACATATTTTAAAGGCACAGTATTTGAATAAACAGATTTATCCAGCTATGAACATACCAATTAGAAGGAGTAGTAGGCCACTTAGTCCTTTGAGCCCATCCCATCATTAGGTTTGTGGCTGATCGGATTACACTACATTTCTGCTTATGGACCAAACCTTGCTTGTCAAGAATATACTTAAGTTTTATGTTATCTTTAACCATAAAAAGCAACAGTCAAGAATAAATCATTTACAGAACCCTAACATTATTCAAATAAGAAAATGAAATAGCCAGTTTCCCTTTTCCGGTCCACAGATGTTCAATATCAATTTAACCTTTAATCCATATTACATTTACTTGTGGGCTAAGTAGACAAAGGTTACTCAATAAAATAATCAAAGCTGAAGGTCTAAACTGCTCCCTCAAATTCCTGGTATATTTGTTTGAAAGCAAAATATCTTGCCAGATTAAAAAGGTTTGGTTGCAATTTCTAATTATTTTTATTGTTTGGAATTCAAGCAGACAATCTGGAGTGATCAAGCTTATTGGTATTTTAATCAAAGTTTTACCTGCAAAGCACAGCCTCTGGCTACTGCTTCATCAGCATTGAGTGTAGTGCTGACAGCCTTCTCAAAAAATTTTGCAATCCTTTCTTTGACTGCAGGAATACGTGTGGACCCTCCAATGATCTCAACGGCATTAATATCTTCAAGTTTGAGTTGTGTTTGTTTCATAACTGATCGCAGAGGTCCCTCCACTCTCTGCAACAGGTTTGCAGATAACTCTTCAAAGTGAGTTCTGGAGGAAAATAGATTTAAGGGCTACTGATCATTTTTTGAAAAATCAATTTTTAAATATTGGGTTCCTTTCTAAAGGAATGGATATAATAGATTATGCATGCAGAATTTTTGAAATTGAGATCTAAAACAGACTTAAGATAAATGCTATAAATCTGTTCTACACTAATAAGCTAGTCCCATTAACAAAGTACAGTGCCTTCCTTTTTCAGAGTAAATGAATAAGATCTCTAGTTTAATAATTAGAGGCTATAGGTGGCTAGGCAGTGATTTTAGGCAGCTAACATAGAGAATGAAAGCAATACAATGATAATGTTCTACTGGTATCCTAGTCCATAATATCTCAAATTGTGCACACATGATGCACAATACTTTAATTAATTCACTTTGCAATTACCGGTTCATCTTCCCAGTTACATCCAGATCATTCATAAAACACTCAATGTTCAAAGGAATATCCATGGAGTTAGCACTCATGAGTTTCTTCAGCTTCTCACACTCTTGATACAGCCGCAATAAGGCTCGGATTTTAGACTTTACATTTAAATTATATCTGGTTTTGAATTCAGTACAAAAATACTCCACTAATACTTCATCAAAATCTTGGCCTCCCAAATGTGGATCAAAAGCAGTTGCAAGTACCTGAATGAAAAAAAAATAGAATTTAGCTTATTTCTGCACTTTGGTAATTTTACAAATAAATAGATTTCAGAAAATTAAGAAAATGCTTCTCAAATGTTTTTCAGGTGAGCAATGACTTTAAAGTAAAACTTTTGTGCATATCAAATGCTTGAATATTATTTTCCATCATCCTGTTAACCAAGATGACAAATCAAGCTGCCTGACCAGTGTGAACTGACTTCATCTGGGAGACTGAACATGGACTGGCAGTTGGTTCATTGGCAACAGAGTGCATTTGGAGTTTTACCTAAATGTTACACGATTAATCCACCTGTTATCTTATCAGTAACTACTTAGGACCAGTGATTCTTCTTTTATATAAAAAGTTTTTTCATTCAAAGCTCATTCAAAATTGGCAATAAAAAGAACTAGAAAATTTAATAATGGCCTGCACTGGTCAAATGATTCCTATTTCTTCCAAAATAAATAAGAGTACAGTACAGCGACTTTGGGCTGATACTTATGTTCTTTTGGCTAATTCAAGTTGCATTGAGTATTTTTGGAAGGTTTTGCAAGGTGAGGCCTGGAAAATTTTCTCATCCATTTAAATCAAATTTGTCTCATTAGCATGCCCATATGGCATCTCTCGCACCAATGTCCAGCCTATCTTACTACCATCATTCCTGAAACAACTCACCAAATGTCGGTCTGGAGCTGCCCTACAGTTTCTGATATTTGTCGTGCACATGGTAAACAAGGGGAGATCACCGACTGCCTTTTTCAGCATGGTCCTGGAAATTCAGTTAGATGGGATGGTGCCAATATAGGACTTCCTCTGTCCCCAGCACAAACATTGAAGGCCATGACACCAGGCCAAGCCAGCCTCATTAGAGGTTGTCCCAGGGTTAAAGCAGTCTCAACCATCCAAAAGAATGCACAGCAAGGTCAGTATCCTTCTCTACTCTGTCAAGCTAATCCAAATTCCCAAAAGAACATAGGACTTTCATAGAATGTTTACTATCTGTGGTCTACAGATGGTCCTTGTGGCTTCAAAAACCTTTGTGTGTGATGAAAAGCAGCACCTTGTTTTTCTTTCAGAGATAGTAGGAACTGCAGATGTTGGAGAATCAAGCCCACCGACTCCCACAGCTACCTAGAATACACCTCCTCCCACCCACCTTGCTGCAAAAATGCCATCCCCTATTCCCAATTCCTTCGCCTCCGCTGTATCTGCTCTCAGGATGAGGCATTCCACTCCCATACATCTCAGATGTCCTAATTTTTCAAGGACCGCAACTTCCCCCTCCACAGTGGTCGAGAACGCCCTCGATCGTGTCTCCCGCATTTCCCGCAACTCATCCCTCATACCCCCTCCCCGCAATAACAACCAAAACAGAATTCCCCTCGTCCTCACGTACCACCCCACCAACCTCCGGATCCAACGCATCATCCTCCGACACTTCTGCCATCTGCAATCCGACCCTACCACCAAAGACATTTTTCCCTCCGCACCCTTATCTGCTTTCCAGAGGGACCACTCTCTCTGTGACTCCCTTGTCCGCTCCACACTCCCCTCCAGTCCCACCACACCCGGCACTTTTCCCTGCAACCGCAGGAAGCGCTACACCTGCCCCCACACCTCCCCCCTCACCCCCATCCCAGACCCCAAGAAGACTTTCCACATCCATCAGATGTTCACCTGCACATCTGCTAATGTGGTATACTGCATCCACTGTTCCTGTTGTGGCCTCCTCTACATCGGGGAAACCAAACAGAGGCTTGGGGACCGGACCGCTTTGCAGAACACCTACGCTCAGTTCACACTAAACAACTGCACCTCCCAGTCGCGAATCATTTCAACTCCCCCTCCCATTCCTCAGACGACATGTCCATCCTGGGCCTCCTGCAGTGCCACAACGATGCTACCCGAAGGTTGCAGGAACAGCAACTCATATTCCGCTTGGGAACCCTGCAGCCCAATGGTATCAACGTGGACTTCACAAGCTTCAAAATCTCCCCTCCCGCTACCGCATCCCAAAACCAGCCCAGCTCGTCCCCGCCTCCCTAACCTGTCCTTCCTCCCACCTATCCCCTCCTCCCACCTCAAGCCACACCCCCATCTCCTACCTACTAACCTCATCCCGCCCCCTTGACTGACCTATCTCCTCCCTACCTCCCCACCTACACTGGCTGCATCCCCGTCTCTTTGACCTGTCTGTCTCCTCTCCACCTATCCTCTCCTCTATCCATCTTCTATCCGCCTTCCCCTCTCTCCCTATTTATTTCAGAACCCCCTTCCCCTCCCCCATTTCTGAAGAAGGGTCTAGGCCCGAAACGTCAGCCTTCCTGCTCCTCTGATGCTGCTTGGCCTGCTGTGTTCATCCAGCTCTACACCCTGTCATCTCACCTTGTTTTTCTTGCCTTTTTCTTCCTACCACACATCCTTCATTTTCCAAATAGATTTCGGTGTCAACCTCAAGCTGTTGGAATGCTGCCTTAGAGTTGTGACTTTGGGTCATTCTTTCAGCCAATGAAACCTATTCACTTTGCTCCAAGAGGCTACATATTTGAGTATCATTTTTGTGAAATCAGTCTTGGCAAATGACGAACATTTGAACCCTGTAGCATAGGCACAGTTGATTAATTTGGTTAATTTCATGAGACACCTTTGTTGTAGAATTGGGTTAGACAGAATGAAAAGTTTCCAAATTGGACATGAGCTGCACTTGAAATTCCTATCTTCACTGGGGCATGTTTAGGGTTGAAACACTGATCTTGTGCCTCTTTAACATGTGGCTCTCACAATCTCATGATGCTTGTAGAAGTACATGTTCAAACAATTCAATGATCTGTTCAGCTGACATTAGTCTCCATCAACGATCAAGGTGGTGCAAGTGTCACTCAGATATTTGACTCTGAAAAATTACATAACATAATCCAGGAAGGGCAAATATTTTGATCCCCATCACATAGTTTTGTATTTAAACCTGTAACCTCACTGTTTAACCTCACAAAAGGACGCAACATTTATCTACAGTGAAGTCATTAGATGAAATTGGGATTGATAATAGGGAGCCAAGTTAACAATGTGACAATACAAAGTCAAGCTGCACAGAATTGTTTCCTTAAAATCATGTGACATTCAAATATCTACTCTGATATTTCTACTCAACTCTGTTATTAGATTTAGATTGTTAACTTAGATAGTGCAGTTTACCTGATTTCTCAGGATGCAAAAACCACAGCCAGCAGAACACTAACTTTTTTTAAAAGCGTATTTTATTCTAACACTGGAGACTAAGTTTTGAACAGCTTTATCCAGAATAATCATAGTCCAGAATGCAGCACAGGATCAGAAAGAGGAGGGTGCCAAAGAAAAAGATTTGTAAAATAGAAATAAAGCAGTGATTAATGGATTCTATAATAAAGAGGGTTAGATGACATTTTCTACTGCAAGAACCAGAATAGCAAAGAACCAGTCTCTTTGATGCCAGGGTTAGGGGATATCTTGGATACCAGAAAGAAATTTGGTAGCAGTATTTCTCCCCAGTCCCTTTCCATACAATCATATGAGTTAGGAGCAGAAGTAGGCTTTTTGGCCTATTGAGGCAGATTCATATCAAAGAAGTCGGAACACGGAGGATGCCAACAGAATCAAGAGTCAAGAGCTAAGTTAGGAAGCAGGATCCACTGCATCAAATTCTAACTTATGTTAATGCTAGTTATGGCTAGACTTCTTAGTTACTGTTAAACCAGGTTTTTAATGTACATGATGGTAAAGTTACACAACAACATGCTCCATGCTATATAGGATCCGAAAGTCTTCATAGAACACTGAGCGCATGACTGAGATCACAGTGACATCACAGTTTACCTCAGAGAGGCACCAACTTACTCATTAAACTGTATCTTTACATCTTCACCTACTTTCTTGGTTTCCAATTAAAATAATTTTCTTAACATGATTAGAAAATATTTCACTTAACGCATTCCCCTCAAAGAATAAATAGAGAAGCCAATGCTAGAATTACAAAGTCAATTGTTCACAGACTCAAATACTGTTGAGATCACACAATTCTCCCTGAGCCAGTATTTAAAATGGCATTGGAGGGTGACGGCAGAAAGGGTGGCCTAGTACCATTTAGTTTAGCGCTGAACTAAAGCGTATGATTAGTAACAGCATCTCAAAGCTCATAGAGCTGAAAGTCAGGTTGCCAGTGGGCTGCTGCATCGGGACGATGACACATGGGTGCAAATCAAAAGGGTACCACTTTTGCTTCACTGGACACCTGTCACTTTTTTCTCTTTTGAAACACCTTCCGGCGAAGGAGTGATCTAACACTGAAATATTATGGAATAGTGAAGACACAGCAAAGAGAGAATGAAGAGTATCACTACTCATTTGCGATAGGAGGACAATGATATTTTGAGATTCTTGCATCATTTTCTCAAGTTCGGGCCGAAGAGATGAGTGAATCATTGTGAAGATTGTCGAGTATAGATTTGTCAAGCATCAATTCAAATTTTGAAAATCTCAGCCACATAAGAGACCTTTATCTAGTTTATAATCAAATAATTAAGAAACAGGAGGCCATTTTATGAGCTTCTTACAAAATTAATATTAAGCAATATTAAAAACAGAAAATACTTGAAACAAATTACCTCAAAAAGAAAGCAACAATGGGAATTCAAAAATAGACATCTATTCATTTATGATAAGTGATTTTATTGAAGCATTCAAGATCTTCAGGGGACTCAGTAGGGTGGATACCAGGAGCAAAACTCCTCCTGTGGGGACTAGATCTAGGATATACAGTTTAAACTATTGTTTAAACAATAAGGTTTACCTTTAGGAGGAAGATAAGAAGAATGTTTTTCCTCTCAAAATGTCATTAGTCTATGGAATTTATCCCCCCTCAACAAGCAGTGGGGGCTGTATCACTGAATGTATTTAAGATAGATTTAAATAGATGTTTGAAAGACAGAAGGTTTCTGGGTTTATGGGGGAATGATAGGAAAGTGGAGTTGATGCCATAGTCAAATCAACTCTTATCTTACTGAAAAGGTGGTGCAGGCTCAAAGCGTCAAAATGTCCCAGTCCTGCTCCCAAGTCACATTTTCCCTCTGTAGAAGTATGCAACAAGAGCTAGAAACTAACAAGTTTTCAGAAGCAGCTTGTCAAAAAATACATTGGATATAATATCTATAATTAACTTCAAAAGATACTCAGGATACCACAAAATTTTCTTAGCTGCATTTTCATAAATGCACATTACAAAATAATTACCTTAAGACTCCCCTTATTGAAAGCACAGACAGAAACTTGGAACGCTGAATGACCCATATCTGCAAATACAACAATCTTTGGCTTTTCTTCAGGGGCTGGTAAATCTGGCTTGTAGATTCCATAAGCTAGAGATGCTAAAATATTAAAGATATACAATTAAAACCATTTATGTTTGTAAAATAAACTTTACTTATTAGAAAAAATTCTGATTCTACATCATACCTGCAGTGGTATCATTCATCAGTCTTAAACAATTCAAGCCTGCAATATAAGCAGCATTTAGCACAGAACTCCTTTCAGCATTGGTGAAAAATGAGGGTACCTATAAAAAGAAACATTTCAACATGGTATAAAGTTGCCTTGCCATTCAATACATGGTTTCTTTAAGAGTATTTTTTTCTTTTTGTTCTGGGTGCTATTTTTCAGAAATGCCATTTGTTAGATAACGTTTCTACATGGATTCATATGCACCCTGCTCAATCTAAAACTTTCATGAACTGATGCAGTCAGATTGAAATTTTAAATCTAGATTATGCATTAAAATTGCATTAAATATAATCAAGAGTGATAATGTGGCGCACATTTATTAACAGTTGAAGTTGGGTATATCCATCCAAAAAAAAAATTTCCAGTAAGTATCCTAAAATGCCACTAAAAATGTAAACAGAACCAATTATTAAATATAGTAAATGTACAAAGTTTCTCCAGAAATTAATTTCTAAAGATTAAAACTCGCCTCATCCTTGTATGAAAAAAGGTTTCATTTAAAGAACCTCCTCATAGACTTGCTGGCAGGCACAATTAGCATTAGTGGAAACTCAATGGTGATTAACTAGTTGATGGCATGTCTTGTTCAATGTCGAACCTGACTCCTCTCATTATATTTTTAGAAGTAGCACGGACGACTGCATAAAGCCAATGTAACATGCTCAAGAAACCTTTCTAACAGAATATATAGAAATACCAAAAGAAGATTTGAGTTTGGATCTAATGATGAGGAATGGACTCAACCAGTGAAATCCAAACATTGTGAAACATCAGGTGGCAGCTTCCTATTTTTGAAAGCAGGAGAGTTAGGAGGAAGGAAACGTACAGCCCATAAAGATGATTGGCCATTGATTGGTTGCAAACAGCAGAAATGGAACTTGTAATATATGGAGTCCTGGCCACCAAGATCTCCCAGACAAACAGAGATCCCCGTAGCTCCAGAACTGCACAGTAGTGGGTGATATGGCTGCTGCTGATACAATAAATTGTAGCCAAGATGGAGGATTACCCCTGGAAAGGAGCTTACAGGAAAGTTAGGTGCTGTTTGGCTGGAGGTGAGGTCTCGTGGGAACGGAGTTGTTGGTAGATGTTCGCCAGCGGAATCTCTGGAAACCACAACTCTGTTCCAGGTCCAGAAGCTTGATCATGCAGATCAAGGAATGCCTCCCCCAGCCCAGCTCCATCCCAACCAAACTGACAGTCTGCTGGCAGTGGTTAACCGCTTGCTTTCTTATCCTGCCTGTAGCTGAAATAATTGTAGATAGGTGGGATAAGGTTCTTAAATGGTCACTAATTGACCACATAGGGGCCATAATTGGTGGTGGGAAGACGGAACTTGTCACTCTCACACAGAACTCAACTTCCTTAAAGGCAGGAAGATGGCATCATTCAAGTCCACCAGCAGTCCAGTTCCCTTTCCATCACTGGGGCAGATGATTGCAGCCATCTAGGTAACAGTGACAATGAGTTTAGGTGAAGTCAAAAGAAAAATAAAATTAGAAGGTGAACAGGAACTGTAAACTTAAAATTTTCAATGACCAGAAAACAAACTAGTAAATATTTTACAGGCATAGCAATAAAAAGGATTTTAAAAGAATAAAGACCATTATAGGGGATTAAAAAGCCACAAGCAACAACATTAAGCAATTATTTTGCTTTGTTACTTAGAAGGGTGCTGGAAAAGGTGAAATGATGTGTATTTAAAATTTATAAAAGGGTACATACTGAATAATATAAACCAAACAAACAATCTCAAAAAAAAAAAGGATAATGCCCCTAATCCAGATGGATTGTATCCATATATTTTAAAAGCGTCTATGGAAGAGATACCAGAGAAAGTCGGTTAGTTCAGTTGGCTAGAGTGCGATGCAGAATGATGCCAATGACATGGGTTCAATCCCCTGCGCCGACTGGTAGTTCATGGAGGCCTGCCTCCTCACCTTGCCCCACGCTTGTAGAGTGGTGCCCCTCAAGCTGTATATAACCAATTGTCCCTCTATAATGGAGAGAGAAAGAGAGATGCCTGTGGTCCTTTGTGGATTATAGCTAATTAAATTACTACACACATTTAATAACTCATTAGAAAAAGGGGCCAGAGGACTGGCAAACAGCTAAGTTAATACTTATGTTTAAGGAGGAGGACAGAAATTATAGACCAGTCAGCTCAACATCAGTGGTAGGAAAAACAGTGGAAGTTCTCCGAAAGGAGAGAATATTTGAACATCTAGAAATGAAAATATAATGAATAGTCAGCACAGACCACTGAAGGGAACTCTTATTTGATCAACCTTACTCATTTTTTTTGAGGATTAGTCAGCAGACATGCTAATACAGTAAATGTAATACAGTATATCTGCATTTTTAAAGGGCTATAATAAAGGTGTCCTTTAAATAATCAGGTCTTTTGGTAAAATCATCCTAAAAGGGCTAGCTTACTATGTTTACACAAGTAAAAACACAGATCTAGACACCTCTTTTAAAAAAACATTTACAGTGTAGTGCTATTGATCCATGGAACCAAGTTTGATTACAAAATCAGGTGATGAAGATTTGCACATGTGCAGTTGGTTATAATTCTGAAGCATAAAAAACACATCCAACAGGATTTTCAAACAACGTTAAATTACAAGTTACCAATCAGCTAAGTCTTAAAGGGTTTAAGAACTAAATTAGCTTAAATTATGAAAGATGTTTTTTTCCAAAAAAACAGCTGCATGAAAACTCGACATGGCCACCTAGTATTTGGAGGACCTACATGTAGCAATGAGTTAAGTTGTGCCCTTTACCACTTCCATTTTATAGATATTGAATTTCATCCCAACTACTCTATCAATCAAAATTTGTAGGCTTAATGTCTAATCTGACTATTCTAGAGCATCCTGTCAGTGCTTTTTGAAAGCTTCAAAAAAACTGCTAGAAACTAGTCAGCTAAACAATGCTTAGCAAACCATGAAACAAATTATTTCATTACCACATGACAAATTGAACTAACTATTTCTACCACATCCTCATTGGCAATAATAAATGCTTATAGCCTGAATCTTCCAGTCTCCAAATAGGCAATTTCTCTGCTCCCTGGGATCCACTAAAAAAATCTCCAATTCTGAATTAAATTGGAGACTTTGTGGAGTTCCAATGTATTTAACAGAACAGTTAGAAATATTGAGCAGATGAAACCTAGTCCAACTCTTGCTTAGTCTAGAACTGGCAGCCAATTGTCACACTAGTTTCCTCCCATCCTAACTAACTCCCCAGACCATCTGACTAACTGTCAACCACCAGATTACCCCTGCACCAGTTCACTTGCTAAGTCTCACCCCTATCATCCTACCCACTCTACTGATCCATTCATCAGCTCACAAACAATGAAACACGATATTTGCTAAATGATAGCTCGTGCCATATACAAGGGACTGTCCTATCCATTCCTGCATCTGCATTCATGGAGTTCTGAGGGATGCACGTGCACACATTACAGCCATACTTGGAAGACTCAGCAACAAATCCAGGCAGCCAAGTTGGAAGAAAGTTTGAACAAAGCAGCAATCCTATAATGATTACTTTCCTTGAAGGTTCAGACCTATCTCACGTGTACAGAAACAGGAATTGTGGTAGACCATTAACTCAAGACCGGTATGTAATTTAATGAAATCAAAGTTGATTTACAACCTAACCAAGTGGTCCCTTTCAGTTGCACTGCTGAGCACATGAAGCCACTCTGATGCTCTGTGCACAGCGATCTGGGTGCTGACAGAGTGCAGCATTGATTTCTGGGTCTGGATGTCGCTGCTGTGTGTGACCTAAGAGGGCTGCACAGTAAAAAACAAAAAATTGCAGGAAATACCAGAAACACCTAACTCCATGTGCCTGCCAATGGCAGGATATGAACGAGGCTTATTAATGAGCAAATTAACAGCAATTATTTTTGAGCCTACTTGAATTTATTGGCAGCCCACAAATTAAATGAAGTTGCATTGTTTTTAACAGACATCAAAGTCTGCTCAGTTTGGGTTTACCAGCAGACAACTGGGGGTGGGTAGTGGTAGTGCTGGGGAATTCTCATCATCAGGCACTCTGCCCAAATCAAGAGGCACAGCATCAAGGTGGGATGGGGACCAGAAAGCACCCCTATTTTTTTGAAACCCTTCTCTAAGTGATCTCCATTTCATGCCATCGTGACCTGAGTGCAGGGTCCAGCAACAATTCCTGTCAAAATCTATGCAGCATGTCTGGATGCGATGATTCTACATGATGGTGCTGCGGACAACAGACAGCTGTAGACCTCCGAATGACCAGCAGCTCTTGGCATACAGGACTTCTACCACTGGTTTCCTAAATTGCTGGGTGGGCCAAACACTGGCATTTAATTCAATCATGTCATCTGCACAGAAGTGACAAGGGTTTGGGCACCCATGAAGACCATTAAATTCAACTCAACATCTTGCTCTTTCAAGCAAAGATAATTTCTTGCCATTGTTCAGTTATGATTTCATCCTCTATATGGGCTACTCCATCTCCTTTTCTTTTTTTCCTACCTAACCAAATGTCAAATTCCCTTGAATTGTCAGTTTGCAGCCTTAGTTCAATTTGCTACCAAAGGTCGGATTTGCATTGAGTCAGGAAGATTCTTCTGGATATATTTTCTAATCAACCTGTTCAGAAATGTTACGGCACACCTCTGGAGCAAGTGGGACTTGAACCCAGGTCTCCTGGTTCAGAGGTAAGAACACTTGTGGACCATTCAAAAATGGCAGCAGGGATGTGGCTAAAAAAGTCCCAACATCTTTCAGACAGGCCACATTTTTTTCTTGTAGGGGAAAGCGGGCAGTAGCATAAATCAAGGAATTATAAAAAGGGGGAAAAAAATCTAGCTGCTGCAAGGGCCTAAACCTGCTGTGTAGGTGCTAAGAATTTACAAAGTAGGCACAAAAGTTCTAAGGAGCAGATACAGTCTGTTTAACTGTTGTGCGTTTTTCTTTTTTAAAAAAATCCCAGTCTTTAAACTGTAGAAAAACCAGCTGCAGCTGTCAGTAAACCTTTGATGTACTGCTCTGACGACAGGCCAGCTGGTGTGGCATCTGTTTGAACAGTTCCAGAAGGGATATGTCAACAAAGAACTATTCATTATGAAGGCTTGGATGGGTTTCAAAAGCTATAATATCTCAGCAGTGATTTCTGAATTCACATTAGATTTACAGCTTAAACAGATGATTAAGGATTAGTAAATGTAAAAGTTTGTTTTTACAAGAAATTAACCAATTCAGGAAAGTTAAAAGTTTTTAATGCTTTGTTAATGGGATATTTCACTATCAAATCTGAATAGTATGAGCTGGATTAGATTTAGTTTCTGCATGGTTCCCGAAATCTGCCCATGTTGGATACTGGGTGATTAAGGAGAGTTAGCACAGAGCACATGAATGGCCATGGAAGTGTTAAGAGAATGAAAAATGTGAAGATTGGAGGGCCCAAAATATTCTAAAACAACTAAAGTACCAGCGAACTGAGACAGGCCTTCTAACTAGACTGCCCTGACACTCACCCACTTGTCATAGTTTCTGCTCTGGCTCTGGAGTTGGGAGGCACAAATCCTTCTTGCACTTCATCAGAAGGAAGTCTCATAATTCACTGCTCTTTTTACCAAGATGGATCCATCAATTTAGGAAATCTCCCCAACTTGATCTATCCACCTCAGAAGCCAACACCTGGCCAAAAATCTCTGTAATGTCTACACAAATAGTGCAAACAGCAAATCAAAACTATCAATTCACCCATCTTATAACTGTTACATGTATTCAGTTAAAGATTTTTTAATTCAGTTTGTTTTTAAAAACCATTTTTTCCAACCCTGGTCCTTTTTCTAATGTACTCTTCTTCCCATGTTGGGCTTTGGTTTTTAATCAGTATCACTGCCTGCACTATGGCTTTGTCCTTCTAGAAGTCTCGTTATATCACCTATAAAGTATCCCTGTCAGCCTCTTCAGACATGAGCTACTCTTTATAAATCCATCCTGCTTGTCTAAACAGTAGAAAATTTTCAAAAGGTGTTCATTCACTCTATCCTTAATTACAGATGCTAGCAATGTTCTCTGAACAGTTGTTTAGCTAAATGGTCTATAATTCCTTCTGTCATCTGAATGACATGTGCAATTCTTCACTGTACAAGAAGTAAGTCCTAAGTCAGTCAACAGAACTTTGGAAGAATACAGTAATAGCATCTGCAATGTCCTCGCCTTACTCCCATGTGATGAAACAAACAAAAAGAGTAAGTGCTAAGAGGATCAGTGGAAAGAAACAAGTTAACATTGAGTCCCGTGACCCTTCTTCAGAGTGCTGAGTTTGTCCAACAATTTCTGTTTTTGCAGGTTTCAGATCACTGGGCATCCGCAGTTCTTTGTTTTATTTTATTCTTTATCTAAAGATGTGTAGATTAGGTGGATTGGCCATGCTAATTTGCCTGTAGTGTCCAGGGATGTGCGGGCTACATGGATTAGCCATGTGAAACACAGGATTAAAAGGGATAGTTTAGGAGAGGAGGTTTGGGTGAGATGCTGTTCGAGTGATCGGTGTGGACTTGATGAGCCAAATGGTCTGCTTCCACACTGTAGGGATTCTATGATATGACGGATACCATCTTGCCCTGGGTATCGGTCACTCTTTAATGCTATTACTGTTTTCAGTATTATTTTTGGTGTTAATTTTGGCAATTCTCTGCTGTGATTCCTTAGTAGTTTCCTTTGGATGTCTGGCATGCCGATCTGCTACTTTTATTTTGTGCATATATCCTGCACAGTTAATTTTGGCATGTTCAAAAACTAATTAATAACTAAGTTCTAAATACAGAAAGTTAAACAGAAATTTAATGATAATATTAACATTGTTGATGCAATGGAGACATCCAGGAAAATTTGGAAAAAAATCCTGCCACAAATATCCTGATGAGCTTTACTTCTCCTTTTCTAACTTTTAGGTGGAAAGCATGCACAGATGCTAACTCACACACAAGTAGCAGAAAGTCATTAGTCAGCACTTTTGGAAGGTGCCAGCAACGTACAGGACATCAGCTAAATCTGTAACTTACCTAAACACAAGAGATGAGGGCAGATTGGATGGTTAGTATCAGGGAGTCATATCATGGATATTCATAAGCTATAATCACTTCATAAAAGGACAAAATTGACAATCTTCGGGCATCCACAGACAAATACTCACAAAATGTTTTGTCATCTGTAGACAGATTTACTGATAGCACTAAATGTTAGGAATCAACTGCTGGTTCAATCCCTGGCATAGAGCTTCAGTCTTATGCTGCTCTCTCCTCCATTCACCACAGCAGGACACAGTACTCAGGGAGTTGGCAGGTCTCCCTTCACTTTGGGCACACCGACTGACCCTCTGAAATCCTCAGGTTGCCCACCACCACTGATTAGCTGTGGTCCTAGAGGCAGCTTTATCACTGGCCTCCTCTGGAATTTGTGCCACATACATCACCTGGGTTTGTGACCCAGAAATTAATCAAGTTGGTGTACAAATCAAATCGTGAAAATTTAGGCTGATTAGCTTATTTCAATTTCTACAGCCTACATACTTACAGAAATAACGCAGTCACATACAGGTTTTTTCAAATTGGTCTCTGCTGTTTCCTTTAGTTTGGTCAGGAGCATGGCTGTGATCTGTTCCACATTAAAATGCTGCTCTTTATCCATATACATCACCTAGAAACAAAATAAAAAAAATTTTATGTATGAACAAATGAGCTGAAATGAAAATGCTTGATAAATGCATAATGTGCTGCGTTCCCTCATCCCAATATCTTCTTACTCTATCTTCTCAATTTAGTTTTTTTTTAACATCCAATCAGCAAGTGTCAGCTCTCCAAACAGTGAGATTACGCTTTTCCTTCTCCCAAATATTATAGATTCATGTGATCCAAGAAAGGCTACTGTCTTAGCCAGTCACCTATTGACGTAATGGCCAAAAACAAGATTAAAATCATGCCTGGCTAGAAACTGGAGACTTTGGATTTCATGAATATTGGCCCGAGCTAGTGACCTAAATCCAGAAATACAGGGGAGGTTCAGATCAGACTAGATAAAAATGTTTATGTTACATGCATCTCACTTGCCTGGTGTCCAACCAAGCTGGGACAAAATTAAAATCCTTTGAATTTGAACAATAAAAATATTTCAAGCACAAAACGCAAAAGATATGGAACTTCTCTTTGGAGAAAAAAGTTTTTAAAAAAATCAGTCAAGGGACATGAGCATTGCTGGCAGGCCAGCATTTATTTCCCCTCCCTAGTTGCCCTTGAGGTGGTGGTAGTGAGCTGCCTTCTTGAACTGCTGCAGTCAATGTGCTGAAGGTAGAACCACAAAGCTGTTAGCGAGGGAATTCCAGGATTTTGACCCAACATTGAAGGAACAGCAATCTATTTCCAACTCTGGATGGGGAGAGGCTTGGAGGGGAGCTTACAAGTGGTGGTATTCCCAGGTATCTGCTGCCCTTGTCCTTCTCGCCGTTAGTGGTCATGGGTTTGGAAGGTGCTGCTAAGGATCTTTGGCAAATTTATGCAGTACATCTTATAGATGGTACACACTGCAGCTACTGATTGTCAGTGGAGCAATGAGTTTTCGTGGGATGCTTTATCCTAGATGGTGTCAAGATTTTTGAGTGTTGTTGGAGATGCACTCATCCAGGCAAGTGGGAGTATTCCATTACATTCCTGATCTATGTTTTGTAGATGGTGAATAGAATTTGCAGAGTCAGGAGGTGAGTTACTTTTTGCAGTATTCCTAACCTCTGACCTGGTCTTGTATCCACTGTATTTATATAGTGAGTTTAGTTGAGGTCCTGATCAATAGTCTCCCTCAATGTTGAGGGAGGGGGAATTCAGGGATCATAATGCCACTGAATGGCAAGGGGCAATGGTTAGATTATCTCTTTTTGGAGATGGTTATTGCCCGGTATTTGTGTTGCACACTTGCAACTTGTCAGCCCACGCCTGAATGAATATTGTCCAGGTCTTGTTGCATTTGAACATGGAATGCTTCAGTATCTGAGAAGATGCAAAAAGTGCTGAATATTGCACAATTAGCAAACATCCCCACTTTTATTTCAAAATAAAGTGTTTTTCTTCTTTGGTGTTACAAAAGATAATACTACATACATGATAGAAATACCATTATCCAGTCTTATCTATGGAAAGCAAAAATATGCTTACTGATAACAGAATTCAAATGAACTTGCCTTAACTCCAACTCCAGTTTCCAATGGAACAAGATCATAAGCTAGCTTACTCTTCTGATTTTGAACAAGAGGATCATTAAATGCTCGGCCATGGAATTTTTTGAAGTTTATTATGGTATTCTTAGCATTTGTAATCAGCTGAAAATTAAATAGAAACAACTGAATTTCAATCAATCAATCACCAGATAACTTTGTCAATAAACTCACCTACAAGCCATAAAACTTTAACTAATAATTACAGACACAGAACAACTTTTAAATTGTTACAGCTGAGGCTGTAATTACAAGAAATTTCTCCTTGTAGCTAAGACAGATAAAAATAACAAAATTTAAGTTTTAAACAGTAACTCACAATGGCTTCCTTTTCTATTCCCATACCAACACCTTTGGATCTAGTTATTTTAATCAACCTTGTTATGACACACCTTTGGGGCAGGTGATACTTGAACCTGCCTCCCTCCTGAAAAGCAAGGTGTAGAGCTGGATGAACACAGCAGGCCAAGCAGCATCAGAGGAGCAGAAAAGCTGACGTTTCGTGTCTGGACCCTTCTTCAGAAGGTTCATTTCTGAAGAAGGGTCCAGACCCGAAACGTCAGCTTTCCTGCTCCTCTGATGCTGCTTGGCCTGCTGTGTTCATCCAGCTCTACACCTTGTTATCTCAGATTCTCCAGCATCGGCAGTTCCTACTATCTCTCCCTCCTGAATATATCTTTTGTCTCTGCCTATTTCACATCTCCTCACTGTTCCTTGGTAATATCACCTGATTAGTTTTCAAATGGATACTGACAGCATCCAGCTCTATATCACCACCACCTCTCTTGATTCCTCCGCCATTGCTGAACTATCAGGTTGCTTATTTAACATCCAGTGCTGGATGTGCAAAATTTTGTTGCAATTAGGTACTAAGAAGACTGAACATAGTTTTTGGTCTCTGTTCCAAACTCCAAGCTATGACTCCGTCGCTCTCCCTGATAACAGTCAGAGATTAAGCCAGTCTGTTTGCAACTTTGTCATTTGGCCTAAAGATGAGTTTTCAATTTTGTTCTCACCATCACTAAGACATTCTTCCATTTTTGGGACATCTGACAACATCCCTATTTCAGCAAACTTGCTGCTGAAACATTCATTTGCGTCTTTGTTCCAATGTCCTCCCATTATAGCTTATCATTTGCAAACCGGAGGTTGTCCAAAATGCTGCATGTGTCTTAACTTGCAGCAAGTCTTATTCAATCTATAAACTTTGTTTTAAAATACTAATGTTTTCAAGTCTCCGTTTGTCTATATTTTCTCCAGCTCCATAAGCCTCAAGATATATAAAACTTATCCTAATTCTGGTTTTGAGCATTCCAAGTTTTAATCACTATTACTGGTGGCTTTGCCTTCAGCTCCCCAAAAAATCCTCGCATCCACTTCTGTCTCTCTAGCTCGCTTTTCTCCTTTAAGATACTCCTTAAAACCTACATTTTTTTGATTAAGCATTTGATCACCTGATTGAATATCTCCTTAGGTTGTTTGATGTATTTTGTTTTATGATCAACTTGTATTTGTATATTGTTCAGAACAGTGCTTTAAGATTTTTTTTGCAAACAATATTTAGCAAAAGAAAAAACACAACCAGAATATCTGTCTTTAAATTTAACATCTCCCTCAATTTTTAAGTCATTCCATTGTATTTTTCTTCCTCTTTGAAGGTTTCAGAACTTGGTGTATTTCTAGGGAAAGCTAGAATTAGAATTTGGATAGGCTCATTTGCCAGGTGAAGGGATCATGATTCAAAACCTGCATTTGCAATTTTGAAACAAAACAGACAGCATGGAAGAAAAATGTATGCAAATGCCCTGTTGCCATGATTTTAGACTGACTGCTAGCATTACATGTCTTGACTTGGTTACTATAACTTCACTGGTGTCTTCTGCATACTGTAGGAGTACAGTAGTATTCTGAACTGCAGATTCTGGCCTTAAATTTTCTAAAAAAAAAGGCACAGTCCTATATAAAGTTGCAGCAATGTATTGCCAAATGCTGGATAAAATCACTTTAGACAATGAGTAAGGGACTAGGAACAAGAAATATGTACACTATCACCATCTTCCCATGTCGGCAAAACCACACTGGTGGTATAACTCAAAATAGGTAGAACCTAGGAAACCAATCCCGTTTCTGCTGGGCAGGTAGGTTTGTGTGAACATTTCGCAAGAGAGTTTCACAGCAAACCACGAACAAGTAGAAATAGGCTGTCAAGGCCATAAGCTCTCATCCAGAACATGGCAGCAATGAGTCAATGAATGCACCTGCACGTCACATCTCACAGCCACAGGGATGTCGGTCCAGCATACTCAGGGTCTGTTGGAAAGGCGCACACACCCACATTCCGTCACTAAGCCACTGGTTCTCAGGAGACAGGGCTATGATAGGAGGCACCTATCTGGACAAAGAACCACACACAGTCCCTTAAGAAGTCTCTATTCAGAATACTCCGGAGGTGAGTGGACTCTCCACCTCCACCCTGTCTGCCCTCCTCTAGTTGCAGGTTTGCACCAAGGAATGTCAATTTGCATCTGGTAAGACAACTGTCCACATATCTGGCCTGTTCAGACACAAGCCACTCAAGGGTTACATGACCAAACCTCTAGGGCCAACTGGCTGTACAGTTGACAAGTCTTCCTTCACTTCAAACTACAGAACCAGGAAGAACACTCAGACATAGGGGAAGGGAAAGAAATGAGATTTTCAGGAGACTTCTGTGACACAAATGACAGAGCACTGTATGTTAGTTTGCACTTTAAATAAAAGTCACTGCTTTTGCTTTACAGCTAGTTGCTGATTTCTCCATGTAGGGCCAAAATATTATTATAGCACAGGGCAGAACTTCAAGGCCACAGATAATACTCCACGGATGTGGTAAGAGCCGGTAGCACCATCCAGAAGCAATAAGAACTGACATGTGTGCTGCTGACATCTTTGGGCCTCTTCATACTACATCCTACTTCTTTCATGGTCACTGTGCCCAAATGTCTTGGTGTGAATGAGTTGGTCAGTGATGTCTGGATCAGGGAGGTGTAATAGGATTATCATGGAATAGGTGCACCACAGGTCTGTGTCCTAAGCAGTGCATGGATCTGCATGCAATGTCTTTTCCTTTAAAAGCCCCACTATGGTGGTCCTTTAACACCTTCCTGAAACAACTCTACAGAGGCCAGTATCCCGTAACCCTTTTACACACGACCAGTCTTTGAGTGCCTTCTACAGAGTCAGGCACTAGACTGTCAGTATTTCTGACACTTAACCTTTTTACATTAGCCAGGGCTCCATGATTTGACCAGATTAACAGCCCCAATCAGTGAATACATTCCGATGTCCAGCTGGCTTACCTTGTTACAATCACTACACCTCCCTCATACGTCAAGTAACTTAACTCTCCGATCCAGAATGTGGTGAGTCATTTCCTCCCCTTATGTACTTACGATTTCCAGCATGTTGGAAGGTGACAGTTAGTGCTCCTTAGCCAGTAGCCTGCACAATTTTCATCCCTCATTTTGCTCCCAGCTTGTAGCCCCCAACCCCAAACAATAACTTGAAGTCTCCTTCCCTCTTCACAACTGCTTTGCCCCTCAGATTCAGCAGAGGGACCTGAAGGACTGAGTGACCCATTCGCAATAACTCCAGATTCTGAATGGTAGCTGCACAATCCCCACCTCAGACCACTTCCCGAAATGCAGAAGCATGTATCCCTGTCTGAGACCACCCCTACTGAACAATCCGCTGGATTGATAATAGAAGGCTGCCTTTGACTTACTGTCAGAGCCCCTGAATGACAGGTGCTTCCATGGACTTTGGTAAGGATTACTCCCTTAAGACTCAAGACTTGCTTGCTGCACATGTAGTGTGATTTGCTGCGTAAGCTGCTGGCACATGTGCAAACATGAGACTGATGTAGTACATTGCTGTTCGGCAAGATGTATTTCTTCTTGTTGCAGGACTCCTGACCAGAAGGGAAAGCTGTACTATCCAGTGACTGTACTAACTTGCACAGTAAGGCAAGGCATGTATGGTGTGAGCATGCAGATTGGTAGAGTTGAGGAGGAATTTCTTCAGAGGGTGGTGATTCTGTGGAACTCATGGTGTCCACAGCTTTTGGTGTGTACTGAGTCATTGTCATTGAGTGTGTATTTAAAATAGAAAATAGTAAGGGATCAAGGTTACAGGAGAAAGCAGGAGAATGGGGTTAATAAAAACATATCAGCCATGATCAAACTGCGGAGCAGGCTCGATGGGCTGAATTACCTAATTCTGCTCCTATAATCTCATGGTGCTAAGTGAGTGAGTACTAGGAAAGCAAGATGCAGCCTGGTCATCCTGGGTCCCTGCCCATGCAAAGTATCCCTGCTACAATCTTTCAATGCTAGTTGCTGGTGTGCCCTGCAAAGCAAGTCTATGCTTCCAAAGTACAGTTTAGTTGGACAGAACATGGAGGACATTTGGAGTAAGAGGAGAGTTGAATTCGCCAAGTATCTGCTTCTGTCTCCATGTAGAGTTTTCTCAACATCTAGAAAGCTGAATATTAATTAGGTGTTGGTCCACTAATACGGTTTTTTAACAAGCAACATTCCCCCTTAATTGGCAACTTTCCACTGCCTAGTGAGAAAGTTGATGCACTGCTTGTCAAAAAGCAAAACAGAGTGAGATGGTCCAGGTGTCAAAATGGGCATCGCCGGATTTCTTGCCCAACTCTCACCCGAATCTTGCCAAAGTCCACGTTGCTCAGCCCTCAATAAAGATTCTGCTCATTGTGACCAGTACAATTTGTTCATTTTATCTTCATCTTCTTTGTAATGTGTGTCAATTTGCCTCTTTTAGAATTACACTTAAAGCAAGTAATAACTGCTCCTTGGATATTCTTGGGATCACTCATTATATATTCCATCTTTGTCTTCTATTGTAATAGCTATATCTGCTCAAAAGATGCTTTCATCCTCATTCTCCCAACCTTTAATCCTTCCAATGTGTTTATTATTTAGAGTTTGAAATTTGACAATCATTTAATTTGTTATGTGTTACCACAAAATGCCCCTATGTTCCACAGTAGTTAAAAATCCAATGATACTGCAATTTCCTTTAAGGCAACAGTTACCTGATCCAACATAAATCTCTCCCTGTACCTATTAGAAACTGCCGTACCATGAGACAGTACAGTATATGATTTAAATATTAAAACTAATCCAGGGAGCCTCAAATTGTGTTTTGTTAATCTTTCACAGAATCTGTTAAAGTCTATTAATGGAATGTGTTTCTGAAACATCTTTTTTCAAACTATCAAATTTCAATCATATCTCATTGGCATTTAACAGATCACGCTTCTTGGAAATTTAATCCAGGAATTGTAAGAGAATGTCCAAATGTTCTCCACTGTCCAAAATGACAAACATCTATCTCAAGTGCTTTTGCCTCTTGATTTTGCTACATGAAGTGAAGTGACAATGCCATAGTCATACATTGCATTCTCGTAGGCAAGACTGTAACATTCCAAGAATTATTCATGGGCTACATGGTACAGAACTAAATCATAATCCACTGGTTTGCATCTGCTGTCTACCCATTTTTCATAAAACAAAAATCTTCCTGACCATTTATGTCTGAAAATATTTTTTAATTTCCAAAGTAAAGCTTTAGGCAATCATTCTCTCCTCCCATGTCATACGTCAGTTAGCCTGCTGGCAAAGAAAAGAACTACAGTCCATCTTTACACACGAAGATTTATTTGCAAAATTAAACATTGAAAGCGGTGGGTCAAGGGATGCAGGTTTAAAATCTGTTCTTATTTTTAGCACCGCAATTGAATCCTCATTGATGTTCACCACCAGCATACAGGTGAACACAATTAATATACAATTAACATAAAAAAGGCAGCACAACTTCATGACAGTTTCTGCAGCCAGTGTACATTGCTCATTGTTGAGTAGGTGGTGGTGCTTTACTGCCTTCCTATACCTGTGGGAAGTACTGGTTTCTCTTCCTTTCATTAGTCACCAAAAATCTTTAACAACTTGTCAAAGTGCTTTCAGAAACCGTGCCTCAGCTGCAACTTGTTCAATGGCCCTTTAAATGGCCCCAGAATTTAAAAAAGACACAGTTAGTTAATTTTAAAGTAAAGCGTCATGAAACAAAGAAAGTTTCTGCAAATATGTTGACCATATTTGTTATCCTAGTTTTGCATCAGCCTGCACGTGTGCCACTATATTTCATACATCTCATGGGTAGCACTGAATGTGCACATGGAAAATCTCAGTAGGCCCTCATAATGCAATAGGAAGCTACGTAACTGAAAATTCATGTCCCAGGGTCTTACGTATCTGCTGACCTATTACTTTTGTATCAATCATTCTAATGTCATGGAAGGGGTTTACTCTTAGACACTAAATTGCACATTACCTTGAAAATTCAATTGAATCTTTGAACTGAATTCAAATTGATTGTAATTCTGGGACACCAGGGAGACTCTCCATGCTACTCTCAGTCTACTCCATGAAACTGCTGAGCACAAGAGCTACTAACCTCTGCCTGGCTTCCCTCACTTGCCAGGACTTCCTCCCGCTGGGTCTTAATTCCACTGCCTTCACTGACACGTGACTTGATGGGCCTCCCTGGAGCATGGATCTCTTGCCAGTTTTCCAGATATCTGACACGACTCTTGATGCCTCAACAACCTTTCATGCATGAGTTTCCAGGCACAAACTGATACTCCAGTGCAGCTCTGATGGAGCACTACACTGATTATTGATTTGAATTCACAAGTTTACTCAATTCTTGAATTATTTGTTGAGTCACGTTTCACTTCCTTGGACATGTCAAAAATCTTTGACATAGGCTGACACCATATGCTTTTAAATAAGGTACTGCTATAAACTCCCGCTAAAATCTAACATATTGTTTCTTAGAAGAAAGGAGCGTGCAGTATAGAAATATGCCTTTTCATTTCAGTGGATTGTGCCACTGGTTTGATTTTGTTCTTTTTTCTTCACTTCTTCTCATGTTATCTGCAGTTGCAGTGCTGCACTTGCAAACACGGGAACAAAACTAGATGATCTGGAAAGTTTATGTTATGTTGCAACTGATATGTGAAACAAATGCTAAAAGATAGATTTTAGGAACATATTCCAAATTTAACCCTTGTAAGTTTAATTTCTGGGAACATACACTTACAATTAAGTTTGTGCCACCAAACAGTCTCAACTCTCATCAGCCACAAGGACTCAACTGCAGAGGCATTAACACGTCAAATTTAGCCAATTGTACTATAACCTGGTGATTAAATACTACCTGTATTCTGAAGAAAGGCTTATTAACTCAAGAAATGGTATGTACGGATTTATTAGACTTTTGAAAATCTTGTCCTGATCTTGAAATAGGGGAAAAAAAAAAGTTACCTGACTTTTGGCTGCAACTCCAGCAGCCCTATTCTTTGATCCAAAGGATACAACTGCCCTAGTAAAGTAGAAAAAAAGAGTTCATTAGAATGTCACATTTCTGCACATGAACAGCAAATCAAATGATTTAAAATGAACCTAGATTTACACATGAATGAATCCTTTTTAGGGAAGGGAACAAGTTCATTTTGAATGACTGGGATGCAGTACATAAGGGGACAGCATTGCAATATATTGTCATGACTGAGACTGAATTGCATACAGTTGCTCTAGTCTCAGGTTTGACGACGATGATGACAACAATGACACCGACAATGACAGCAACAACATTAAAGAAAGAAACATTTTTCCAGTTTCCAAGATGACTAACTAAATTCCTCATCTATGATCTTGTTTTTATAAAATCTGATTAACCAGGTTTCTCAAAACATAAGTTGATACAATAAAGATGCATTAATTGACAAACATTCAAATAACAGAAGTGTTAACGCTTATCCTTCTAAATATCCCCGTAACACACACAATGCTTTATTCCTAAAGGGCAAAAGAATAAAGGATAGAATGTGCTGTAGAGAGTATAGCTCTAACATTCTGGCATGTGTGGTGTCCTATGGTTGTCTTACCACTTACGAAATATGATCTAAAAGTGTTCTTTCAATCACTATTTCATAAGAAAAGGTTTCATCCTGAACTGAACAACAGAGTGTTTAATTTTCAAAAATGAGTAAGATCATCTGGGCTGCTTTTTCTTATCAAGCTGTCCACCGATTATATCAAATTAAAAAACCTTCCCTTTATTGGTCACTGTTTGAAACCAGCCCCAAAAAGGATTCGCAGCAAAGCAAACACTTACTACCATTCATATGATATATGAATTTTTAAAAAAAGCTTCTATGCCTGTAGTAAACTTTAAACAACCTCTTTTAAAGAATTCTAACTATTTCCACAATCCTTCAAAAAAAAAAGTTATCTAACAATGAGCTCATCGCTTCATTCATTCCTTCTCTCTTTTCTCCCCCCTCATGTTTTTTTCCCCTTCTGCAGTGGCCTGGAGCAGAGCAGAGGCAGTGGTCAGTGGCCCAGAGTGGAACAGGGATGACAGCCAGCGGATCCAGAGCAAAGACGGTTACTGGTTGGGAAGTGGTAGAGCCCAGTCAGACCACGTGGAACCCCTTATAAAAAGGCTATAAGGTCTACCTTTTTAGCTTTATTTCTTATTTTCCTTAGTATGTCTATTTATAATGTAGTGTAACTTTCTTTATGTTCTCTTTTTTGTACCTTGGTACTTTGTATCTATGAAGGCACCAGGCGTTGGCAACATTGTACACTTTTCAATGTACTCCTATCCTTTCGTAACTTCAGTATATGTGACAATAAACCTATTAAATTTCAATGGTTCCCCAAAGAAAGATAACAATGCAACATTTTGCATCCAAAGATTTAAACTTCGGGATTTTAAAAAAATCTGCTCCAGGTTTCATTTTTTTGTTCAGCATCTTCAAATAGTTCACGTCAAACATAAATGCTTTGGATAGTCAAAATGTTGGTTGGAAGCAAAATCTGTGCTTTAGTTTAGCAACTTTCTTTTCCCCCCCAATCAATTTAAGTCGACCTTTAGTCAACTGCACTTTGACACATACTGATTTAAAATCATGGTTCTGAGAAGACTGACTTAGTTCATTATAAACCTCCACAAAATATGCCAAACTCATATGCTACCATCTTAACATTCAAAACTCAGAATGTATAAATTGCACATCCTTCATATTCTTCATTAGCGGGTCTAGAATAGCCTGCTCCTTATCTGGCTCTACAAAATACTGCTAAAAATTTATCCCACATACATCCTTGGAGCTTGTTTTCAGGGTACCCATGTGAATTTTATTCGCCCACACTAAATGCAGAACAAAGTCATCCATGATCATTATGTCAAATGTCCATTTACTTCTTCTTATATCATCCACCCCGTAGTGTGACTACTGTTAGGGGGCCTATAAACTGCTCCCAGAAATAAGTGTTTAAACTTTGCTATTTTCCATCCAAACTGATTCTACATCTTTTTCTTGGACCACAGCCATCTCATTATTGAACTAGATGACATCCATAGTAAACGTAACTAAATCAATGCATTTTTCTAGTTTGCTGTCTTCGAAGTGTCAAATAACTTGCAACTATGCCTCTCTAACAGCTATCTGGTCATACATAATTCTCTGCAAACTATTCAGCTATGAAGATTGAGACAGAGTCTTTTCACTATTTTTGCAATCTCTAGCCTTATTCTGGGTGACCTCTTGGCTTAAACTTTGTACTTTACTGCACACTCTGCTTTCTATCCAAATTGTTATCCTGCTCTATTACTTCAGTTTCCCTTTGACTTTCTCTTATTACTACTATCTTATCAAATGACTCGATGAGCCAAATGGCCTACTCCTGTTTCTAATCCCAGTGTTTTTGTTTGCTTGTAAAAAAAGTGAAAAATTGAAAAAGGGCTGATTTCACATTGTCCAATATATAGACGATCAACCATAAAACTGATTTGAAGTTGGGGTTGCTGGGATCCAGGAACTGCAAAAGTTATTAGAAATAGTATAACTGGCTAAAGTTAGTCTTTGCAAGGCACCCTGAGCAGTACATCTGGCATTGGTGGGCCAACCTGATCACCTTGATGTTCCCCTTCTTTGTATTGGTAACATCACTAGACTACTAATCTAGAATCCTGGAGTTATGTGGGGAGATGGTTTTGAATTCTACCCTGTAGATAGTGAAGCTTGAATTCAATTAAAAACACTGGGATAAAAAGAAATGATCTTAAAAGATATAATCACGAATTGTCATAAACATTGATTTCATTCATTAATGCCACACTTGCCATCCTTCCCTGATTAGGCCTACATGTGATTCCAGACCCACCGCACTGTGGTCGACTCACCTGTACTCTGGGTAAATAAGGATGGGCGATAAATGCTGGTGTAGCCAGTGAGACACTGACGTCCAGGAGCAAATAATTTCTTCAAATCTTGTTGCCCTAATTTAAGCAGCTTGCTTTATAGCACATCTGATGGACATATACCCATCTCTGTACTTCTTTTGGGCTTCAATACTCAAATTCCTCATGAGTCAAGTGTGAAGGAGTTTCCTTGCACTTCATGCTATCCCTTCAGTCTGATTGCTGCATACTCCCACTTCTTGCAATGTTGGACTACAGCATGATTAAAATATTACAACAATGGCAACTTGGCAAAATGCTGGGCTTTTTCTCATCTCTGATCATACGAAAACCCTCATAGTTCAAGCTCACCTCACTGAGCTGGTAGCCCTTGAGTTCTGAATATGGCATTACGTAGTGTCTGGCTTCTGTGGAAAGCCTGTCTGTAATTCTGCTTGCATGCTCAATCTGGCTGTTATTGTCTCAGGAAACTGAGACTAGTCAATGGTGCATTAAACAATTCTAGACATCTTATGTATTTAGATGTAACTAACTTGGTGATGTCTTTATGGCTCTCTGGAAGGAGAGAAAGACAAATAAATTGAAAGTTACTATTGCCCTCATGATGATGTGGCCATTAAGCACAGCTCATCTTTTTAAAAAATGATGCAGATTTACACAGGCACCTGTTTTGCACAGCCACATGACAAAGCAGGAATAAAAAAAATTGCTGGAAAAGCTCAGCAGGTCTAGCAACATCTGAGAAGAGAAGAATCAGAGTTGACGTTTCAGGTCCAGTGGCCCTTCCTCAGACTGGGTCACCGAACCCAAAACGTTAACTCTGATTTTTTCCTCTTCACAGATGCTGCCAGACCTGTTGAGCTTTTCCAGCAATTTCTGTTTTTGTGCCTGGTTCACTGCATCTGCAGTTCTTTTGGATTTTAAACGACAAAGCAGTGCTAAGTGGACATGGGAAGTCAAGAAATCTAAGCTTCTTTCTGTACCACCAATTGCATGTATGGATAGTGCCAGCTGGGGCCTCAACATCCGAGTGGCTCTGGTTTCTTGTTCACTTGCAGCTTCTATTTTCAGTGTCCCCCTTATAGTTGTTGATACTCAGTGGACTACAGGCAAGAAACTCAATCTAAAGCAGCATGGTGCCATCTATCTTGATGTGCAAACGTAATATCTACAAATTTTACCAATACATTGATCACTGCAATGAATCTTGAGGCAATTGAGAAAGTAACTATGAGCAATAAGACTTTTAATTTTGGGATATGACCTTTAGTTTGTCCAGTAAATTACCGCTTGACCTTGTCTCTAATTTTACTACTCAGTTTCCCAACTTTGGGAAATTTGGAGTTATTAAAGTTCAAATTCCTGAGTAAAATACCCTCAATAACTCCCGACATTGGTTAGTCAGTTGCACCTGAACACGCACCCACCACCACCATAATTATAATCATAAAGGAAACAAACTAAAGTCAGGTTCGACAGCGAAAATTACCTCAGAGTACAATGGAGCCATGATCAGATGGACCAATGGGCCCAGGAGTAGCAGATGGAGTTTTCATTTCTCGAAATGTGAAGTCATGCATTTGGCAAGACAAAATCAGGGCAGGACTTGTGCAGTTAATGGTAGGGCACTGGGCAGTGGTGCCGAACAAGCTGACCTGGGGTGCAAGTGCATAGATCTTTGAAAGTGGAGTCGCATGTAAACAGGGTAGTGAAGAAGGAAATTGGCACTCTTGCCTTCATTGATCAGAACATTGGTAAGGCCACTTTTAGAACACAGCACGCAATTTTGGTCACCCTTCTGGTGGAAAGGTGTTGTTTAACTTGAGGGTGCAGAAAAGATTTAAGGATATTGTAGGGACTAGAGGATTTGCGTTATAGGGAAAGGCTGAAAAGCGTGGGGCTATTTTCCCTGGTGCAGAGTCTGAGAGGTGACCTTATAGAGCTTTTTAAAATCATGAGAGGCATGGATAGGGTCAAGGTCTTTTTCCTAGGGCAGGGGGATCCAAAACTAGAGGGCTGAGGTGTTAGGTGGGGGTGGTGAGATTTAAAGAAAAAAGGACAGAGGGGCAACTTTCTCCACAGAGAGGGTGGTGCTTATATGGACAAGCTGCCAAAAGGAAGTGGTGTAAGGCAGGTACAATTACAACATTTAAAAAGGCATCTGGATGGGTACGCGAACAGGAAGGGTTTAGAGGAATATGGGCCAAATGCTGGCAAAATGGAACTAGGTTGGATTGGAATATCTGGTCAGCATGGACGAGTTGGACTGAAGGGTCTGTTTCTGTGCTGACTCTAATGATTGTATAACACATGCCATTTTAAATATAGCACTATTCCTCTCCCAAGGACTGGGGGCTGGGTTAAAATTCTGTTCAGTGTACCAATGAGATTGTATCTGGAGAAATCCTGCAATATCAGGTATGGCTCCAAATTCTTTCTACAGTGAGTGCTGCCCCTCTCACTGCTCTTTCCATGTGTTAAAAAAAGGTATGATGTCATTTCTACTTAATAGATTCAGATTTTATTGTCACATGCACTCAATTACAGAAGTACAGCAAAAAGTTTCTAATGTCACTACACGGTGCCATCTTAGATACCTTTCGTACTTAGGTACAAAAAAAAACTCAAGCATGATGCAGTAAAAGAAACAAAGTGAGAAAAAGTTAAGCACTACAGACCTTGATAGAATAAACAGAAAATAAAGCAATAGTTAATATATATTAAGAAGGATTTCAATATTAAAAGAAAGACAAAAATGAATAAAGTTAGGAGTTCAACAGTCTTTGATGAGAAACAAAAGCAAAGTTGCTGGAAAAGCTCATCAGGTCTGGCAGCATCCGTGAAGAAAAACATCAGAGTTAACGTTTCGGGTCCGGTGACCCAGCCCTGCTGAGCTTTTCCAGCAACTTTGCTTTTGTCCCTGATTTACAGCATCTGCAGGTCTTTTGGTTTTATTTAGTCTTCGACGAGACCTTGCTGGGGCCCCAAAATCTCTGAGTGCCTCACAAATACTTCAGCTGCCTGTGCTCACCACCACCGATACCTGGGTGGGGAGGAATCTTGACTGACCCTCACCACCGTTTTCAAATGTGGGCCGCGATGCCATCACTGCTGCTGGCACCACCTCCGTGACCTCCTTCTGGTGCCTCCAGAACATGCTCCGGCAGGACTCGCTTGCAGCCTCTGATCATAGGTCCAGATTTCCGGGTACACGCTGGTCGCTGCCAAGTGCCTCAGATGCAGGGCCAAGAGACTGCTGCGGGCCACTGAAAGATTCCCACACCTGGCTGGGAGGACACTTCGCCGGGTCTGTACTGAGGACAGGAGAAGACGAGAGAAAAAGAAAAAGGAAAGGAACACAGCGAGAAAAAAAAGGGCGGTGGGGGGGGGGGGGGGGGGCGGGGAGGGGGGCGGAGGGGGGAAGAGAAAAGACAAAGTCCTCCTCTGCCACCATCTAGAGAATCCACAGGAAGTAATATCCTTTGGTCTTTACCTCATTTGACATTTCACATATTCATAGCTTTTTGCTGCTATATTCTGCTGAGAAAGAAAAGTATTTGAAAAAAAAAGTCCAGAACCCAAACCGGAGAACAATGTCATGGTTTACCAGGTGGAGGTCCCCACGTTCCTATACGCCATGGATACTTGGACAACCCACTGCAGGCACCCCAAAGCACAGGAGAAGACGTACCACTACATCTGCCTCTG
>NC_063337.1:31083235-31108235 GCF_021869965.1 Rhincodon typus | reverse complement strand
CAAGATTCTCCAAATCTGGTAACAACAGGAGAATTCTCTCCCAATCCAGCAGGCTCATAAGAGATGCTAATTACTCAATAAAAGCTCCTCCAGCAAGGACATAACGTTTATATGCCTGCTCCTAAAACAACTGCTCAATTCGGAACTCTTTGCAGCTGAGTGTCCCCGAGGACAGTGGGAACATGATGCATTTGTTTGTGATTGTACGTGCTCTTTAGAAATGGACTCTGCAAATACACTTTCTGAGCAAATAAGTAAACTTTGTAAACTACACTAAATTATTGTAATATACTCAAGTCCCAACCAGCTCCAACTCAATGGCTGTAGTAACATTTGCATTTTTGTTTACCCTGGAGCAATCCAGTAGCATAATGCTGAGGAAGGCTGCTTGGCATGGAAGAGCTGAACTTGACAAAGTTATTGACATGCTTGCCAGGCAATGCTCCAGTTGTGGATGCTACACTGCTTGCACTCAAAGAATAGGGGCCCAACACTCCTGCAGCATCTGCACAAACCCTCAGACGGAGGGTGTAGTGTCCGAGGAAATTATTCATCCAAAAATACAGCGTACAAGACAGACCTCAGGTGATATCAACAGCTTTTGCATGACAGGAAAATTTCTGGTGTTGCCCTTGTGTTCAATTAAGATTGCAGCCTGACCTACCATCCCACCAATATCCACATCCAGAAAATCATCAGACGCCCTTTCCGCCACCTCCAGCGAGATGCCACCACCAGACACATATTCCCCTCCCCTCCTTTGTCCGCCTTCCGCAGGGACTGTTCCCTCCGAGACACCCTGGTCCACACTTTCTTCACCACCAACACCTCCCCACAGCCCTACAGCACCTTCCCCTGTAACCGGCGATGGTGCAACACCTGCCCATTCACCACCTCCCTCCCCAGTATCCAAGGGCCCAAACATACCTTCCAGGTGAAGCAACACTTCACCTGCACTTCCCAGAATCTAGTCTACTGCATTCGCTGCTCACAATGTGGTCTCTACATTGGGGAAACGAAGTGTAGACTTGGCGACCGCTTCGCAGAACATCTACGTTCTGCTTGCAAAAAAGACCCTGAACTACCTGCTGCCTGCCACTTTAACTCACTACCCTGCTCCCTGGCCAACATCTTTGTCTCTGGCTTGCTGCAGCATTCCAGCGCAGCCCAGCGCAAGCTGGAGGAACAACACCTCAATTTCCGCTTGGGGACCCTACAGCCCTCCGGACTTAGGGCCTAAACTCTCCCATATCCCAGCCCACTACCCCACACACACACCAGGCCTTGTTACCACATAGCCTGCCATTACATTAGTTACTAACAGCCCCCATTAACAACGATTCACCCTCCCAGCCTGATCATTAGCAACTTCTTTGTCTGTCCAACTGTCTCTCTCTCTTTGGGCTCTATCCTATTGTTTACTCCCCTCCACACCCCATCCACTTCCCTATTTTCTGCATCTAAACTGACGCTTTCCTAGCCACCATCAGTTCTGAGGAAGGGTCACCGGACCCGAAACGTTAACTCTGTTTTTTCCTTCACAGATACTGCCAGACTTGCTGAGCTTTTCCAGCAACTTTGTTTTTGTTCCTGATTTACAGCATCTGCAGTTCTTTCGGTTTTTATCTATCTCAAAGCCCAGTGTGAAAGATCTACTTTTCTTGCAACTGCAACAGAAATGCTGTAAGACAAAAACAAAGAAAAACTAAAATATCCTAAAAGATTAATAAAAATAAATGGGAATTCCCTTTAAAATAGGAGATGAGGAGAAACGCTTACTAAGATGAATGGGAGTCTCTTCTCCAGATGGAGTGGAGAAGGTAGAGTCATTCAATACTTTCAAAAGGCAGAGGCAAATAAGATTTTTGACGAATAAGGGAGGCAATAGTGATTAGGGTGGCATTGTGGAGCCAAGGTCACCATTAAAAGGGATGTTTTAGTGAATGGCAGAGCAGACAAGAGGGAAAGAATGGCCTGTGGGGAGGCAATGGTATGGTGGTATTAAATTGCTGGACAAGTCTTTTTTTCCTTATTCATTTGTGGGAAATGGGCATCGCTGGCTAGCCAGCATTTCTTGCCCATCCTTAGTTGCCCTTGAAGGTGGTGGTGAGCTGGCTGCAGTCCACCAGCTGTAGGTTAAAATGCCATTAGGGAGGGAATTCCAGGATTCTGACCCAGTGAAGGAACGGCAATGTATTTCCAAGTCAGGATGGTGAGTGGCTTGGAGGGGAACTTGGCGGTGGTGGTGTTCCCATATGCCTGCCGCCCTTGTCCTTCTAGACGGAAGTGGTCGTGGGCTGGAAGGTACTGTCTTAGGATCATTGGTGAATTTCTGCAGTGCACCTTGGAGATCGTATACACTGCTGCTACTGAGTGTCGGTGGTGGAGGGAGTGGATGCAGTGCCAATCAAGCAGGCTGCTTTGTCCTGGATGGTGTCAAGCTTCTTGAGTGTTGTTGGGGCTGCACTCATCCAGGCAAGTGGGGAGTATTCCATCACACTCCTGACATGTGCCTTGCAGACGGTGCACAGGCTTGGAGGAGTCAGGTGGTGAGTTACTTGCTGCAGTATTCCTAGCTTCTGGCCTGCTCTTGTAGCCACTGTGTTTATGTGTGGTGAGTCCAGTTGAGTTTCTCGTCCAGATACCCAGGTAATGTTCTGGACAAAACAAAATGCTGGAAATCAGTGGGTCAGGCAGCATCCATGGAGAAAGAGAAACAAGCTAACTTTGAGTCTAGATGACTCTTCAGAGCTGGTGTGAACAGAGGTCCCAGGCTCAAAAACCTTGCTTCAGGTGGTAGAATTTGAATTCAACAAGGAGTTGGAATTAAAAATGTCTAATGACAACCATAGAACCATTGATGTTTGTCAGAAAAACATCTTTAGGGAAGGAAATTGCCGCCCTCAACCTGGTCTGGCCATCATGTGACTCCAGACCCATAGCAAATATGGTCGACTCTTCAAAACAAAAAAACTTTCCCTCTGAAATGGCCTAACAAGTGACTTGGTTAGAAACAATCTGAAACTTTCGAACCAGATGGATTCCTTGGCACTGACCTAGGCACTAGAAGAAAACAGCTCGTTGTTACCCTTGTCAACCCTGCAAAAAGTCTTCCTTACTAACATCTGTAGGCTAATGCCGCAATTGGAACAGCTGTTTCACAGACCAGTCAAGCCAGGTATAGTCATACTCATGGAATCAGATCTTACAAACAGCATCCCAGATATCACCCGCATGTCTGGTCCTACTGGCAGGATAGCTGAATTAGATGGCATAGCCGGTATAAAGCTGCACCCAGGAATCCTCAACTTGACCCCAAACCCATGAAGTCTCATGGCATCAGGTCAATGTATGGGTAAGGAAACCTCCTACTGTCACGTTAGTTGATCAATCAATATCCATGTTGAACACCACTTGGAGGAAGCATTGGAGGGTAGCAATGGCACAGCATGTACTCTGGATTGGGAATTTCAAAATGTCCATAAAAAGGATTAGCTCAGAAGCAGCCCTGCTGATCAAGATGGTTGAGTCCTAAAAAAAGGACATAGCAGCTATCCTGTTTGCAGTTGGCATGGAGGGTAAAAACGTACTTTATCTCACTCTCCATCTGTCTGCCACAGACTTGTACGTCCACAGACAGTATTAAAGAATGACAAATGCACAGTCCATGTAGACGAAAAAGTCCTACCTTCACAATGTGAGCATCTTACATCTTGTTGTGTGGCTTCATCATGATGAATGGAACAGGATTCAAACAGACAGCAACTCAAGACTGGGTTTCCCCTGGGGAGGTGCTCCAGGCTTTCAGGAGCAGCAAAAATCATAGTCCAACAAAGAATCAGCAAACTCTTGGTTTGGCATATCCCCTACTCCACCATCATTACCATGAAGCCAGGGAATCAACCCTGGTTCAAAGAAACATGCAGAAGGGCAGCACCAGGCATACCTCAAAAGACAGGTGTCAACCTGGTGACACTATAAAACAGGACTGCTTATATGCCAAAGAGAATAAAAACACCAAGTGATAGACAGAGCTAAGCAGTTCCACAGTCCTAAGCTCTTTGGTCCTGGATATCCAGCTTTGAATGGTGGAGGACAATTAATCACCTCACGGAGATATCTATGGACATGTGTCCTCCCAATCTTCAAATGATGGGGAGTCCAGCACAGTGCAAAAGATAATATTCAAACAATTGCAGCCAGAACACAGAAGCTAGCCTTTAACCAACTTGATTCCCAAGTGATAAAGAAAAAGGCTGAAGGCACTGGATACTGCAAAGGCTGACACATGCCAGCAACCGCATAGAACATACATGATCCAGAATTTGCTGCCCCTAGCTGAACTGATCCAATATGGCTACACCACTAGTATTTGCCTGATAGTGTGGGAAATTGCCGACGTTTGTCCTGTACACAAGAAGCAGGACAAATCTAACCTGGCCAAGTAACAATCCATTTGTCCATTCTGATCAGTGAAATGATGGAAGGTATTGACAGCAATCAAGCAGTACTTAAAGCCATAATGTGCTCACTGACACCCAGTTTGGATTCTACCAGGGTGACTCAGCTCCTGACCTTCTCAGTAACTTCTTGGTTCAAACATGAACAAGAGGGGAAGTGAGTGACTGCGATTGACAAGGCCAAATTTGACCAAGTGAGACATTTCTGCAGGAGTTACTGTGGGTAGTGAATTGGACCCAACAATGATCAGCTGATTCATTGTTTCCTTGTTCATTAAGATCTGAAGCAGGGATGTTCATTGAAGTGTTGCACAGACGTAGAAACAATTTCAGACTAAATGTAGCAAGAGCGGTGCAGGTTCGGACAGATTTCACAACCTGCATAGAGTGAGCCTAAATGGCTGATCTGACCTACATTCATTTAGCACTGCTTGCTGTTGAAAAGAAGTCCCTCACAATAAAGATGCCTGTGAGTGTAGATTTTAGTCATGCTCTTTTTGATATGGTGGTGGTGGTGGTGATGTATAAAAACTGGTGGCACATACACATTCAGGAATACTTTCTGTAATTCTGTTCATATGCTGTAGGAGCAGATTCTGACTGACAAATGGATCCAGAAAAAACCTAGTCTCTGTAAACAATATCTTCCAAATTATATTTGCAAAGTAGCAATTTCTTAATTTTTTTGCCAAATAAACAGTAATATTTATGCTCTGAATCCAGCTAGTTAAACAAGCAAACAGTATAGCTCCAATGAATTTGAGATTCAATTCTAATGTTGGAAGAACATGTGAGCATCTCTTCCAAAGATTTAGATGTCTTTGGATCCAAAAGATGTCTTGATTATACAAAGAACAAAGAAAATTACAGCACAGGAACAGGCCCTTTGGCCCTCCAAGCCTGTGCCAATCCAGATCCTCTATCTAAACCTGTCGCCTATTTTCCAAGGATCTGTATCCCTCTGCTCCCTGCCCATTCACGTATCTGTCTAGATACATCTTAAATGACCCTATCGTGCTCGCCTCTACCACCTCTGCTGGCAAGGCGTTCCAGGCACCCACCACCCTCTGCATGAAGAACTTTTCCCCTCTCACCTTGAAATCATGACGCCTCATAATTGAGTTCCCCACTCTGGGAAAAAGCTTCTTGCTATCCACCTTGTCTATACCTCTCATGATTTTGTAGACCTCAATCAGGTCCCCCCTCAACCTCCATCTTTCTAATGTAAATAATCCTAATCTACTCAACCTCCCTTCATAGCTAGCGCCCTCCATACCAGGCAACATCCTGGTGAACCTCCTCTGCACCCTCTCCAAAGCATCCACATCCTTTTGGTAATGTGGCAACCAGAACTGTACGCAGTATTCCAAATGTGGTCAAACCAAGTCCTATACAACTGTAACATGACCTGCCAACTCTTGTACTCAATACCCCGTCCGATGAATGAAAGCATGCCGTATGCCTTCTTGAACACTCTATCCACCTGCGTTGCCACCTTCAGGGTACAATGGACCTGAACACCCAGATCTCTCTGTGCACCAATTTTCCCCAGAACTTTTCCACTTACCGTATAGTTCGCTCTTGAATTGGATCTTCCAAAATGCATCACCTCGCATTTGCCTGGATTGAACTCCATCTGCCATTTCTCCGCCCAACTCTTCAATCTATCTATCTATATTCTGCTGCATTCTCCGACAGTCTCCTTCACGATCTGCTGCTCCACCAATCCTAGTGTCATCTGCAAATTTGCTAATCAGACCATCTATACCTTCCTCCAGATCATTTATGTATATCACAAACAACAGTGGTCCCAACACGGATCCCTGTGGAACACTACTGGTCACAGTTCTCCATTTTGAGAAACTCCCTTTCACTACAACTCTCTGTCTCCTGTTGCCCAGCCAGTTCTCTATCCATCTAGCTAGTACACCCTGGACTCCATGCAACTTCACTTTCTCCATCAGCTTACCATGGGGAACCTTATCAAATGCCTTACTGAAGTCCATGTATATGACATCTACAGCCCTTCCTTCATCTATCAACTTTGTCACTTCCTCAAAGAATTCTATCAAGTTGGTAAGACACGACCTTCCCTGCACAAAACCAAGCTGCCTATCACTAATAAGCCCATTTTCTTCCAAATGTAAATAGATCCTATCCCTCAGTATCTTCTCCAGCAGCTTCCCCACCACTGATGTAGACCGGTGAGCCTGACAATTACCTGGATTATCCTTGCTACCCTTCTTAAACAAGGGGACAACATTAGCAATTCTCCAGTCCTCCGGGACCTCACCCGTTCTCAAAGATGCTGCAAAGATATCTGTTAAGGCCCCAGCTATTTCCTCTCTCGCGTCCCTCAGTAACCTGGGATAGATCCCATCCGGACCTGGGGACTTGTCCACCCTAATGCCTTTTAGAATACCCAACACTTCCCCCTTTCTTATGCTGACTTGACCTAGAGTAATCAAACATCTATCCCTAACCTCAACATCCGTCATGTCCCTCTCCTCAGTGAATACCGACGCAAAGTACTCATTAAGAATCTCACTCATTTTCTCTGACTCCTCGCATAACTTCCCTCCTTTGTCCTTGAGTGGGCCAACCCTTTCTCTAGTTACCCTCTTGCTCCTTATGTATGAATAAAAGGCTTTGGGACTTTCCTTAACCCTGTTTGCTAAAGATATTTCATGACCCCTTTTAGCCCTCTTAATTCCTCGTTTCAGATTGGTCCTACTTTCCTGATATTCTTCCAAAGCTTCGTCTGTTTTCAGTCGCCTAGACCTTATGTATGCTTCCTTTTTCCTCTTTGCTAGTCTCACAATTTCACCTGTCATCCATGGTTCCCTAATTTTGCCCTTTCTATCCCTCATTTTCACAGGGCCATGTCTGTCCTACACTCTAATCAACCTCTCTTTAAAAGCCTTCCACATATCAAATGTGGATTTACCCTCAAACAGCTGCTCCCAATCCACATTCCCCAGCTCCTGCCAAATTTTGCTATAGTTGGCCTTCCCCCAATTCAGCACTCTTCCTTTAGGACCACTCTCGCCTTTGTCCATCAGTATTCTAAAACTTACGGAATTGTGATCACTATTCCCAAAGTAATCCCCGACTGAAACTTCAACCACCTGGCTGGGCTCATTTCCCAACACCAGATCCAGTATGGCCTCTTCCAGAGTTGGACTATTTATATACTGCTCTAGAAAACCCTCCTGGATGCTCCTTACAAATTCTGCTCTATCTAAACCCCTAACACTAAGTGAATCTCAGTCAATGTTGGGAAAATTAAAATCTCCCATCACCACCACCCTGTTGCTCCTACATCTTTCCATAATCTGTCTACATATTTGTGCCTCCATCTCATGCTCGATGTTGGGAGGCCTGTGGTACAGCCCCAACATTGTTACCGCACCCTTCCTATTTCTGAGCTCTGCCCATATTGCCTCACTGCTTGAGTCCTCCATAGTGCCCTCCTTCAGCACAGCGGTGATATCCTCTTTGACCAGTAATGCAACTCCTCCACCCCTTTTACCTCCCTCTCTATCCCACGTGAAGCATCTATATCCTGGGATATTTAGTTGCCAATCTTGCCCTTCCCTCAACCAAGTCTCAGTAATAGCAATAACATCATACTCCCAGGTACTAATCCAAGCCCTAAGTTCATTTGCCTTACCTACTACACTTCTCACATTAAAACAAATACACTTCAGACCACCTGTCCCTTTGTGTTCATCATCTGCTCTCTGCCTACTCCTCCCCTTAGTGACACTGACTTCATTATCTAGTTCCTTACAGGCTTTAGTTACTACCTCCTTACTGTCCACTAACCTCCTCATTTGGTTGCTATCCCCCTGCCACATTAGTTTAAACTCTCCCCAATAGCGTTAGCAAAAGCAGCCCCTAGGACATTGGTTCCAGTCCTGCCCAGGTGTAGACCGTCCAATTTGTAATAGTCCCACCTCCCCCAGAACCGGTCCCAATGTCCCAAAAATCTGAACCCCTCCCTCCTGCACCATCTCTCAAGCCACTCATTTATCCTGCCTATTCTTTCATTTCTACTCTGACTAGCACGTGGCATTGGTAGCAACCCTGAGATTACAACCTCTGAGGTCCTACTTTTTAACTTGGCTCCTAACTCCCTGAATTCTGCTTGTAGGACCTCATCCTGTTTTTAACCTATATCATTGGTGCCTATATGCACCACGACAACTGGCTGTTCACCCTCCCCCTTCAGAATGTCCTGCAGTTGATCTGAGATATCCCTGACCCGTGCACCTGGGTGACAACATACCATTCGGGCATCTCGTTTTCGACCACAGAACCACCTATCTACTCCCCTTACAATCGAATCCCCTATGACTATAGCCCTTCTACTCTTTTTCCCGCCCTTTTGTACAGCAGAGCCAGCCACGGTGCCATGAACCTGGCTGCTGCTGCCCTCCCTGGTGAGCCACCTCCCCCAACAGTATCCAAAACAGTATACCTGTTTTGGAGGGAGATGACCGCAGGGGACGCCTGCACTGCCTTCCTGCATTTTTTCTGCCTTTTGGTCACCCATTCGCTTTCTCCCTCAGCAATCCTAATCTGCGGTGTGATCAATTTGCTGAACGTGCTATCCACGACTTCCTCAGCATTGCGGATGCTCCAAAGTGAGTCCACCCGCAGCTCCAGAGCTGTCATGCAGTCTAACAAGAGCTGCAGTTGGACACACTTCTTGCATGTGTAGGAGTCAGGGACATCAGCCGTGTCCCTGAGCTCCCACATTGAGCAAGAGGAGCATAACATGGGTCTGGGATCTCCTGCCATTTTTACTCTTATGCCATCTTTCTTGAACATACACATTAAGTGTAATACTGTGTATGTACACAAATGATAACATCATATTACATATTATACAACTTGTTTTCAACTTCAATATAGCATCACCTTTGTAGTTTCCTCCTTGTGTAGTGTTGAATCTGGTCTTGGTATATTAGTTGGAAAGTCCTGGACAAAACCAGTTAGTATTTTTGACTTGTTCTCTTACAATTATGACCCTTCACAAAATTCACCAAGATACCAATGTTGAGCTCTGTACACAATGACAGTCTTGCTGTAGATGATCCATTTGTGCCCACCAGGCTTCCATCCATAATAGCTATAGCTGCATTTCACTGTCAAGGGCAACAATGCAAGTGATAGGTGACCCGTGAAATACAATCAATTTTGCTGTCATAGGTAGATACAACGATCTATGAACATATCTTTCAGAAGTTGCCCTGGTAGCATGTTTGCAATAACTCCCATGTCAACTTTGGGCTAAGTTTATAACCATATCTGAAGAAAATGGTTTAAAATAGTGACAGAAGTTTCTAACTGGTGAAATGAGAGAGACAGAGATAGTAGGAACTGCAGATGCTGGAGAATCCGAGACAACAAGGTGCAGGGCTGGATGAACACAGCAGGCCAAGCAGCATCATAGGAGCAGAGAGAGACAGCATGGATATGCTTTGTTGAAAGCATACGGAAAACTCATCTCCTGGTTATATGTTTTCACATTCTGAATCTTGACCTTGGCCTGTTTTGCTGCAAATTTCATGTATTTGTGCTTATTCAGGTCAGCTGCCCATATGCCTCACATGCTTTTTGTTTGATTGTGTCCTGTTGTAGCATTTAGAACCAGATTTCCTGTATAGGTGAAGCAAGTGTCTTTTTACAGTTTAAGATTTTCACAAATAATGCAAAGTTAAAAATTTAGAAGCAGAAGTATGGCATTTAGCTCCTTGAGCCTGCTCTGCATTTTAATAAAATTATGGCTGATCTCACTGTAATCTCAACTCCACATTCCCAGATAACCTTTCAATCCACTGCTGCCTTGAAGATTCATATACTCTACTTCCAATGTTTTTTTTAAAAAAGGGAGAGTTCCACACTTAGGACAAAACAAAAGCCTTCTTGGTTTTAAACAGTCGACTCCTTATTCTGGATTGTCCTGCAAGAAATGTTTTTTTTCTACATCCACTTCAATGGCCTTCAGGAAATAAAAATCTAAAAAGTACTATCTGTCATGAAGCCTAAATTCAGATAGGACATCTATGGTTTTCCAACTCATGCTAGGGAACTTGGTAGTCATCTTTGATGTTTGCAGTTTTGTGTCACTACTACCAAGGGATTTATAGAAGCAAGACTGCAGAATCTCCAGATTACAATGTAGCTGCTGCATTTTTCTTTAGGAAATAGTTTTCTATGCGTTGCTTATAACTGCAGCTCAAGCAGCTTCATGCATTTTTCTGATTTTTGCAATGGAATGGCAGCCAAAATTATCTCAATTGCCATCCAATTTCTATGGTCTAAATATGAACCAAGTCTTCACTCACAAAAGGGCCACTGATCTGGACAACTCTCAAATCATTCACAGGATGTGGGGAAATCACTGGCCAGTGATTATTGCCTATCCCCAATTACCCTTGAGAAGATGGAGGAGAGCTGAGTTGTTGCACCGCTGCAGTCTGTGTGGTGCAAGTACACCCAAAATGCTATTAAAGTAGTCCATGATTTTAACCCACTGACAAAGGAATAGTGATATGGTGAAAGGAATTGTGTGTGACTCTGCAAGAAACTTGCAGATGGTGATGTTCCCATGTATCTGTTGTCGTTGTCACCTTTATAGTCTAGAAGGATAAGTTTGGAATATTCTAAAAGGAGCCTTGGGAAGTCTTGCAATGCATTTTATAGAAGGGCACACTGCTGCCATTGTGTGCCTGTGGTGAAAGGACTGCATGTCAATAAAGCAGGCTGCTTTGTACTGATTGGTGTCAAGCTTTGAGTGTTATTGGAGCTGTACTCATCCAGGAAAGTGGATAGTATTCCATCATTTGATTTGATTTATTGTAGTCACATGTACTCAAGTACAGTGAAAAGCCTTGTTTTGCAAGCAGTACAGGCAGATCATTGCAAACAAGGTCATCCGGATCATAGCGTGCTTAGACAGCATGAGGCATACAAGGTTACACTGCACAGGAAGTGTGCACAGCAAGATCAACATTATTTGAAGTGAAAGAGGTCCACTCAGCAATCTAATAACAGCAGGGAAGAAGCTGTCTTGAATCTGTTGGTGCATATGTTCAGGCTTCTGCATCTTCTGCCTGAAAGAAGAGGTTAGAAGAGAGCATTACCATGGTAGGAGGGGTCTTTGACGTTGGCAGCCTTTCTGTGGCAACAAGAAGTGTAAATGGAGTCCATGGATGGGAGGTTGGCTTCCATGATGGTCTGGGCTACACAAATAACTTTCTGTAGTTTCTCCTGGTCCTGGGCAGAGCAGTTGCTGTACCAGGCCATTATGCACCTGGATAGAATGTTTTCTACGGTACATTTGTAAAAGGTTAGTGAGGGTCCTTATGGACACACTGAATTTCCTAAGCTGCCTGAGGAAGAAGGGATGTTGTTGTGCCTTCTTGACTGTGGCAACTATGAGAGGTCCAGGACAGATTGTCGATTATTGTCAACTTAGGAGTGACATTCTCGACCCTCTCAACCTCAACTCCGTTGATATGGATAGGGGTATGTCCTGCTCCTTCCTTCCTGAAAAGGAATGATCAGTTCTTCTGCTTTGCTGGCATTGAGGGAGAGGTTGTTATCATTGCACCAAGACACCAAGCATTCTAATCTTTCCCCGTATTCTGGCTCATCATTGGTAGGATAGATATAAAACATGATGGTGTCATCAGTATACTTGTAGATAGCGTTTATTTGTACGGAATTTGGCTACAGTCGTGTGTGTACAGGGAGTACAATAGGGGGCTGGGAATGCACCCTTGCGGGACACCAGTGTTGAGGAAGTGCTGTTGTCTATCTTCACTGATTGCGGTCTGTGCATCAGGAAGCTAAGGATCCAGTTGCAGAGGATGGAGCTGAAACCTAGGTCTCAGCGTTTTGAGATTAGTCTGGTAGGGATTATGGTGTTATCCAGATTTTCCAGGGATGAGTGTAGGGCTAGGGAAACTTGTCCGCTGTGGACCTGTTTCGCCGGTAGGCAAATTGCTGGGAGGCTAAAGTCGATGTGGGCCATAACCAGCCTCTCAAAGCATTTCATGATTATGGAGGTCAGAGGCAGTGGGCGGTAATCATTAAGTAACATTACATGTTTTTTCCTTTGGTACTGGGATGATGGTGGTCTTGAAACAGGTGGGGACTTTAGATTGTAGCAAAGAGAGGTTGACGATGTCAGCGAATACCTCCAACAGCTGGTCCATGCAGGATCAAAATGCATGGCTGGGGACTCTATCTGGGCTTGTCACTTTCCTTGGGTTTAGTCTCAGGAAGACCAATTGATGTCTGCAGCAATGACAGATGGAACAGGTGCGCCCAGGGCAGGTGACACCACACCATTGTTCTGCTCGAATTGAGCATAGAAAATGTTGAGTGCATCGAGGAGGGATGCGTTTTTGTCCGCTATCTTGCTCCGCTTTTTAAAAAAAAAAATCCAATTATGTTGTGTAGGCCTTGCTGTAGGCTGTGGGTGTCTGTATAGCCAGTTCGAGCCTCTAACTTGGTATGGTGTTGCCTCTTGGCAGCTCCGATGGCTTTGTGGAGGTCATGTTTGGATTGTCTGTATAGGTCTGGGTTGTCCGACTTGAATGCTGCACATCTGGTCTTCAGTAGGCAATGGATTTCCTGGTTCATCTAAGGTTTCTGGTTGAGGGATACATGGGTTGATTTCTTTGGCATGCAGTCCTCCACGTACCTGCTAATGAAGTCCATGACAGTGGTGGCGTAGTTGTCCAGGTTGTCTGTTGAATTCTTGAATATGGTCCAGTCCACCGATTCCAAGCAGTCCTGGAGAAGTTCTGCTGCCTCAGACCAGTATTGTATTACTCTCTGTGAAGGATCCTCCTATTTCAACTTTTGATTGTAAGGTGGGAGGAGGAACACAGCATTGTGATCTGATTTTCCGAAGTACGGATGGGGTCTGGAGTGGTAGGCATGTTTGATGATTGTGCAGCAATGTAATTACACTCCTGACTTGAGCCTTGTGGATGGAGGACACATTTAGAGGAGTCAGGTGGAGAGTTATTCGCCACAGAATTCCCAGCCTCTAATCTGCTCTTGTATCCACAAAAATTTACAGCTAGTCCAGTTTCTGGCCGAATGGAAACCTTCAATGAGGTGGGGGCAGGGGAGTGAGGTGGGGTGAGGGGGGAGGAGGACTGATTCAGCTATAGTAATGCAATGGAATGCCAAGATGCAAAATTCAGATACTCCCTTTCTATACATGGTTATTGCGCAACTTGTGTGGCATAAACATTACCTGCCACTTAATCAGTCCGAGTCTAGATATTGTCCAGGTCTGGCTCATGTGGTCGTGTACTGCTTCAGTATCTCTCAGATATCATGAGATGTGTTGAAGGTTTTACAATCATCCACAAACATCCCCCACCTCTGACCTTATGATGGAGGGAAGGTCATTGATGAATCAGCTGATAGTGGGGCCGATAACACTACTCTGAGGAACTCCTGCAGAGATGTCTTGAAGCCAAGGTGAAAACCATCTTCCTCTGAGCTAGCTATGACTCGAACTAGCAGATAGTTTTCCTGACTCCTAGTGAATCCTGTTTTGCTAGGGCACCTTGACATCACATTTGGTCAAAGGCAGTACTCACCTCACTTCTTAACTTCAGCTCATTTGTCCATGTTATTACCAAGGCTGTAATGCATTTAGGAGCTTGAACAGCCACAGAACTCAAATGAATATCAGTGCTTCCCTGGTGATTCCCAGCCTGATTTCTGGTGTAAGTGTAACTTCTGTACTAATCTGAATCTTATTTGAGCTTTTACTTACAGTTTAAGTTTATATTATCTTCAATTTTTTTTTGAAAAAGGAAAACATTTTGTTCCTTGTACACCTCTGGCACAGGGTGTCCAGTTGCAAAATTTGCAATCAGAATTCCTACAGTGTGGAAGCAAGCTACTCAGCCCATCGAGTCCACACCGACTCTCTGAAGAGCATTCCACCCAGACCCACACCATCCCTGTAACCCTGCATTCAATCGGAAATCCTGATTGTGATGTGATGGAACTTCTATCCTAAAGCACTTAACATGTTAAGGCCTTGCAGCTGAGTGAGAAGTACATACAGATCCAAATGTATACATAATTGTGAGCTGCCAAAATGCAGGTCTTCTGCTCAGTTCTCCCTGCATTGCAGTCCTCCACTTGCTCCTTTAGATACTCATAGGAGCCTCTAATTTCCAACGATGAGCAGTTATCTAGTGAAAAGAATACATGAGGTTGCTGCCTGTTGTCCTCTCTATGTGTGCTTAAAGAAACACAGCGTCATCATCCCACAGGATTATCCACCTCTAAAGATCAGCCATCCCTCATGGCTCTTGCCCTTGGACCATCACCAGCAATAATTCCTCAATTTGACCTTTGCCCATGACTTGTAACCCTGGGCATGGAGCTCCTAACTGTGCTGGGGATATTGCATAGTCACAACTTCTATAATCTGTGACTATTAGTACTGCATTAATAATACATTTCACAATGTAATAAACAAAACAAGTTTGCCTACTGACTGTGTCAATTTACCTATTAAACCACTGCAAGTAAAAGTTTAAACATAATTTTTTAAGACTTCTCAACTGATCAATACACAACCCAATAATATGGCCATGGCATTTCTTCCTGCGAGAAAGGTCCTATTTCCTAGTTTCTAGAAATTTCCAGTGTGTTCTTCATTCAATCTATATATCAAGCAAAAATCAAATTTAAGTAATAAAAGTAATTTTAGTGAGATTAACTTACCTTTTTCAAATTGTAGAGGATTTTAAAAAATATTTGAGGTTTTATCTCTACAGCATCATTTTGAATTTGATCTTGCTTTCGCTGAACTCGGAATATTTTTAAATAAAAACAAAACCCACAAAAATATGATATGAAAAAACAGAGCGTTAAAGTCTGAAAAAAATGTTACCGGCTAAATTTAACAAAATATTACAAGAACAAAAACAATTGTGTTTAAACATATTGTATGCAAATATTCCGCTCAACATGCGGTTCCGTCCAAAAAAGCTAGAAACACTCTAGTAATAGCTCATGGCAAAATAAACAGAACAGCAGCTATCTAAATCATTATACACGTTACTTATGTTACTTACGGAGTGCATCTGTCACTGAACTCATTGGCAATGGTCTCGATGCCTCCTGATCGAGCGATAGCGATGTAACAGTTCTGAAAACCAATATCAAAACCGACCACCGACATCTTTATTTCAATAAAGCTTACACAAGTACTTATGTTTTTTTTTCCTTTTCTTCCCTTCCTTCTCCGATTGATCGCGTTTTTATTTATAAAGTGTGCCGGGCCAGCTGCTTGCTGTCACTGCTGCTCACTATGTCTCTAACACACGCCGGTTCCGGAGCTGCCGTACTTTAAATACGGAGCTCGGAAGAAAGTTCCAGAAACTGTCACCATCCACTCGCCCATCCGCATTCTCCAGACTTCCAGCCAATCGCAAGCGCCCCCGCTCCTCCGTCGCCATGGTGACCGCGGACGCTCTGACGTCCGCAGAGAAGGTCCGAGAGGCGACTGGAAGCTTCCACAGCCATCGCCACTCCCTCCGCCCAGTAATCTCACATGTCGGATAGCACAGGAAGGGAGGGACCGGCTGGGTGATGAAGCACCGAGCCGGGGACAGGGGGAAATAAACGGTAAACAGGCTCCCCATTCCCGAACCCCGCTATTAATCTGAAGGGAGGTCGTCCGTAAGCATAGGGCCTCCTCCCATCCATCACAGTATTTTAACCAGACAATGCAGATCATTCATATGTCATGTAAAAGTAAACTACGCAGCGCAGGATTGTTTTTTTTTTGGCTACATAAGTCCTAAAGCCGGCTCAAGGTGATGAGTTGGAAGCAGTTCTTCCCTAAAGAAAGATAGGTGGAGAAGTTCTTGAAGGGAATTCCTGAGTTTAGGGAGTAACAGTTGAAATCACAGATACCAATGGTACAGCAATTAAAACCAGGAATGTTCATGGCTCCAGAATTAGATGTCCACGGAAACGTGGTGAGGCAACAGAAGTAGAGACTTAAAAATAACGATCATAAAGTCATACAAACTAGGAGCAGCAGTATGCTGTTGGCCTACTGAGCATGGTCCTTCCTTTAATAAGATCATAGCTAATCTGGTTGTAGCTTTTAAAAAAAAACCTCAGAATCTAAGAGCAGAGAGTGGGGATAAAATAGTGTTTCTCAGGATGGCAGCTGGTGACAAGTGGTGTTCCGCAAGGGTCAGTGTTGGGACCACAACTTTTCACTTTATACATTAATGATCTAGATGAAGGAACTGTGGGCATTCTGGCTAAGTTTGCAGACGATACAAAGATAGGTGGAGAGACAGGTAGTATTGCGGCGGCGGGGAGGCTGCAGAAGGATTTGGACAGGTTAGGAGAGTGGGCAAAGAAGTGGCAGGTGGAGTACAACGTGGGAAAATATGAGGTCATGCACTTTGGTAAAAAGAACAAAAGCATGGACTATTTTCTAAATGGGGAGAAAATTCAGAAGTCTGAAGTGCAAAGAGACTTGGGAGTTCTAGTCCAGGATTCTCTCAAGGTAAACTTGCAGGTTGAGTCGGTAGTCAGGAAGGCAAATGCAATGTTGGCATTTATTTTGAGACGACTTGAATATAAACACAGGGATGTACTACTGAAGCTTTATAAGGCCCTGATCAGGCCACGTTTGGCATATTGTGTGCAGTTTTGGGCCCCATATCTCAGGAAGAATGTACTGGCCCTGGAGCGGGTTCAGAGGAGGTTCACGAAAATGGTCCCAGGCATGAGAAGCTTAACATATGAGGAAAGTTTGAGGACTCTGGGACTATACTCATTGGAGTGTAGAAGGATGAGGGGGTATCTAATTGAAACTTACAGAATACTGAATGGCCTGGACAGATTGGATGTTGGGAAGATGCTTCCATTGGTAGGAGAGACTAGGACCTGAAGGCACAGCCTTAGAGTGAAGGGAAGACCTTTTAGAATGGAGATAAGGAGAAACTTCTTCAGCCAGAGAGTGGTGAACCTATGGAATTCACTGCCACAGAAGGCTGTGGAGACCAGGTCATTGAGTACATTTAAGACTGAGATAGACAGGTTCTTGATTATCAAGGGGATCAAGGGTTACGGGGAGAAAGCGGGCAAATGGGGTTGAGGAACTTATCAGCCATGATTGAATGGCGGAGCAGACTCGATGGGCCGAATGGCCTAATTTCTGCTCCTATGTCTTATGGTCTAACTTTCCTGCCTGTTTCCACCGTCCTGCATAGAAACCCTGATTCTAGTGGGTCAATTTTAAAATTGGGGTATTGCTAATCCATTGCTGGTTAGTGAGCACAGGGATGATATGACCATGATAATTGAGACAAATTAGGATCTAGATCTCTGCATCAGATGAGCTGAGGCAGAGTCAGAGCCAGTAAATGTGAGGGAGGCGAGAACAGTTGTTAATATGTAGATGGAACCTAATGCTGGGAATGCACAACATGAAGGCTGTGTGAACAGTCATTGAGCAGCATTCCACCATATTTGTAGAGCCTCTTTCTTCTGATTAGTCATCTACCACAGTTCTCAGAATGTAGCAAGTTTGCAGAGCTTTGACCTGATCTGTTGGTTGTGGAATTGCTTGTCTTTGTCTATAACATGCTGTTTTTACAATTCAGCATGCATATCTGTGTTATAGCTTCACCAGGTTGACATTTCAATTTTGGGTATGCTGGTATTGCTCTTCTCATGCTTTCTGACAATCCCGATTGAACCCAGGTAATCCTATCCTATCGTACGTAGGATCCCTGGTTTGATGTTGACAGTAGAGTGATGGATATGGCAAACCATGAAGTTATAGATTGTAGTTGAATACAATTCTCTACACTGATGGCTTGCAGTGTCTCATGGAAGCTCAGTTTTGAACTGATAGAATTGGCAGAGGTAGCCATAAGGAACAATTCAGAATGTGTTTGGAATATATTGGGGAGCCAACCAGAAATTAGGCTATTTTGGATCTGGTGATATATAAAGAGACAGGTTTAATAAATGCTCTCAGAATAAAAGATCCCTGGGATACAACGGCAGGCATTTAAAAATGTTCATGACTTGCAGAAAAGATTTTTCCTACTCATGGAGGAGGATTCTAGGAAGGGGACAAACTGACCATAGTTAATGAGGGAAGTTAAGGACAGTATCAAATTGAAAATAAATATACAATGTGGCAAAGATTAGTGGTAAATCAAAATTTGGAAAGCTTTAAAAGTAACAAAACAAACCCCCAAAAATAATAAGAAGGAGAAAATGAGTACAAATTAGTAAATAACAAAAACAGACAGGAAGAGTTCTTGAAATATATAGAAAGGAAGAAAGAGGCAACGGCCCCTTAAAGGAGGCAGCAGGGGAAATAATGATGGTGAGCCAGGAAGTGCCAGAAGAGTAGAACAAATACTTTGCAACTGTCTTCACAGTACAGGATACTAACAGCATCCCAAAAATATGAACTACTTTAGGGGCTAAAGGTGGTGGTGGTGGTATTGGGTTTGGGGAAAGAGTAACAGAGATGTGAATAAACAGAATAACTATTACTCGACAAAAAGGTACTAGAAAGGACAAAGGGGGCCAAAGAGCAATAAAAGGGTTGCATCCCAGGATTTTAAAGGAAGTAGTTAGAGAGATAGTGGATGTAAATAATCTTCCTGGAAGACTGGAAATCTGCCAATACACACTGTTTATTCAAAAAGGGAAGGAGACAAAAAAAGGTAAGACCAGTTAATTTAACATCTGTCATTTGGAAAAGGATATAATAGTAGGGCATTAAGAAACCTACAGGTAGTTCTGCTTTCACATATGTTTCGTTAACACAAATTGGCTGTAATGTGATTGATGAATAGTGGATGTTGTTTAGATAATGTGTACTTTCTGCTGTACAGCTATAGCTATTTCCCTATAAAGAAATTTTCAATTGTGTGAGGTCACACAACACAACTGTCGTGTTATAGGAGAACTACCTGTACAAGCAGAGTCATCATGGCTTTATGAAGGGGAAGTCATGCCCAACAAATTTAAAGTACTTTGGAGGTGGGAACAAGCAGGGTAGATAAAAGAGAGCTAATAAATGCAATATATTTTGATTTTCAAAAGGCATTCAATAAGGCTATAAAAAAAAGAGAAGAGCCATAGCATTTGGAGTTGTATACTCGCATGGATAGAGGACTGCTTGATAAAATTGGACCAAAGGGGGCATTTTCAAGATCGCAAACTCTAACTAGTGGATTGCCACTAGGATCAGTGCTGGGGCCACAATTATTTACAATTTACATGAATGACTGATGACAAAGTGATTGTAATATCCCAAGTTTGTGAATGACACAAAAATAAATGGGAAGGCAGATAAATGAGGATGACACGAGTATACAGAGGCTTATCTTATGGTCTTACAAAGACTGGTTAAATGAATGGGCAAAAACTTAGAATTTAAAGGTGGGAAGATAGAAGGCAGGAAGAACAGAAGAGCTGAATATTACTTTAAATGGACAAAGATTGCAGAAAGTTGCAGCAGACGGATTTGGGGATCCTGGTGCACGAATCTCAAAAATGTACCATCTAAGTTCAGCAGGTGATAGGGAAGATAAAATGGAGTGTTATTTCAAAAATAATGGAGTATTAAAACAATGCAAAGCACTAGTTGGATCACAGCTGGAATACCGTGAACAGTTTTGGTTCTCTTATCTAAGGAAAGATATACTGGCATTGAAGGTAGTCTGGAGAATGTTTGCTCCGTTGATACTGGGTATTGAGTGATTTTCTTCTGATGAGAGGTTGAGTAACTTGGGCTTGTATTCATTGGAGTTAGGTAGAATTAGAGGAGACCTTTTTGAAACACAAGATTCTTAGCGTGCTTGACAGGGTAGATGTGGAGAGGTTGTTTCTTCTTATGGAGAAGTCTAGGACGGAAGGGCAAAATTTTAGCATAAGGAATTGCCTTACTAGAGAGATGAGGAGAAACCTTTTCTTGCAGAAGGTAGTAAATCTCTGGAATTCTTTACTTCAGGAGGCTATCACAATTAGGTCATCAAGTATTTTCAAGGCTGAGATAGATAGATTTCTAACCATTAAGTGAACCAAGTTATGGGGATAAGGTAGGAAAACAGAGTTCAGGATTATCACATCAGCCATGATCTCATTGAATGGCTGAAGAGAGTTGACAGGCTGGTTGGCCTATCTTTGCTCCTATATCTTATGGTTTTACGATCTATCCCTTTTAGCACACTCTTAATTACACAGCAGAACGGAGGGCGACTTCAAGAGTTCTGTCTGTGTCCCCTTGGATTTAGGGAATGGGAGATGAGTGCCATTCAAAAGGCATTATCAAAATAAGGTTTTAGAAAAAAAACAAGGTTCTAATTGGAACTAGTTCTTAAAAGGTGAAGAGAGTGGAGTAGATAGGTAGAATCAGGAATTTTGTGGTAAATGAAGGCCAAAGTCTGGATAGTTCGTAATATGAAAGTGCAGTTGTAAATGCATTGGGATAGAGATATTTTCAAGGTAGTCACAGAAGGAAAGATTGGATGAGGATAGGATGATAGAAGTGGATAGCGGTGCAAGTGAATGATCAGAGGCAATCTTACTGTGATGGTAGTAAAGAGACCACATGAGATTGCAAGATCAGGAGGTTGCCTGTGAAAACGGTTGGGAGAATTTACATAGATGGTGAGATTAATGGAGTTTGGAGTGTACTGAACTCAGTGCAGCTATAAAATACATTTTTAAAAGATTACAAACATGCTACATCATAACTGGAAATCAAGTACACATACGAATTCAAAGCAAAATAAACACAGTTAATAAACAGTAATAGTGAGCTAGAGGTACTGCATCTTGTGTATACACACGTTAAAATTTCAACTGATGCAAAGCCAAAACCATTGCTCTGCAACATGACACTTAGACTGTAAATGACATTCCAAGACCTGAACTGAATAAAACAATGTGGAATGTTACTATTGGTTCCACAGACTTACTCAATTTGGATGTAGTATCAGATCAATTCAGATGCTGTACTCAAATCCTGGCTGCATTCACATTGAAAGTCAAATACGTTCACACCAAAGTTACAGTGCGAGGCTGTGAATATCACTTCCAGGGTTAGTAAATGAGGCAGAAAGTATGTCAACATTCACGCTTATTAATGTACAAATTAGGAGCAGAAATAGGTCAGTTAAGCAGATCATCCCTGATCATCTGTGTCGTTTTCCCTGACTTTCTCATATCCGCTCATGTCATCAGAATCCAGAAACATATCAATTTCTGGTTTTGAACATTTTCAATCATTGAGCTTCCACAGCCCTCTGTAGAGAATTCTGAAAACTCTCCACTGTCCAATTCTCTAGTCAGTTAAGAATCTAACTCTGCTTTAACAAAATGACTGCCTCTGCTACTCTTCATGGAAGAAACTTCCGAATACTCAATTCTCTGAAAGAAAAAGATTCTCATCTCCAACTTGAATGGAAGATTTTTTTTTAAAAACACTCTTTTTTCCTAATTCTAACCTCTATCATTAAAAAAAAACATGCTTTCAACATCTACTTTTCAACGTCTCTCAAGATTGTATTTCTCTAAACAAGATCACCTCTCCTAAACTAGAATGGACACAGACCCAGACTTTACAACTTTTCTTCAAAAGATATTCCCCATTCCAATCGCTTAGCTCTTTTGGGCTGGTCATTGTTGTAAAGATGGAAGAATGTAGGTGCTGCAGTAGGTGTTTTATGGAAAAGATGGTAAAATAAAGCAAGAAGGGCTTGTGGCAGTGTCCCTATTTCTGAGCCAGTAGATTTAGGTTCAAGTTCCAACTGTTCAAGAGGTGTGTCATAGTATCTTTTTGAACAGGTTGATTAGAGAAGATCTAAAAGAAAGCAGGCAGGGTGACGGATGCTATAAAGATCCACTGAACGTTTACCGGATCATTGAGTCTTGGGAAAACCTAAACCGCAAATAGTATGCTGAAATAAGTGAAGAGATTTATGTTGCAATATTGTCCCAGTTCGAAAGCAGTGTTTGAAATGTGGAAAAGAATTGCATTTCTAGAATGCCTCTCATGATTGCAGAGTAGCCTAATAGGCTTTAACTTGTTGGGTTGAAGGATTTGCAAAATCAGAGGAATCAAAGAGAAAATCTCTCCCAGTAACACGGTTACGTGAAACTTGTGGTAGACCAATATCAGTTGCACAGTGGCCTATTTGGCCAGCAGTGCAACTGTAAATCATTAATTTTCTGCTCCCTCTATTTTTGGCACTACCCTTGAGTACATTAGATTTGAAATTTTGAGAGGTCCATTTAAAAGTCTAATAACAGCTGGAAGCAGCTGTTCTTGAACCTATTGATATGTGTGTTTAAGCTTTTGTATTTTCTGCCTGATGGAAGAGTTGAAAAAGAGGTCTTTGATGATGTTGGCTGTCTTTCTGTGGCAACAGGAAGCATAGATTAAGTCAATGGATAGAAGGTTGGTTTGCGTGATGTTCTAGGCTACGTCCATAACTTTCTGTAGTTTCTTAAGGTCCTGAACACAGCAGTTGCCGTACCAAGTGTGACGCATCCAGATAGAACGCTTTCTATGATGCGTCCATAAAAGTCGGTGAGGGTTATGGACATGCCGAATTTCCTTATCCTCCTAGAAAGGGGAGGCTTTCTTGTGCCTTCCTGACCATTGCATCAATGTGGGTGGTCCAGGACAGATTGTTGGTGATCGTCACTCCTAGGAACTTGGCCCTATCGACCATCTCCACCTCAACTCCATTGATATAGTTGGGGGCGCGCCGTCCTCCTTGTTTCCGGAAGTCAAATAAAAACCTGGAATTAAAAGGAAATCTAATGACAACTATGTAACTATTATTCATTATTGTAAAAACCTATCTAGTTCACTACAGCCTTTATGGAAGAAAATTTATCACAGAGTTGTAAGGGCACAGAATGTATTCTGGGTGGAGGACTTCAATATCCATTGCCAAGGGTGGCTCGGAGTACCACTATTGACCGAGCTGGTCAGGTCATAAAGGACACGTATGTTATACTGGATCTGCGGTAAAGTGTGGAGGAAACAACAAGAGGAAAAAATGTACTTGATCTCATCCTCACTAATCTCTCTGTGGTAGATTTATCTGTTCTTGATGGTATCAGCAGAAGTGACCTTGAGGATACTCCATTCTAATTTTTTTTTGTTTCATGTATTCATTTGTAGGATGTGGACATCACTGGCTGGCCAGCATTTATTGCCAGTCCCTAGTTCCCTTAATGCTTTTTTCTTCCTGCAGTGCATCTTGATATACACTGCTGCTAATGTCCATCAATGGTGGAGGGAGTGAATACCGAGGAGGTGGTTTTCAGTGAAGTGAGCTGCTTTGTCCTGGATGGTGTAAAAATTTTGACTTACTGGAACTATACACATTCAGACAATTGAGGAGTTTTCCATCACACTCCTGACTTGTGCCTTGTAGATGGAAACAGTCTTTGGGTCTCAGGTGACAAGGTCTCTTGTAGGCAGTGTGTTTATATGGTGAGTCCAGTTGAGTTTATGGTCAATGATAACCCCCAGGATGTTGATAATGTAGGATTCTGTGATGGTAACACCAATGAATGTCAAGAGATGGTGGTTAGATTGTCTCTTATTAGTGATGGTCATAGCCTGGCATTTGTGTAGTGTGAATATTACTTGCCATTTGTCAGCCTAAGCCTGGATGTTGTCCAGGACCCGTTGCATTTGAACATGGACTACTTCAGTTGTTGACAGTGCTGTCAAACAGCATTTGCAAAACAAAAACCTCACTGGCCCTCAATTTGTGTTTTGCCAGGGTCATTTCAGCCCCTGACCTCATTATGGCCTTAGCCCATATATGAACAAAAGACCTAAGCTTCAGAGATAAGGTGAGGGTCACTGCTTTTGATATCAACATTTAGCAGAGTGTGACATCAAGGAACCCAGCAAACGGGATAGACTTCGAACATCATCTCAAAACTGGGCATTCGTAACAGACTGTAGGCCATCAGCACAATTGTATTCAATCACTGTCTGTAACAAATCTCTTATGCCCAGTTCATCCCACACTATCATTATCATTAAGCCAGGAAATCAACCCTGGTTCAATGAACAGTGCAGGTGTGTATGCCAGGAACAGCGCCATATGAGGTGTCAACCTAGTGAATCTACATGACAAGACCACTTGCAATGACATGTAGTGGAAGCCAATTGCATAGATAGGGCTAACGGATTGCACAGTGATTCCAACCAACTGATCAGATCTAAATTCTGCAGTCCTGCTACATCCAGTCATAGATGATGGTGGACAATTAAACAACAGGAGAAGAAGGCTCCACAAATATCCTCATCCTCAAAGATGAGGACCCAGCATATCAGTAGCATAGACAAGGCTGAAGCTTTTGCATCTTCAACCAGAAGTGAGAGTGATTGATCTACCTCAACCTCCTCCTCGTCATATTCCCAGCATTACAGTCTTCCAACTCACCCTAGT
>NC_063337.1:31068309-31082735 GCF_021869965.1 Rhincodon typus | reverse complement strand
GAAACATCAGCCTTCCTGCTCCTCTGATGCTGCTTGGCCTGCTGTGTTCATCCAGCTCTGCACCTTGTTATCTCAGATTCTCCAGCATCTGCAGTTCCTGCTATCTCTGGGCTTAAACTTTCTCAGCTTCAAATAATCCCTTCAGGTTTTTACTGAAACACTTCTGGTCTGAAAGTATTACTAAGCTCATTCTGTAGTGGTAATTTGTTTTAAACAAATCCAAACTAACTTCACTTTTCTCAGGAGTGACTATTATATACATTATCCTTTAGCTATGAACACAATAGAACTCTATAAAACCAAATCCAGAGCTGAAATGTTTCTATCCAAGTTATGGATGTTCCCTGTAAAACTTAAAAAAAAAACACAAGTCCACAATCCTCTATCAGAAATCCTAATGTACTGCACTCTGTAATTTGTTTGTTTGTAAACTCCCCCAATATAAACAAAAACACATTAGTTCTTCGAGGCTGTGACTCTCAAACTGTTATTTTTAAAAATCATGGCTATAGAAATACTTGCAGGTTAATCATTAAACCCTTTCAGACACACAGAAAACCCCATATACCACTAGTTCAAAATTCAAAAATTAAATTTTAATAAAATATATATAAATCACACACCCTGTGTCACATAATATATTCCTGGTTAGTTTCACATTCCAACCTCTGCAAATCTGACAACACCAAAAATTCTGTTGCTTGTGTCAAGTCCTATTCCCCTATCATATAGGCAAGCAATATCTTGATTTTAAATTCTCATGATTGTTTTCAAATCCCTCCTTGGCCTGGACTCTCACTATCTCTGTTTTTTTCCTGTCATATAAGCCTCTGAGCTATCTACACTCATTTAATTCTACCTCTTAAGTAACACTGGTTTGAATCACTCCACTGTTGGTGGTTGTGCTTTCAGTTACTTTCATGCTAAGCTCAGGAGTATTCTTCCCAAGCTTCTCCATCCCTGTCTTTCACTTTTCTCCTTGAAGTCACTCATCATACTAATTTGTCCAGACTTCTGGTTTTCCCACCTACAGTCTCTATTTCGTTCAATGCTACATTTTGTTTTATGGTATTGGTGAGAAGTGCCATAGAATGATATTTCTTAGGTTAAAGATGTTATACAAATACAAATGAGGCTGATGAGGAGATATTGAGGGTGATCTTATAGAAACATATAAAAAATGAAGTAAATAGATAAGATAGAAGCAGGGAGATTGTTTCCACTGGGGGTGAAACAAGAACTAGGGGACATAGCCTCAAAACAAGGGGGAGCAGATTTATGACTGAGTTGAGGAGGAACTTCTTCACCCAAAGGTGAATCTGTGGAATTCCCTATCTAGTGAAGCAGCTGAGGCTACCTCATTTTGAACAGTAAATGAATTTATGATTAAGGTGAGCAGGTGGGTAAGTGGAGCTAAGTTCATGAAAAGATCAGCCATGATCTTATTGAATGGTGGAGCAGCCTTGATGTGTCAGATGGCCTCCTCCTGCTCCTGTTGCTTATGTTCTTAAATTGCTGTGAGCAGATGATTCACAGAATTTGAGGAACAGGAAGTGGGTGAGGTTGTGTCAGCTTCCTGCCAAAAGGCTGAGGGGAAGTCTTTCATTGAAAGTGTAAATTTATTAGGGAAGCCTGTTCTTAATGATGTTCATCTTATAATATGATGTGGAGGTGCTGGTGTTGCACTAGGGTGGACAAAATCAGAAGTCACACAACACCAGGTTACAGTCCAACAGGTTTATTTGAAGTCTCAAACTTTCAGAGCAAAGCCCCTTCGTCAGGTGAAGTAAGAGAAAAGCACGTAGATACAGAATTTATGGGCAGAGAGATCAAAAGACCATACCAACGGTATGAGTGGAGTGTTGAATAATAAGTTCCTGTAGGTGATCAGAAGTGTTAGACGGTGTGAGTAAAGTGTCAACAGCTTAATAACAAGCGAAAGGATGACCTATAATCTGATTAAACCAGGCAGAGAAATAATTACAAAAAAGTAAGAATAAGGTGGTGCTGGAGACAAACCCAATGACTGGAATAACATGATAGGTATAAGAGTCACACGCCGAGGGTCTAACCAAAGTAATAAGTAATCCAAAACTGTCCAAACTAATTAAGGTATTGAGATCATAACAATTTATCCTAGTGATAGTGTCAAAACAGAACAGTAAGGAAGATTTTGCAGATACAGGCCACCTGCAAGAGACACAACAACGCAGAATCGCCAAGCAGAAACTGATTGCCAAGTCTGTACCCATAAAGCCAGCCTCAATTGTGATCTTGGGTTTATGTTGCGCTACATGTGACTCCACCAGGAGTTCTGCACCTGTTTTGACACCATCACCTTGTTATGATCTCTCTACCCTAATTAGTTTGTACAGTTTAGATTACTTATTACTTTGAATAGACCCTCGGCATGTGACTCTTATAACTATCACATTACTCAGTCATTTGGTTTGTCTCCAGCACCATGTTACTTTTAATTTTTTGTAGTTATCTGTCTGCCTCATTTAATCAGATTATAGGTCATCCCCTGCCTTGTTCTTCAGCTGTTGACACTTTACCCAAACGATCTGACACTTCTGATTACCACAGGGATTTATTATTCAACACTCCACTCACACCATTTATATGATCTTTTGATCTCTCTGCCCATAAATTCTGTGTTCTGTGTGCTTTTCTCTTACTTCACCTAACAAAGGGGCTATGCTCTGAAAGCTTATGATTTCAAATAAACTTGTTGGACTATATCCTGGTATTGTGTGACTTCTGACTACATCTTATGATCTATTCATGCCACATGATATTACTTCTATCAATGGTAAACATGGCATGAGTGACTCTTTCCAGGCAGTCTCTCCCCACAGGATAACAATCCTTTTCTGAAGTAAAATGGAGTCTTTGTAAATCATAAAGGCTGGTGAGCATTGCATAGGAGAAGAGACAAAATGACAGCAATAATGCCAATCTTTGCAATAAATGATGTAGACATCTTCTGATCACAACATCCTTTTTTAAAACAAGTAATCTTTCAAATTACCTACAAACCTTTGATTCTGTATTGTCTATGGTTTCTTCATTGTTTTCAAAGTTGCTGAGCTGTACGAAAGACATTTCTTCCTCCAGCACTGGGTGAATGGGCATGCTGAGTGGGTCAATCAGAATTTCATAGGGAACCATTGGGTGCTTCCATGATGCTGGTGCACGGATTTCCCAGGGCTCTGGCTGCCCAAATGTACCTTACAAGAGTCAAGTATACAAGTAATTACAAGGTCATTATGTTTTCAAAGAACTAGGTGAATGAAGCTTGTGTGCTTAAAACCAATTTTATTTATTCCAGAAATCAGAGGATTATTTCCATATAATCACAATATATTTTGTTATTCAAACAATAAATAAAAGAGACTGCTCATAATTTTGAACATCTTTATAGTATTTTGTTCTTTATTTGCCAACAGAAAATGTCATGAAGGAAGTCAATGGTAAGCATTATTGATAATTGATGGTTATAATAGGTGTGGGCCAGGTACAGGAGTGGAGGGGAGCTGACCAGTGAGGGTGTACATTTACCCAATTAATGTCATCTTCTTTTTGTTGGAATTGCTGACAATGGTCTCCAGGAGGCAAGTCTATTACAAAATGAATCATGTCATAATGGGACTTTGCTGTGACATAAAAGTGACAGCACTTCATAAAAGAACTTCATTGATGATGGTGTGATTTGACATGTCCTGAGGGTATGAAAATTATAATATAAATGCAAGTCATTCCCTTCTAACCTGTAACGATGCTATCAAAAGTTGTTGCTTTTTCCAAATATTACATTTGCAATGCTGACTAATTCATGAATATTTAACTAAGAGTTACTCTTGTTCATGGGACCCACTTGAATAGCATCACTATTCATTATTATTGCTTCATAATTTACCAATAAATTCCCCATCCATGCTCCACAGTCGGACAGTACCCTCAACAGAGGAGGTCACCATCACCTTCTGTTCTTCTATTAGCTCCATGCTGGAATGAAAATGAAAGTTATTTATCATGAAACAAAAGAGTGAAATGGAAGCTTTTAGAACTTAATGCAATGTCCAGAGCATATACGTACCAAGTAACAGCACTGATATGAGCCCTCCAGTAGTTAATAACTATAATTAAGATGAAATGAAATACAATGCAATTAAATTGGTATTATTCTAAGCTGTTAATGAGTAGGCAATTTCTTTACATCATCGAACCCACAACATAATCAGCCTTCCTACATCTTTTGGGGCATGGGGAGAGGAAATGGGAGTAGATCCTGAAAATTAATTTCTACTTTGCTATCCATTTTGTTATGAATGCTGCGTGCATACTGGATGCACTATAGTGGTTGTAATATTCCAACATCCATGATTGAGAACATACTAGAATCCATCATTAAATAGATAGAAGGACACTAAAAAAACTCATAATGCAATCAGGCAGAATCAATATAGACTCATGAATGGGTCAAATTCTTGAATATGTTGCATTACAAGGGTAAGTCCAGTAGAGTGGGCATATACACTGCACAGTTTAGAAAATTCAGAGGAATTCTGAGATTCTGAGGACCCTGACAGAGTAATTGTAGTGAGGATGTTTACTTTCATGGAGGAATGCAACCAGGGTACACAGCTTAAAAAAAAGCAATGACTTTTTCAGGTGAAACCGAGGAGGAATTTCTTCTCTTAGGGTTGTTAGTCTTTGATTTCTCTTCCAGAGAAACCAGTGGAGGCTGGAATTTATTCAAGACTGTATTAGACAGACTTTTGATTGATGAGGGAGTTAAGGACTGTGGGGTCAGACAGGAGTGTGGCGTTAAGGCCTAATCAGATCAGCCATGATCTTATTAAATGGCCAGCAGTTCATTGGGCTGAGTAGCCTACTCCTTTGGCTGAATAGCCTACTCCTGCTCCTATTTCTAGGATCTTATGAAATGCAAATTCTTCATACTGCAGTTTCATACAAAACCAAGTTACTCCACATTAATGCTACAATTGTAATGAGTGCACCACATGCAGGTAGAGTACAGAATAAATCCTGAGTTAAGAAGGTATGATTATTAAAAACAGTATCACAAAGTTTAGTAATAATCCACACAACAAAAAAATTGTGATTCAAAAGCTGCTTTGTTCTTTATCAGTCTGCCATGTAAACATTGGCTGTGATCTTATGAGTCCCATAAGGCAGGCTGAAGGAAAATCACCTGCCCAATACATTTCTACTTTTGCTGATCTTGTCAGAGGTGAGTGAGCAAGGGGAGCAGATATCCACTGGGCAGTAGTAGTCAGCCAATTAATAGCTATTAACAGGCCACTTGGGGCCAAATTGGTTGTGCCAGTGAGATCTCACCAGTGGCAACATGCCCTGCACTTTGCCTAACTGGCCTCAGTGAGCCTCCTTTATTTATCCCCACACACTTACAGTGTCATAGCTGTGGCACAGGCCATCTTGTGGATGTTAGCTTAAGAGTTGTAGCCATAAAAAATACCATCAACTTTGAAGGGCATCTCCATCTTGAAACACCTTTCCATTCTCCTTCCTTTATTGGTCTGACCTCTCAGCAACAGCAACAGAGATCACATGCCCCTTATCAGCTACATCTATCAGCAACTTTCCCCTTGCATCTATCTCTGAAATAGTCCTGTTCTGTTTCCCGGCAGAATAAATATTACAATGTTACAACCTGAGTTGGGATGTATCTGACTATATTTCTGAGCAATATCAATATTTAAGTACACTTGCACAACACAGCTATAACCTGAATTACTATTTTCTTACATAATTTCGTAAGGTCACTTATAATGTAGTATATCTATGAATATAGGTATTATTCAACTGTTAGAAAATTTCCAAAAGTAAATATGTTTCTATTTCTTACGTTTCGGTGGATCTACTTCTGGTCCATGAACTGCAAAATCCTTCATACCATACACATAAATATATCCAACATAATCTGCTGCATAAAGCAAAGAGTCATCAGTCGACACAGCCAGGCTGCTTATCTGAGATTTCACTTTGGACTGGAGAGATAGGAAAGTATTTGATCAATTTCAGAACTAAAAATGAAAAAAAATCATGTGGTGCCACGTGCACAGACATTTTGCAAAATGACAAAGTGTACAGTGCTATCACTTACTGCAATGTGAATCTACTGTTGCCTTTCGACTTATAAGGAAAGTGAAGTACATGAGAAGTCAGAGTCTCTCCCTTGGCATAAAACCAATTTTAACCCCTGAACCTTACATAATTTTGCCTGAACAGTGCGGCAGCTCAAGGGCAGTGAAAAAGAGACAAGAACAGCAGGCAGGAGAGGGACTGTGAGCTACGGGAAGGCTAGCATTGTAGAAGTGCTGTGAGCATGTCTCAAAAGAGCTATTAGTAGTGCAAGAGAGGAGTAGGGAAAGGTTGGGTCTGGGTAAGGGTCTTATCTTGCCCTTAGCCCATAAGCAAGTCTTACAAATGACTAAATCAAACTTACTTCTGTCTCTTGTGGTTATTCTGCTGCTTCTGTCCTGGTTTTACCGGAGAGTTTGAGGTATGCCAGTATCTACAATTTCTCAGTGAATTGGAGTTAAAACTTTGATAACAATATGAAGCTGTGATTTTCCCATGTGGCATACATTCCAATTGATTGGGCAAATGATTTTTCTATACCTGATCTAATGTCAGTTAAGGATGTGATGGGGTTTATGCAAAATGAGTCAGGAATGCAGTGTAACTCACCAATAAACCCCTTTACTTGACTACTAACATTTCCAATGGATGGAAAAAAATCTCCTTTCAGATTTAAACTAACAAAATTATTAAACATCATAGAATAACCAAATAGTTGTAAGAACATCAGAAATCATCACTATTACTACTATGTCAAGCCAGATGATGGAAGTGGTGGCTAATGGTAATGTCGCTGGGCTAGTCATCCAGAACCCCATAACATGGCTTTAAATCCTATCATTTCAAATGGTGAAATTTGAATTCAGGTAAAATACGGAATTTAAAAAAAAACTCACCGAATGGCAATAATGTAACCACTGTTGATTGTCATTAAAAAGCCTACTTGGTTCACTAATATCTGTTAGAGAAGGAAATTTGCCATTCTTACCTGATCTGGCCTACATGTGATTCCAGAACCACGCAATGCGGTTCACTCTTCACTTCTCTCTGGACAATGAGGGATGGGCAATAAATGCTGGCCTAGCCAGCAACACTCATATCCCATATTAATTTTGTTAAATATTATGCTAATTTTCCTTCCACATTTCTTCCAAATATGAGATCTCAAACAGATTAACTGTGAGGGTTACAGGCAGCCTCAATAGAAAATATTTGGCTAAAATAGTCTAATAAATCCTTGCAGAACTAACAGGAATTAAAATACTTTAAATTGCTGCTAGGCAGAGACTTATCTGCACAAATTACAGAATTGCCTTTTATCAAATGAGAACCAATCAATTGCCAAACCATTGCAGCAAGGTAACATGAAGATTATCTATTTGACCAAAACTGATTACAACCATATCATTACTGTGACAGAATTAAACGAATAAAGTTAAATCCTTTGAAAATTACTTCATTTCTGTCACAAAATACATCTTATGATGAAAAAGGAAAATTCGCCATTTCTAACCAATTTCAGAAATGGTGATTGCTGCTTTCAAGGTGAAAATAGTTAGCAAATTTATGGAAGTTCATTTTGCCTATATCACAGTATTAATTGTATGAGACATTTTCAACATACATGTGGTAGCTTTTTCACAAATTGGAAATAAATACTTTATCAATGCATGGTTTTACATTGAGATTGATATTGCCCTTGAGGGAGAATTTTCATAACAAATATTAGATGTTTAAACACTTTATAGTGATGAATAAACAATTTGTTTGTAATCCTTAAGTGATTGAATATTCAGAAACGGTGTGTTGTAACTCACTGCAGTAAAAATACTAAACAGTTGTCCACCATGAAACAGATTCCAGAATGCAAGTGAACCTACAGGAGCATAAAATGCACACAATTTAAAAATACAACAGTAAAGGGTCACAATATTAGCTCTATATACAATGTACATCACAGTATGTCATTGAATGTCAAAGAAAAGCCCCAGAAGAGTCATTATTATTGGCTTCGTTATGAAAAAAGTGAATTCCATAATCAGGAATATCCAACAGAGAATTTGAAAAGGGCTGATTTTCCGAGACAAGCATTCTACAATTTCAGCAGGGCCTTTCAGAAGTTCACTTCACTGCCGCCATCAACTCATTGGCTATTTTTTCTGACATGGGTTCAGTGAAATTCCAGGCTGAATATGAAATGTGCTACATATTTTCACCTCCCAATCAGTATTCGCCTTTCCAATAACTCTATGCTTGACATTTTCCAATCACCTTTATGCCACAGCACAGAAATAGTCCTAATCAAAGTTACAAATAACATCCTCTCTGACTGCAGCCAAGTTGCTTATTTCTTTCTAATCCTCCTTGATTACTTTGTGGTCTTTGATAAGTGTTAGTCACTCCATCCTTCTCCCATACTTTGTTTCCATTGTCCACCTCAGATTTCTCTTGCTTTGTTTCATCTTTTTAGGTGATCATTGCTACTGCATTTCCAGAATAGCTTGTCTCCCTACCTCTGCACCTTTATCTCAAGCATTTCCCAAGAACCTACTTTTGATCCCTCCACTTCCTCATTTACATGTTATCTATCGAAAATATCATCTAAAGATAGTTTCCATACACATTACAATACTCAGCTGAATATCTCCGCTAATTCTCTAACTACATGTTGTCAGACTATTTGCCTGATATCCTATCTTAGATGATCCTATTTCATCCAGTTAAACATTGGGAAGACTGAAATATTCATTGAAGGGTTACCAGACCTGAAATGTTAACTCTGATTTTTTCTTCACGAAAAAGGCTACCACACCTGCTGAGCTTTTCCAGAAACTTCTGTTTTTGTTCCTGATTTACAGCATCCGCAGTTCTTTCGGTTTTTATTATCATTTTGGTCTTCACTATCAATTTCATTATTCTCACCAGTCATTGTCTAAGCAAGATATTTTGACATTTAGGAGATCTCTTAGACTCCAAACAAAATTTTGACGCCACATACATTCTATCAACAGACTAACTCCTTCCAGTCACTCTTAATTTGCTCACATCTAACCCAGACTCAGCCCATCACCTGCTAAAGCCATCATCAAAACTGTACCAACTTGACTATTTCAATGGTCCTATTGCAAATTGTCTGGCCTCCAACTTCAGGTAGTTAAAAAAATGTCTGCATGTCATAAGTATAAAAATTGAGTATTTTGATTAAATCTTTCTCTTTCCAGATCTGATACATGTTTCTAGAAATTTCTGTTACTCTTTCAGAATTTTACAATACGAAAAGCTATAATTCCTTGTTTACCTTGGGATCCAGTAGCAACAAGCGAAGCTCCTAATTCAGCCTTCAGTACACGTGTCTTCAAGAATATGACTTTATTTACACTCTTATCTACTGCTGTTGTGTGAATAATAAATATTAATGACACCTATAAGCATCATAGGCAATAGTTTTCTAAAGTTATATTTATTCTATGGATTTTTCAAATTGGAATTAAGTGGATCACGTCTAAGCATAATCCCCAATTTCAGTTCATAATCAAATGACAAATAATCAGTCAACATGTACTGAGCTTTCCTTCCCACAAAAACAAGCGAACCCACAGTTGAACATTTCGGCAGGGAAGGAGACTTCACCTGACTCCCACATGATCTAACTCATCATCCCTACTTAAGATGATCAATAAAGTTGAATAAGTAGGGAAAGAGAGAGAACTATTTCCTCCGGTGGGGTGTTCAGAACATAAGGAGTATAAGGTTAAATACTGTTAAGAATTCAGGGCAATATTAAGAAATGCAAAGTAGCCCTCTTTCCCAAACATTCACTGAATCCAAGGGCTGAATTTTCACAAAGACTCTGTAAACCTTTAAAAATGAAGTGAGTAACCTGGTTTCAAATTTTGCTGGTGGGGAGTGAGACATCGCTCAGACATGCTGCAAACCCAATTTCAGCAGGGCCATATGAACCCAGTGTGGAGTTCAAACACACCCCATGTTGGCTGGTCCAACAGCCTTAACTCACAGTGTGGGAGTCAAGACATAAACTTTCTTTAAATGATCATAAGACCATAAGCAATTGGAACAGGGGTAAGCCTTTTGGCCCTTCAAGCCCACTTTGCCATAAAATAGGACCATGGCTGATCCGAAATTCCTCACGTCCACTTTCCAGCATTTAACCCTCGATTCCCCTACTGACCAAGAATCTATCTACCTCAACCCTAAATATACACGAGGAATCATCTTAAATATTTTCATTTAAATGTGCAAAATATCAAAACAGTAATATAAAAAAATTAACACCAATCAACTTTTCCAAGAATTCTAAATAAAGCCATTAATTGCATCACCTCAACTAAAATACACTTTCCTGTACATTTTACCTTCTCCATCTCTGCACGCTGTTGTTGGGGGAATCTGTAGATGACAATAGATATGTCCTGAGATCATGTTCCACACTATTATTTCCCCATCATAGCTGGAGGTGGCAAGCAGAGTGGGAGGACATTGGGCTATACATAAAACGTCGTCCTTGTGTCCTCGTTTCTAGAAATAGGCATACAATAATCACGGTTGTGTTGAAATTAAAATATACATTTGACTAAGTTAATGGTCTTTATTTTGTAATGCCCATTCAAGACATACATTTCATTAGCTTAATGAGATAGGACATATATTGGAAGCCTATCTATTATTTTACTGAGTAGTAGGAGTCAGCTTTGTAAGATGTATCATCAAACAATAATATTTTCAGACATGTCGCTGCATTTTGAAGATAATTTAATGCCAGCATGTAGAATTTGATTTTTTTTAAGGCGGGGAGTTGGTCTTCCAAAAACAGACATGAAGAATTTTTAAAAACTCTTTATTTTAGCAATCATCTAATATTATTTACAGTGATTGCTTTCTCTCACATTTTTGGGATTTGTTAAAAAATAAATCACGTTCAAATTTATTTCCAGCAGTAAAAAAGAGAATTTGCTGTTCCACAAGGAATAGTGATATAATTCTAAGTCAGGATGGTGTGTGATCTGTAGGGGAACTTACAAGTGTTCTCATGCATCTGTTTCCCGTGTCCATTAAGGTGATGGACGTGATGGGTTTGGAATCTGCTATGGAAACAATAAAGGCAGATTAATGCAGTCTATTTCTGTGGATGGTACACACTGCTCCTGCTCTATGGTGTTGGTAAATGCAATATCAATTGCCCTAGTTGATGAAGAGCTTAAGTGTTTTTGGAGCCTCATTCAAGGAGCATATTCCATCACACTCCTAACTTGTTCCTTGTAAATTGTCAAAAGATTCTGGGAAAGCAGTAGGGTATTATTCACTGTAGGCCACCCAGCCTCTGACCTGCGTTTCATTGCCACAGTATTTATTTATAGTTATTTGGTGGATCCACTGAAGTTTCAATTCAGTTGTAAGCACCCAGGATGGCATTTGATGACGGGTGAGTTGGTGATGATATTGGGAGATGGTCGATTTTTGGAATTCATAACCCCAGAGGGCTTCAAAGCACAATCATTGAACAGACTCAAACAGAAGGTGATTTATTTCTGGAGACGACTGACTTTAACAAATATCGAGATGACGGCATTCAGATAGATGATCAGGCATGATCTAATTGAAAGTGCAGGCTCAGCAGGCTGAATGGCCTCCTCCTGTCTCTTGGTTTTGATGAATAGAAGAGAATTGTTCTTTTCTTTCTTGTTGACAATGGGTCATCACTTACTTGGCATATATTTGGCACAGCAATGTTACTTTTATTTGCCATCTAGAAGTCCAAACCTGAAATTTATCAGAGATAACAAGGTGTAGAGCTGGATGAACACAGCAGGCCAAGCAGCATCAGAGGAGCAGGAAAGCTGATGTTTCGGGTCTGGACCCTTCTTCAGAAATGGGAGAGGGGAAGGGGATTCTGAAATAAATAGACAGAGAGGGGGAGGTGGATGGAAGATGGATAAAGGAGCAGATAGGAGGAGAGGAGACGGACAGGTCAAGGAGGCGGGGATGGAGCCAGTAAAGGTGAGTGTAGGTGGGGAGTTAGGGTGGGGGTTGGGCAGTCCAGGGAAGACAGACAGGTCAAGGAGGCGGGATGAGGCTGGTAGGTAGGAGGTGGGGGTGGGAGTTGAGGTGGGAGGAATGGATAGGTGGAAGAAAGGACGGACAGGTTAGGGAAATGGGGATGAGCTGGGCTGGTTTTGGGATGCAGTCAGGGAAGGGGAGATTTTGAAGCTTGTGAAGTCCACATTGACACCATTGGGCTGCAGGGTTCCCAAGCGAAATATGAGGTGCTGTTCCTGCAACCTTTGGGTGGCATTGTTGTGGCACTGCAGGAGGCCCAGGATGGACATATCGTCCAAGGAGTGGGAGGGGGAGTTGAAGTGGTTCGCGTCTGGGAGGTGCAGTCGTTTGTCACGAACCAAGTGTAGGTCTTCCACAAAGTGGTCTCCAAGCCTCCCCTTGGTCTCTCCGATGTACAGGAGGCCACATCGAGAACAGCGGATACAGTATCAATGTGGACTTCACAAGCTTCAAAATCTCCCTTCCCCAGACCGTATCCCAATACCAGCCCAGCTCGTCCCCGCCTCCCTAACCTGTCCGTCCTTTCTCCCACCTATCCACTCCTGCCACCTCAACCCCCACCCCCACCTCCTACCTACCAGCCTCATTCCCGCCTCTTTGACCTGTCCGTCTTCCCTTGACTGACCAACTCGCACTCTAACTACCCACCTACAGTCACCTTTACTGGCTCCATCCCCGCCTCCTTGACCTGCCTGTCTCCTGTCCACCTATCTCCTCCTTTATCCAACTTCCATCCACCTCCCCCTCTCTCTCTATTTATTTCAGAATCCGCTTCCCCTCCCCCATTTCTAAAGAAGGGTCCAGACCCGAAATGTCAGCTTTCCTGCTCCTCTGATGCTGCTTGGCCTGCTGTGTTCCTCCAGCTCTACATCTTGTTATCTCAGATTCTCCAGCATTCGGCAGTTCCTACTATCTCTGAAATTTATCAGGTCTTGTTAAATTTGGAAGCGTAGTCTTTCAGTAAAGAATAATTGCAAATGCACTGTGTGAACATCCCTACTTTCATCTTATGATGAAGGGAAGGTCCTTCACAAAGTAAATGGAGATGGTTGGGCCTAGGACACGATTCTGATGAAGCAATGTCCTGGGACTGAAATGATTGGTCTTCAGCAACCACAATCATCTTCCTTTGTGCTAGCTATGACTCTAACCAGTTGAGACCTGTCTGTTTCATTTCCAGTTTGCTAAGGTTCTTTTCACAATTGGTCAAGTTCTGACTTGAACATCGGGGCATTCACTCTCACTTTAAATAGAAGGAAAATATTACGGATGCCGGAAATCTGAAACAAGCACAAAAAGTGAAGAAACTCAGCAGGTCTGGCAGCATCTGTGGAAAGAGAAACAGTTAATATTTTGAGAGATAGTAGGAACTGCAGATGCCGGAGAATCTGAGATAACAAGGTGTAGTGCTGGATGAACACAGCATTTCTGAAGAAGGGTCTAGGCCCGAAACGTTAGCCTTCCTGCTCCTCTGATGCTGCTTGGCCTGCTGTGTTCATCCAGCTCTACACCTTGTTATCTTAGCATGCAGTTCTACCTTGATTGTAGCTTCCATTATAGGGTTATCGTATTATGGAGTCCTCTAATTCTACAATATCCTGAGTCAAGACTGCTCCATCTGATAGACACCAAATACAATACTACTACAGAGCTATTCACTTCCAGTGCTTTTGCCCCCGAAAGTATGGAAATCATACATTCAACAGAGTTCCCCTTAACTGTAGGCAACTTACCAATTCTCAAAGGAAAATTATACATTTGGCATGGGCTCATTTAAACAAGACTTGCATTTTTTAATTACAATTCATGATCACAGCATATCGCAAAGTGCGTTCCAGGCAATTATGTACTTTTGAAGGGTAGTCTCAGAGTTGAAGTGTCGGAAACGAAGCTGCCAATTTGTGCATTCCAAGATCCCATAAACTGCAATGCTTGTAGTTGTGGATTGAGGAATAAATATTGGTTAGGACACCAGGGATGACCTACTTGATATTTTTCAAAATAATACCAGGGGATTTTAACATCCATTTCAGTGAGGCAGATGGTTCATCAGTTTAATACCTCTACCAAACAGATGTTGAAAATGTCATGTCATTCCCCAGTTGTACAATTGAGATTTATAAAATAACTACATTTTGGGACTACAAGGTGCAGGGCTGGATGAACACAGCAGGCCAAGCAGCATCATAGGAGCAGAGAGGCTGACTCTCTGCTCCTAT
>NC_063337.1:31047788-31067809 GCF_021869965.1 Rhincodon typus | reverse complement strand
TTGCCATCTCTGCAAAAAGATTCCCTGAAAGCTGAGTATGAGTGAAACACTCACAAGATTAATTGAACCTATAAAAAGTGTGAACATTCAAAGAGTTTTGCTGTAAGCTTTTATCTTGAAATTGTGCCTATTAGGAGATGAGTATGCAAGATGAGAAATGTAAAGTTATGTGTGAGCTCAGCATGGGTCAGCAATAAATGTGGAACAGGCTGAGAGATAACTCTTTATAATATGAGTGCCTGAGAAAATGTATCTGGTAAATTGTACTGATCTGTAATCTTAGATGGACAGGTTCGATTCTTGGTATCTGTTGACAAGTCCTTCAGCTCTCTACTAATGTAGACTTGGCCACCAAAGACTGATAGCCAATCTACACTGCTATCTTCTGGAAATCCTCATGTATGGAATCAGTTTCATTGGATATTCCCAATGACCAGGAAGTCCAAAACCAGGGCCATGATCTAAGGCCATTTAGGACGGAGATGAGGAGACATTTCTTCACTCAAACAGTGATGTGCCTGCTGAATTTTCTGCCACAGAAAGCAGTTGAAGCCAAAACATTGAATTTTTTCAAAGAGGAGTTAGATATAATTCTTAGGGCTAAAGGGATCAAAGCAGGAACTGGCTATTGAGTTGGATGATCAGCAATGATCATATGGAGTGATGGAGGATGCTTGCAGGACTGAATGGCCTACTCCTGCTCCTGTTTTCTATGTTTCTTTGTTTTGATACTTAATTCACTAGCCACCAAACAAAAGGCGTACTATTTAATGCCAGCACTTGTCCAACCCAACCTTAGTTTATTTACCAGGCACTTTTACCCATCATACATCTATTTGAAAGTTTCGACACCCTTTCAATATTAAATCCTTGACATTTTCAGCAAGTCTGAAATATATTTCATATTCATGTGCAACTATATATCTTTAAGTAATCAAATTATTTTAATTGTTACCAAAATATTTTTGAAGTGTTAGCTATATTTTTAGTTCTGCAGAACATAGGACCGGATCACAGGAATATTTTCAGGACTCATTTTTGCTCGATGCATTATGAATATCTTACTTCAAGCAAAAAGGAGTAAGACGACATACTTTGGGGCTGAGGTGAGTCAGACCTGTATGGGAGCACATTTCATGGCTATGAATAAAGAGAGGCAAAGGCTTGGTGCATTTCACTAACCCACTCAGCTCCTTGAGCCTGCCCAACTATTAAACAAGATCATTCCTGATCTGATTGTTCCATGTTCTCACCTACTTCTAACCTTTATACCTTTGCCTATCAAGAACCAAGTTATCTTTGCCATGTTAAATTGTCCATTGTGGCCAGGGATGTGTGGGCTTGGGGGTTTAGCCGTGGGAAATGAAGGGTTACAGTGATAGGGTGGGTCTGGGTGGGATACTCTTCAGAGGGTTTGTATGGACTTGATGAGCCAAATGATCTGCTTCCGCACTGTAGGGAGTCTGTGATTCTACTTTTCTAAACTCCAGCAGATACAGGCCTAGCCTATCCAAACCTTTCTTTGTAAGATATCCCACCCTTTCCAGGTTTTAGTATTGTAAACCTTCTCCAAATTGCTTATAATGTATTTTCATCTTTCCTTAAATAAGGAGACCAGTGCTGTACACAGTACTTTATATATGGCCTTACCAATACTTAACTGATGCATAAGCATTCTATTTTTGTATTCTATCCTCCTCACAATATAGGATAACATTCTATCAGTTTTCCTAATGACTTGCTGTACCTATATGCTAACCATTTGAGATCATGCATTAGATACCCAGCTCCCTTTGCATCTCACAGCTGTGTAAACTCTCATCATTTATATCTTTTATTCTTCCTGTCAACATGGACAGTTGCATGTTTTCCCACATTCTATACTATTTTCCAGAACTTTATGTGCATAACTTATTTATATCTGTTTGTAGCTTCTTTACAGGCCCCTCACAAATTAATTTCCTACCTATCTTTATGTCATGAGCAAATTTAGCAACTTTACCCCTCACCCCTTCATTCAAATCATTTACACAGATTGTGAAAAGTTGAGGCCTTGGCACTGGCTACCTGTGGCACACCACTCATTCCATCTTGTCAACATGAAAATGAAGCTTTTATGCCTACTCTTTCCTGTAAGCCAGCCAATCTTCTATCCAGGCTAATACATTACCCTGAACTCCACACACTTTTATTTCATTTCCCTAAAAGACATTCATAAATCAGATTTTTTTATGACAATCAATGATATTTGATGGTCATCACTGCTGAGGCTGGCTTTAAATTCCAGATTTATGAATTGATTTAAAATTCCAGCAGTTGCCATGGTGTAACATGAACCCATCTCCCCAGGTATGGATTGTTAGTCCACTACCATCACTACTACTGCCCTGTAAACCGTAGATCTGTGTAGAAACTGAAGGGTGGGGGTGATTGCAGATTATATGTAATTTACAACACATCCGTGTGCCACTGCTGTATTCAAAAAGATCTGAACAGAAGCAGCCATTCAACTGACATTGCTATGGTACTTCAAATGTGAGCAATAACAAATCTGTCATACACTAGTCATTATCTTGGCTTCACAAAGCAGTTAAAACTTTGGAATATTAATATCTAATAATCACCAACACAAAACATGCATAATGACAACTTAAGTGTTAAATCCATTGCTTAGAATTAATCTACCCAATTTACTGACCCATTCACAATTTTTCACTTCTCTGAATGATTGATACTTTTATTTAAAAGCAGAACTATTGCAAAAGCCCTTTAAACTAACATTATTTCTCCGTTCCAGCACCAATACTGACAATAAGCAGTCACAGCGGCATAATGTCACAGAAGGAGGCAATTTTTTATTATTATTATTCATTCATGGGATGTAGGCAACATTGGCTAGACCAACATTTACTGTCCATGCACAGAGGGAGTTAAGACTCAACACATTGCTGGTGATCTGGAGTCCTATTTAGGCCAGGCAAGGTAAGTATGGCAAATTAGCTTTCAGAAAGGACATTAGTGAACTAGATGGGTTTCTATGATGGACCTGTATGGGAGCTCATTCTGGAGTTGTGAAGGTGAACATTTAGTACATTGAATTTCTTTCAACTAATCCCTGATGAAAGAAAAGAACATTTAATTCACGTTCTTAGATAACACAGTGTGGAGCTGGAGGAACACAGCAGGCCAGGCAGCATCAGAGGAGCAGGAAAGCGGACGTTTCGGGTCGGGACCCATCTTCAGAAAATTTTCTGATGCTGTCTAGCCTGCTGTGTTCCTCCAGCTCCACACTGTGTTATCTCTGACTCCAGCATCAGCAGTTCTTACTATCTCTAATTCAAGTTTTTAATGTTTTATGAAAAAATTATGTTCTACAATTACTTGGAGCAGTCAATCAAACTGTTAGCTTAATACGCACTGTACTATGATTATATTAGTTAGTAAAATTAGTCATGCAGTGCAAATTTGATAATAGTATCCCTCCAGCCTCAAGGTATCAGACAGAGGGACCTTACTGAAAGCAACAGCTGATGCTTATAAGGATTTGTGTGGCTATACAAACACATCCACAAATGTCTGATCCGCTCTGAGCAGGTCTAATGTGTGGACTCTCGTTTCCTTACAACAAAGATGCCTAAGTACAACTTCAGTGGAAACAACTGATGATTTGAATGGTCAGACACTTCTGTAAAATTGTCATGCACAAATTATGGCCTGACCTTGTTGCCATCCTTGTGAAAGTTAGAAGTGCTTTGTTTAGAGGCAGGACTTACCGTTCTGGGATTCTTACACCATTTTCACAACAGCAGAAATGTTTTTTGAAAAAAAAAGTCTTTTGGAACATGGAAAATACCAGTTGCCTTTTTTATTTAGTCATAGAATTCTGCACTTTTACTCCATAGTTCATTTGGGAACAACTGTGTGAAAGGAAATATTGCCTCACCTTGAGATATTTTCTTAGGGCCTACGCATACTCCTTTAGTGTTCAGTGCCTTCCCAGTTTTCTGTCCAGTTGTTCTCAAATGGATAGCAAATTAGGGCATCAACATTCATACTCTTCATCTCTGAATTCCAGTATTCATAAGTTTTTCTGTGAGATCCTGCTTTCACTTCTGAAACATTTCCTTCTTCCTATCATGAATGTAGTTTCTAGTGTACTTTCACAAAGAAAGATCCTTTGCCCTTGTGGAGTTAATTAGTTTTACATTTAGCTTGAACAAAGCCTAAACAGCATGAATAAGTTCCTAATCATCTTTTAGCTATTTCCACACTTACTTTACCAGTAATCACATGAGAGTGAGAAACATGGACTGAATAAAATTATGTGCGCTCATTATTTGATCTTTTATCAAAGGTTAGCCTTTTTCGCACTTCATCAGTTAAGAAATGTTCTTTTTACTTTACACAAAAGAGAATCTGGACCTTGATGTTCTTTATCTTTTCAGATGATCAGAACATGGCTTCTAATCTTGATTTTTGGTTTTGATAACAGTAACTCTTCTCACAGGGTTTTACACAGAAGATTAAAACCTGCCTGTTTTGATAATCTAAACTGGGACCATATCTTTCAAAAGAAATAAATTGTGCCTTCTGAAACAGTCCAGAATCTTTTATTCCAGCTGCTCCCATCATGTCCTTATTATCAACGTAATAAAAATTGTTTTCCATTCCCTGTTGAAATTGGGCAGCATTAAAAAGGATATATAAAGTTCATCATTTAACCAGTCTGTTGTTCTACCTGGCTCTGTAGTCATTTGAGCAATAAACTAGGTGTGCATAAAGTAGGCAAACACTGTTTCACACTTATATCCACTTGCTTGTTAAAATTATTGATGAGATGATGATGTACCCTTTTGCATTTTATAATTATAACACAAAAATATAATTACATTATAATGATATAATAATTAATAAAAAACATTTAATCATTTTTATTTTCAATAGCTAGTGTGTTAAGTTGCCAATTTCAGTTTACAACTGTGATAAATACAAGAAACATAGAAACTAGGAACAGGAGTAGGCTATTCAGCCCTGTGAGCCTGTCCCACCACTTAGTGTGACCATGGCTGATCCTTAATGCCATATTTCTGATTTCTTCCCATACCCTTTGATGCCATTGAGACCTAAAAATTGATCAATCTCTTTCTTGAATGTATCCAGTGATTTGACCTCCACAGCCTTCTATGGTAGAGGATTCCATAGGTTCTTTGAGTGAAGAAATGTTTCCTCATCTGAGTCCTAAATGATCTACCTCATATCCTGAGACTGTATCCCCTGGTTCCAGTCATCCTAACCAGAGAAAACATCCTCCTTACATCTAGTCTATCCAGCTCTGTTAGAATTTTATATGTCTCAATCAGATTCCCTCTCATCCTTCTAGAATCTCGTGAATACAGGCCTAGTAAAACTAATTTCTCCTCATAGGACAGCCCTCCATACCTGATTTCAGTCTAGTGAACCTCTGCTGCAGTCCATCTTTGACAAGTATGTCCTTGCTTAGGTAGATAGACCAAAACTGCACCAAACACTCCATGTGTGCTCTCACCAAGGCCCTGTGAAACTTCAGTAAGGCATTCCTATTTCTGAACTCAAATCAACTTACCATGAAGGCCAACATACCATTTGATATCTTAATTGCTTGCTGCACCTGCCAGTCTATTTTGATTGACTGGTGAACGAGGACACCCAGATCCCTTTGTACATCCATACTTCCCAATATATCACCATTTAAATAATAGTTTGTCTTTCTGTTTTACACACCAAAGTGAATAACTTCACATTTAATCATGTTGTACTGCATCTGACATTTATTTGCCCACACATTCAACTTGGCGAAATCACCTTGCAGATTCCTTGGATCTTCCTCACAACCTATGATCCCTTCCAGTTTAGAACAATCAGCAAACTTAGACATGTTGCATTTGATTCCCTCATCCAGGACATTTATTTATTTTGTGAATAACTGGAGCCCTAGCACTGATCATAGATATATAGGAAGTAAGAGTAGGAGTGGGCCATTTGGCCCTTTGAGCCTGCCCTATGACTTATAATGATCATGACTAATCATTGAACTCAGTAGCCTGTTCCTGTTTTCCCCCCAAATCCTTTGATCTGTCTAGCCCCAAGTGCTATATCCAACTCCATCTTGAAATCATACAATGTTTGGGCTTGACTGCTTTCTGTGGTAGTGAATTCCACAGATTCACCACTCTCTCTGGGTGAAGAAATTTCTCCTCATCTCAGTCTTAAATGGTTCACCCTGTATCCTTAAACTGTGACCTCTGGTTCTGGACTCCCTGTCATCAGGAGCATCCTTCCCGCATCTACTCTGTCTAGCCTTGTTAGAATTTTATAGCTCTATATAATGACTCCCCCCTTCATTCTTCCGATCTTCGGTGAATATAGTCCCAACTGATTCAGCCTCATACATCAGTCCCATCATGCCAGGAATTAATGTGGTAAACTTTCACTGCGCAGTCTCCATAGCAAGGGCATCCTTCCTCAGATAAGGAAACTAAACTGCACAAGGTATTACAGGTGTGGTCTCAGTGAGGTCCTGTATAATTGCAGCAAAATATTCTGGCTCCTGTACTCAAATCCTTTCAGTATGAAAGACAATATAACATTTGCTTTCTTTACCACCAGTGGCAACTGCATGTTAATATTCAGATGGTGTACGAGGGCAGTCTCTCAATTGAAAGCCGTTCAGATCATAATCTGCCTTCCTGTTTTTGCTAGGAAAGTGAGTAACCTCATTTATCCAAATTGATTCTTTTAATACCCAGCTGGTCACTGCCTACCACTCAGAAACAACCCATCTATTCCCACTCTCTGTTTTCTGTCTGTCAACCAATTCTCAATCTATGCCAATATATTCCCTTCCATGTGCTTTAAATTTTCCCTCTAACCTCTTATGAGGGGCTTATCAAAAACCTTCTACAACACCAATACACCATATTCACTTGTTCTCCCTTATCTATTCTAGTAGTTAAACCTTCAAAAAGATTCCAATAGATTTGCTAAGCATGATTTTCCTTTCATAAACCCATGTTGACTTTGTCAATCGCTTTAGTCTTTTCTAAGTGTTCCGTAATTATGTGTTTTATAATACTCCAGCATTTTCTCCAGTACTGATGTTAGGTTAGCTGGCCTGTAATTCTTTGTTTTATTCTCTCCATGTTTTTTAAATAGTGGAGTTACATTTGCTCTCTTCCATTTGTAAGAACCGTTCTACAGCCTATAATATTTTGGAAGAAGGTACATCCAATATTTTTTGGACCAATTCCTTTAGTACTTTGAGACATAGATTATCAAATGCTTGTGATTTGTCAGCCTTTAACTCTATTAGTTTCCCAAAACCATTTTCCAACTAATACTGATTTCCTTCAATTCCACCTTCTCATTAGACCCTTGGTTCCTTAACATTTAAAATCATAGAGTCATATCGCATAGAAACAGGCCATTCGGCCCACCACACCTATGCCAACCAACAAACGTCAGACTCCACTAATCCCAATTCTGGGAGGTTATTTATGTCCTCTTTTGTGAAGCCTGAACCATAATATGTGTTCAATTCTTCTGCAACTTCTTTGTTCCTCATTATAATTCCTCTGGCTTCCTTTATCCTTATTAGTTTTTATTTCTTCATACATTTATAGATGTTTTTGCAATTAGTTTCTCCATTCCCTGCAATCTTACAGCCAAAGTGGTGATCAAAAATGGAAATTGAGCTGTCAACACTATTTTTTTGACAAAGCTGCATACTTCCATTTCCCTTTCTGATTTGACATCCATCAGTCATTCAGCATTAATATCATTTGCTTAAACAATAGTGTGCTGAGGAGTGCTGACTTTGTTGGGTCTAACGGTAGAAATTAGCCAGAATTGGCATGAAATAACTTAGTGAGCAGATCTTGAGGATGTGGTGTGTAAACTTAAAACAGGCTGCCAATGACAGAGAGGTCATTACATGGGAGAGTTAAACAATTTTCATAACCTATTCAATTATTACTGCTATTTTTAATGCTTGTATCTTGGTAATCTATAAAAAGGTTGTTTGGGCAATAAAAATGCCTGCATGTTAGATGTTGCTCAACACATGTGGAAGCAAGAATCTCAGTCTGTGGCAAAGTACTCCACATCACTATTTGGCAACAGAGAAAGCGAAAGTGGCACACACTCATGTGGTGATTTCTGTTTCAGGGCACCCCTCACCCAGGGCTTCGCTGCAGCAAACAGAAAATAGAGAAGACTTGTGGGTGTAGATGATCATTCCTGTTTCTAGCAAAGTCGGTCCTTTCATAAGGATATTTTAAACACCTGATGGCACAATGGCACAAGAACCAGGAAAGAAGCAAAGATGAAGACAACAATTTTGGAAACAGTTTCAAAATCCTTGTTGCGAATGTTGCTATAGGCTAGGACTCATTATGTACGCATTTGAAAATAATATACCTTCCAACCATGAACTCCCATTTAAGGTGGAATCTTCTGTTCACATAGCTGCAGGCCTGAAGACAGGAAGACGAGTTCATTGGGTGGAATAGTAGTCAGCTAGAAACCTGCCATCTTCCTGCCACTGCCGGAACTACATTTTGGATGCAAAGGCCCAGGCTTGTGTCCCTCTCATCATTGAGGTTTTTATAAGGCCTCATTGTCCTTATGATGATCATGGTTAATTAAAAAAGCCTCTGAAGAACCATTTTTCCCACCTGGGCTTAAATTATCTCAATTCTAGGGGGAATGAAAAAGAGTCAGAACACCTGACTGGTAAAACAGCATGTGCAGGCATTCAGCAGGAAGGGTGTACCTCAATCTGTATTAATTTGTGCATGATCGAGGAACTGGACATGGGGCACTGCAGCCACTGAGAACTGTCCCCTGGCCTTACTTCCACCCCTACTGTTCCCTCTCCCAATGACCCCTAATCCAGGAACTTCACTTCTCTGCTGCTAACAAAACACTGAGATATTGGTAAAATGCCCAGCGCTGCCCTCTAAACCATCTGATTGGAGAAACAAATGGTGGGGTTTGCTCTGAAAAGCCAGGTTTGGGGTCTTCACACCATGTCACCAGTAACCAAGGCACCCAAATGAAAGTAGAAGAACCCAGCCTTGATAAGAGTGAGTAAGTGACTGAGACCTGTACACTGTAATCTCTCCAATTCCCAATATTTGGGACAAGGTGCTTCTGGACTTCAGAATTTTCTGGATTGTAGAATAATATTAGAATGGCTAAATAAAGATATATGAATCAGTTTTAAATATGTATCAGGAAGATAAAACAGTGACAAAATGTCATAACATTGAAAATCTTTTTAATCCAAATGTGTTTTCAATGATATGTATGGTACTAAAGGGATGCTGATATCAGCAATGGTACAAATGAATCTAAATACTGCTCTATATATCACTAATAGTTAGACCAGGTTTGAAGAAAGTGATTGATTATCAACAACAGTAGCAGCTAATTCTCAATCCAGTAAACTCCTTGGCCAGGTAAAAGAAGGAGGCATGGCTCAGGAGCAGGCAGCTGGGATCAAGTGAATCAGAAAATCAGGAGGGTGAAAAGGGGGCTTGAGATAGCTTTGGCTGAGAAGATTAGGGCGAATCCAAGGAGATTCTTTAATTATGTTAAAGGAAAAATAATACCTAGAGAGAGTCTAGGTGCCCTCAAGGACCAAAGTGGACATGTAAGTGTGGAACCGCAAGAGATGGGCAAAGTCCTCAATGAATATTCCTCCTCTGTGTTTACTTTGGAGAAAGACATGAAGACTTGGGAACTTGGGGAAGTTAGCGACAATATCTTAGGGACAGTCCATATTACAGTTGAGGAGCTGTTAGAAGTATTAGAATGTACGAAGGTTGATAAATCTCCTGGTCCTGACCAGATATTTCCAAGAACGCTGCAACAGGTTAGGGAAGAAATTGCGGGGGCCCTGGCTCATATATTTGCATCATTGTTAGCCATGGGTGAAGTCCCAGAAAACTGGAGGGTAGTGAATGTTGTACCCTAATTCAAGAAGGGTCACAAAGAAAAGCCTGGGAACTATAGACCAGTAAGCTAAACATCTGTGGTAGGTAAGTTACTTCAGAAGATTCTGATGGATAAGATATACATGCATTTGGAAAGACAGGGTTTGATTAGGAGTAGTCAGCATGGCTTTGTGCCTCACAAATTTGTTAGAGTTCTTTGAGGGCAGGGCAGTAGACGTAGTCTATATGGATTTCAGTAAGGCCTTTGATAACGTTCCACATGGTAGGCTGCTCTAGAAGGTTAGATCACATGGAATCCAGGCAGGGCTGGCAAATTGGATACACAGTTGGCTTGATGGTCGAAAGCTGGGGTAATAGTGGATGGATGCTTGTCTGACTGGAGGCCTGTGACTAGTGGTGTGCCTCAGGGGTCGGTGCTGGGCCCATTTCTGTTTGTTATCTATATCGATGATTTGGATGAGTATGTTCAAGACATGATTATTAAGTTTGTGGATGACATTAAAATAGGTGGTATCATGGACAATGAGGAATATTATCGGAAATTTCAGCAGGATATTGATCAGCTGGGGAAGTGGGCCAAGAAATGGCAAATGGAGTTTAATATCAATAAGTGTGAGGTGGTGCATTTTGCAAAGTCAAATCCAGGTAGGAGTTCCATGGTGAATGGTAGGACCTTGAGGAGTGTAGTGGAAGAGAGGAACCTTGGAGTTCAGGTGCACAGTTATCTGAAAGTGGAGTCATGGGTAGATGGGGCAGTGAAGAAGGTTTTTGGCACACTGGCTTTCATCAGTCAGGGTATTAAGTATTGAAGTTGGGAAGTTATGATGCAGTTGTACATGATGTTGGTGAGGCTGCACTCGGAATATTGTGTTCAGCTTTGGTCACTTTGCTTTAGGAAGGATATTATTAAACTGGGAAGAGTGAGAAGACATTTACAAGGATGTTGCCAGGACTCAAGGAACTGAGTTATAGGGAGAGGTTATAGAACATAGAACATTACAGTGCAGTACAGGCCCTTCGGCCCTCGATGTTGTGCCGACCTGTGAAACCAATCTGAAGCCCATCTAACCTACACTATTCCATTATCATCCATATGATTATCCAATGACCATTTAAATGCCCTTAAAGTTGGCGAGTCTACTACTTTTGCAGGCAGGGCATTCCACGGACAAGCTAGGACTTTTTTCTTTAGAGCATAGGAGTCTGAGGGGGTATCTTATACAAATCTATAAGATCATGAGAGGCATAGATAGGGTGAATGCACTCAGTCTTTTTCCCAGTTTTGGGAATCGAAAGGATAAAGGTTATCAGTTTAAGGTATGAGGGGAAAGAATACATGGGAACCTGAGGGGCAATTTTTTTACCCAGAGAGTGGTACGCATATGGAATGAGCTGCCAGCAGAAGTGGTTGAGGTAGGTACATTAACAACATTTAAAAGGCATTTGGGCAAATACATGGATAGGAAAGGTTTAGAAGGATATGGGCCAAGAGCAGGGAAATGGGCTTAGCGTGGATGGATATTTTAGTCGGCATGGACCAGTTTGGGCCAAAGGGCCTGTCTCTGTGCTGTAGGACTCTATGACTCTATGAAATTGCAATGATAATGCTGATGGTGTGCTTATACTGGATCTTCCAAATTCATCAAATATTCACTATACGTAACTTTTTTCATATATTTTGCCTACTCCTTTATTATATCTGTTGGATAATGTGCATATGCTTTAAATCTTGCTCGGTCCTAACGCTTTGTTACTCTAGAAATTGAATGAAGTAGCAAGTCAGATTTATGTCCTACTTCATGGCAATCTTTTCCTCAGAAACATCATCTTCTTCAGCACAGCTATTACTATCCAAGGGCTTTGGGTGTAAAACTGCTTCAATTATTTGATGCTGATCTATTGAATCAATATCTGTTGCCAGATGAAGCATCATCCTCACAATTTAACTGTGTCACAATGTCTTCCTTGTCAGGGTCAATGTCATTTTGTATTCACTTTGCGAAACGCCATCTATCAGCTGCCTTTTCATTGGCTTTGCTTACATTAAAGCCCTAAAGTTTTCCTCTGCATCCTCATGATTAGACAAAGTTACAAGACACATCCCTTGGAATGCATTTTGCAAGGTTCTCCTCGCGAATTGACAACTGTGTTACCAGTGTAAAAGGTTTAAAGTCTGAATTTATTGCTTGCCTAGTCGTTGATGTTTCTTCGTTTGTCATCAATTCTTGAACTGGATCTTGTTGTCACAATGGTGGGCAAACCTTCAATGAATAGACAAAGATAGAGGATTATCAATTTAAATTTCCCAGCTGAATCCTGCCAGCTGACAAAAGCAGCGGTGCAAGAAACAGAGTTCAATTACAAAGTTCAATCTTTTAAGTGCCTTCCTCAACTTTCAATTCTCCTAAAACTGAGATCTTCAATGAACCTTGGAAGAAGACTATTATAGAGTCAGGAATCTGTTGACTAGGAAATTGAAAAAGTTTTGCCTATTTTAATACCTAGTAATAGATGTTACATAATCAGTAAAGTCTGCTTTTAATGCAATGATTAATCATTGGTCTTGTCTTGAAAAGGCAAGTAATTTTTAATCGGCTGGCATTGTGTAAGTGTTCAGATGCATTAGAGCACATTTTTCCAGTGGATAAAGGATGTTTACATTTTTGACAATATTGAAAATCATATATTAATGTCTCAACTCAAACTTATGCTTTGATTTTTACATTGATTTAGGGTACAGATACTTGCAGAGCTTTTATAGAGAAACAAAAAGATGCCAAACCATGGACCATGGAAGCTACAATTAAATTTTGTATCTTTCAGGTGATACAATGCCTGTAGTTGTGGTTTCCAGACCTCTAAATCAAAATGCCTCACTTTCAGAACCTGTTGGTTAATTAAAGGATTAGATTTTTTTTTATTTCTTAGGGAATCAAAGGATGTGGGGATCAGGTGGAACAGTGATGTTGAAACTGAAGATCAACCATGATCGTATTGAACGGTGAAGTAGACGAGATGGGCTGTCTGGTCCACTTATGATCCTGTTTCTTATGTGCTTAGGACTGTAGCAGTAACCATGGAGAGAGCCTGAGTAGAGGTAAGGAGAGTCAGGAATCACCAGAACCAATTAGACTGCCCCAGCTTAGGGGTTGGGCAAGGGATGGTTCCAGCTGTTACAGCCCTTGTCACTCAGGAGACTTGCCTGGGGCAAATGGTGTTCAATTTGTAGACAGTACCATCCACCAAAAGTACAATGTACTGTAGGAAGAGACTAATTTTATACCCTTTTTCCCCAGCCGACCCGGGGTATGGGATGGGAGTGTAAACTTCAGGCCCAAGTGCTGAATTTTTATCAGAAATATCAGTGTTGCAGAAAAAGTGAGTCAGCAGAAGAAACAAGTGGAAATTCTCTCCAGCTTCAGGGCACGTGTGAGCTTAGTTTGTCAATCTGGAAAGGAGGATGAAGTTAGTTATAAAAAAGAGGAGTATGAATGGTACTACTTTGCGTATAATGGGGGTGGGAGGGTTCTTGTGGCACAGTGGTGCTGTCCTTGCCTCTAAAACAGAAGACCCACGTTCAAACCTACCTGCTTCAGAGGAGTCTTATTTTACATCTGAACAGGTTATTTAAGAAATATCTATAATAGGGATGGAAAAATGTCTATAAAAGTCTGGCGGTGCCTCTGCCATCCCAGTAAAAGAAATGGATGAGTTTACTGTCAAGATTTCTAAAATTTTGAGACATGTGAAATAAATCATTTGAAAGAGAAATGCATTTTTAATACTGTTCCTGGCTTCTATATTTTTGTGATTAATCTTCTCCCCTGAAAGATCACAATATTATTAAGTGTGGTCCAGAGCACTAGGAAGATAATCTAGGATACTGAAGACTCTAGGATATTAAAAAAATGCACAAACTGAATATAATAAAATGTGGAACGAAAACAAAATTGCTGGAAAAGCTCAGCAGGTCTGGCAGCATCTGTGGACGAGAAAACAGATTTAACGTTTCGGGTCTGGTAACCCTTTCTCAGAACATAATAAAATGTTATGGCTTTGACCCAGAGCCTTCTCCAGCGAAGGTCCCAATTGTGAGAGGAAAGAATAGAGTTCACTGATAGTTTTGCTAAGTTTTTTTGTAGGTAGATCAAAAAGATGAGAAATTATCTTATTGGTAATTGGGAATGTGCTCTTAGATTATAGGTGAAACGTATGTTGTTTTTAGTAAACCACATCTTAAGTATTAGTTAGTAAGGGGATTTTGAATCAAATTGGATGAAAGGGGTAGATTTTTAAGACAATGGAAGTAAAAATTTACAGAGATGTGAAACTGGCTACTAATTCACACAAAGTCAGATTGGTTTCTACATCAGGACCTCTGCCATGCGTGAAGCACATTGATTAAGTAATATATTTCCAGAGGAATACCTTTGTTCTTTATTGCTGACAGATCAGATATGATGTTGAAGTTTTTACATGTGAACATATGAACAAGGATAGACCAATGAGTTAGTTGGGACATTCTGACTTTCATAAAGACCGTTGTTGATTTGATTGTAGTCTCAAATCCCCACACTCATCTATCTGTGATAACCTTTTATTCCCTTGCTTGATAAGAACTATCTGCCTCTGCCTCGATATTCAAAGACACAGCTTCCACCACCTTTTCAGGAAGAGAGTTCTAAAGACTCATACCTGTATGAGAGAAGAAAGGTCATCTCATCGCTGATTTTTATGGGTGACCCCTGGTTTTTAAACAGTGACTCCTAGTTTTAAACTCTCCCATAGAGAAAACATTTTCTCCACATTTACCCTGCCAAGGTCCCTCAGGATCTCATACATTTCAATCAAGTCAGTATTCCATTACCCATGGCATATCTTGACTAATCAGTCAACCTGCCTTTTTTTTGAATTTCAGCAAAAACTGTTGCTTGGTGTGTTCTCTGTGGCAATGTCTCAACTATTCAGAGTCCATTTGCCAATCAATCAACATTCTGGTTTTCATGCAGTAAAGCTTGTTGTTCCCTTTGAAATTTGGCATTCTTGCACTGGTTCTGATGAGTGCAGGATGAAAAGCTCATTTTGCATCAATGCTTAAGTATTGCATTATGAAACAACTACCTTTATTCTTGTATGCATTTTAGTTTATTGACCAGATATTAAAATAAGAGATCTATTATTTAAGATGGAGTAGAGGAGGAATTTCTTCTCTCAGAGGGTTGTTAGTGTTCAGAATTGTCTACCCAGAGAGCAGAAAATACATTCCAGGCTGTGTTGGACAGATTTTTGATTGACAAGGATTGTGGATGTAGGCAGGAAAGTGGAGTTAAGACCACAGTTATGGCAAAGAGAGATGAAGGCTGAGTGGTATAATTGCTGGACTATTAATACAGACACCCAGACACTCGGAGACCCGAGTTCAAGTCCTGCCATGGCAGGTGGTGGAATTTGAATTCAATTAAAAAAAACTGAATTAAAAGTCTAGCTATGACCATGAATCAATTGTCAGGAAAAACCCCATCTAGTTCACTAATGTCCTTTACGAGAGGAAGTTGCCATCCTTACTGTTCTGGACTACACGTGACTCCGGACCCACTTCACTCCTAATAAGCTCTTTAGGGATAGGCAATAAATGCTGGCCTAGCCAACAGCGTCCTTATCCTATGAATGATTTTTAAAAAATCGGATCAGCCTGTGGTCTTCTTGAGCAGCGGAGCAGGCCTGAGCAGTTAATGTGCTGCTCTTACAGCTGTTTCTTATCTTCTTATGTTTCCACTGTTAACAATACCAAAGATTTGACTAACATTTACAATACTTCATAATGCACAAAAACCATCCATTTTCTATCTACCATCAGTTCTGAAGCAGGGTTACTGGACCCAAAACATTAACTCTGATTTCTCCCCTGGATGCTGCCAGATCTGCTGAGATTTTCCAGCAATACCTGTTTTTGTTTGATTTCCAGCATCTGCACTTCTTTCAGTTTTATTTACAATAAATATTTGATTCTTTATATTTGTGTGTGTTTCAATTGGATAGGGAGCTGGGTGGGTTTGAAAAGAGATGGGATAGAGCTCTTTCTAAGTAATGGTAGATTTCGAAAAGGGGTTGAAGGAGTCATGAGGTTGACAACTTAGTCAAAGAGGTTTCCAAATTCCATTCTTGTTCTTTCTAACCCTACAATAGAAAGTATCATTGGACCAATTGACGTGACCACAGATATTCGGGAAAATGTTTCAAAGTATTAATTTCAAATTTGGTGCTCATTCTGTGCCATAAATATTTTACTGAATTTTGTACTTGGCTCTTTTGCTGATGTGCAATGGGTGAATTGGAAGGTATAGGGGCACAATCTCAGGTCAAGGGGTTGATGATAATTTAGGATTGAGATGAGAAACTCACTCTCACTCTCATTCACACTCCAATGGTTTTAAATCTTTGTCATTCTTTGCCCCAGAGAGTTGCAGATGCTACATGGTTGAATATAGTTACATCATTGAATATATTAAGGCTAAGATAGAATTTATAGTCTTTTAGGAAATCAAGGGATTCTGAAAGCAGGCAGGAAAGACAAGCTGAAGCCCAAGATAAGCCACAATTTTATAATGGCAGAGCAATTTGACGGGCTTAGTGGTCTATAGCTTCTTTTGAATAAAAATACTCATTATTCTATAAAATCCCTCACATGTGGGAACTTTTTTTGAAGTATGGCTAGCCCATAATAAGCTTGCTTATTAAATCAAGCACAGGAAACTCCTTAAAATCCACTTTTTAAAGGACTCATTTGTGCCATACAAGCTAAGTGCCTGTTGCACTAAAGTCACGTTATAAATGCAATCTTCATTTGATTTAGCCTACAGGTTAGTTCTCATGTGGGTTTTGGCCTAATTTCTATCTTTACAACTGATTTCTGCATTCTACAAACACGATTTTGCACAGACTGAACTGCTTTTGGATGCCAACAAAACAATTGCAATGTGATTATGAATGGTCTGTCTTTGGCGTTGGATGGTGAAAGAAAGAACTAGTTGGGAAGAGTAGGGTCTTGCACACAATTGGTTTTCATGGAACCCTTCTCATACTTCACCTTCATCAAGTATATATGTACGATGTCTTCATTTCACCAAAGAAGCATGTTATCAAGCTAAACTTCCTGCAGTCGTCACTACTGAACTCCTCAAGCAGGGCACAGACAGCAACACCTGTAGCTTTCAGGGTCACTGTGCCTGTTTTCTTTTAGACAACATGTTCCATTAAGGTGGTAGAAAATGACAATAACAATATTTTCCAGTTTGTGGTGCTGTGCAGTATTTGAGATTTCAGGGGCTCTTCACAGCAAGAAGAACTAATAAATAGTGGCACCTCAAATGAAATTACCAAGCTTTGCATACTTTGGAGTTTTGTTTAGGGCCATGGACTGTAGTCATACTGCCTTGTCACCATCCTGACATCTTTCTGAAAAGTTGGGATTCCAATGGTAGTAGGAACTGCCGACGCTGGAATATCTGAGACAACAAGGTGTAGAGCTGGATGAACACAGCAGGCCAAGCAGCATCAGAGGAGCAGGAAAGCTAACGTTTCGGGTCTAGATCCTTCTTCAGAAATCCTTGTTGTCTCAGATTCAGCATCGGCAGTTCCTACTATCTCTGTAACAATAAAGGAACGGTGTGTGTATGTGTGAGGGGCGTTAGCGGGGTGTGCTGTAGGGAATCCTGTTAATGAGGGGAAGGATTAAAGATGGGGAACAAGCAGCCTGTTGCATGCCAAGGGCGTGGAGATGCCTCCAATTAGCCGATACAAAGGATCCACCCTTTTGCTCAATGCCTACCCAAAAAGTTAGAGCTGCAGGGCTTCCCACTTATTGGGCCACCCTGACAGAAGTGGGTGAAGCTGTTATGTAGCTATTAATTGTCCTACAATTGACCCAAGGGTACTTTGGCCATCTGAAACCATTTTTGCCACAACTACCTACAACCAAAAATTTCAGACAGGCAGGGCAGGTGGCAAGGTCATCTGCTGGTTTCTTCATGCCCTGTTTTCAAACCTGTCAACGAGCAAGTATAATATTAACAGTATCTGTTTCTTTGATCCTAGCATTGGCCATCTGCTGCTTGATGATATACTCTTGTCTGACATCTAACTCAATTGTGAAGTTCAAAATTAAATCAACACTGTTGTTACGTCAAACAAAGAACTGAAACTGCCATGTAAACTTATAAGTATACTCTAAAAATATTTTTATATTGGAATGCTTTTCTGACTGATAACTAAGACAGGCTCATTTCTAGGGTTGGGGTTTCCTCCACTATTCAGAAACCAAAGAAAATCGGACAAATTCAGATCCCCACCCCAACTGAGATTTGCTCATTACCACTTCAATAAAGAAACATATTAGCCCATGGCACATGATTGACAACAGGGAGATAAGGCTCAACCAGCCAGTCAAATTCCTACTTTTCTCTGCCACTGTTAACCCGAAATTGGTTTATGATAAGTACCAGTACAGTCTGGAGCAACTGCTGAAGGGTTGCTGATGCTCTCTTTGGAAAGTGAGGCCTCAATAATGTAATTGTCTGTAACAGTCCCCAACAGTAGACTTGATACTAAAATCAATGTAACAGCATAAACTTGTGGTACTTGGTCACTAGATCCTACAAAAGATGCCATGAAAGATTAGGGTTGATACTTTTAGCTGTAATTGAGTTGTTAGATTTTGAAAGTAATAGACACTGCTAGACAACCTCCCTGGCTCTGAAAATTTAATTTTACAACTCTCATTTTGTCAAACATTCACGAGTGATTAAGATTTCAAAAGAAATTAAAATAAATGTTTGCTCTTATTATTTGTCTCTTTAATATCTTTCTTTCTTAATACTTTTTTTAAACGCCATCTATACATGATTTGAATCTGATTTCTTATTCCAGTTTTATGCTTCCTAGTTTAGACACTGGGTGTCTCTGTGAAGATTCTTCAAAATTACTATGTTGCCATGCTCACAGGAGTCATAGATACCCTATAAGCCCTACCCACTTTGATAAGGTGCTTGATTTGAGCAAGTCCTACTTCAAAGGCCTAAGAAACTTTGGTCAACTGATACAAGACAAATGTTGAGTAAAATTCCTCACTGCTGATCACAAAATCTAAGTCATTATTTTTACATTATTGAAGTTATTTTATTCCCTTTAAGTGGTCTGCTCTCTCCTGACCATAAGACCCCAAGACACAGAAGCAAAAGTAGGCCATTTAACCCATCAAGTCTGCTCAGTCATTCAACAAGATCATTGATGATATGATAATCATCAACTCCACTTTCCTGTCTTTCCCCCATAACCCTTTGTTTCCTTACAAATTAAAACTCTGCCTAAATCAGCCCTGAATTTACATAATGACCTCACAAAAACAGCCCTCTGCTGGAAAGAATTCCAAGGTTTCATAAATGAGAAGAAATTCCTCCTCATCTCGTTCTTAAATGTGCGACTCCTTATTCTGAGATTATGCTCTTGGGTCCTTGACTTTCCCACAGGGAAACAAAGTTTCTGCATCTAATTTGTCAAGTCCTTTAAGAATTTTGTAAGTTTCTATAAGGCCACTTCTCATTCTTTTATATTTGAATGAGTACAGGCCTAATCTACTTTACCGCTCCTCATAAGATAGTTCCCTCCATTGAACTGTCCCAAATATCAATATATCTTTTATTAGATAAAGGGCCCAAAACCATTCACAGTATTCCAACTATGGTCTGACTAGTCCCTTGTATATTTTTATCAATATCTCCCTACAGTTAATCTCCATTTCCTTTGAAATAAAGGCCAACATTCCATTTGCTTTCCCCATTACCCATTGAACACAGAATCAGCTTTTTGGAACTTTTTTTAAACATTCACAGGCTGAGGGTGTCGCTCAATAGGCCAGTATTCATTGCCCATTCCTAATTGTCCTGAGGACAGTTGAGAGTCAACCACATTGCTGTGGGTCTGTAGTCACATGTTGGCCAGACCAGGTAAGGATGGCAGTTTCCTTCTCTA
>NC_063337.1:30992481-31047288 GCF_021869965.1 Rhincodon typus | reverse complement strand
CCACAGCCAATTTAATTCACTCCACGTAATATGAGGAAATGGCTGAAGGCACTTGGTACTCCAAAGACAATAGGCCCTAGCATCAGTTCTGACAACTTGTGACTCAGAACTATCTGAGCTCCTAGCTAACCTGTTCCAGTTCCGCTACAACAATGGCATCTACTCAACATATGTAAGATTGCCAGGTATGTCCTGTCCTTGAAAAGCAGGACAAATCCAACATGGTCAATTACCCTTAAGTGATAGAAGGAGTTGTCGACAGTGCTGGCCCTCAATTTGAGATTCACAAGGATCATTCAGCACCTGACCTCATTACAGCCTTCATCCAAATACGAAAAGACCTAAGCTACAGAGATAAGGTGAAGGTCGCTGCCCTTGATATCAAGGGAACATTTAGCAGAGTATGACATCAAGGAACCCTAGCAAAACTAAAGTCAATGGATATTGGGGAAACGTCTCTGCTCATTGGAGACATACAAAGATGAAGAATGTGGTTGTGGATGTTCAACACATTCCAGAACATCTCAGCAGGAATTCTTTAGGGTAGTGCCCTAGGCCCAATCATCTTCAGCTGCTTCATTAAGATCAAAAGTGGGGATGATCGCTTACACAATGTTCAACACTATTCACAACCTTTCAGATGCTGAAGCAGTTTAAGCCCACGTGCAGGAAGACCTAGACAACATCCAGGCTAATATGTTTAAAGTAACATCTTTACCACATGGGTGTCAGGGAACAAGATAGAATCTAACCAGCACCTCTTGACAATCACAAAGATTGAGTGAGGAAGAAGATCTTATGTTTATAAGAGTACAGAAAATGATTGGTCAGATGACTCGTCCGCTGCATCCATCTGGTTTTTTTTCCTCTTTTGTGTCTGTTTTCCTTCTTTCTTCTTCGCGATGTCCTGAACTGACCTCATCGCAGACTCAGCACATACCTGGTATGGTAGCCTCTCAGCTTGGAGTGGCAGCATAGTGACCTGGCATGATGGTCTCTTGGCAGCCTGGCATGAGAGTCTGGCAGCCTTGCATGGCCTCAGCATGGACTTCTGGCCTCAAGACGATTCCAGAGCAGTCTGCTGGCCTGGAGGTGAAGCCCGCCACAGTCTGGAGTCAAGGTCCTGCATGGTCTACAGGTTAGGTAGCAGTGTAAACTTGGTTGGAGGCACTGTTATTCTGAACATGTTATTTCTTTATTTTTATAATTCTTTCCCCCCCCTGTTGAATTTGTACTTAAAAATCTGTACCTTGGTACTTTTGTACCTAGGATGGCACCATAAATGGCGACTTGTAAGTGAGTACATGTAACAAAGCTAATTCTAATTCTAAAATCTGTGGCAGATGGAATTTAATCCTGATAAATGACGTCATGCACTTTGGAAGAAGGAACAAGAGAAGGAAGTATTCAATGAATGGCAAGACACTGAAAAGCTCAGAGGAACAAAGGGATTTTGGGGTGCTTGTCTGCAGATCCATGGCAGGACAGGTTAAAAGTTTGGATATAAATACATACAGGACCCTTGCCTTCATCAGTTGTGGCATAGATTACAAGAGCAGGGAGGTTATTTTGGAGCTGTAAAGAATTTTGGTTAGGCCATAGCTGGTGTACTGTGCGCAGTTCTGGTCACCACACTATAGGAAGGAAGTGATTGCACTGGAGGGGCTGCAATGGAGATTCACCAGGATGTTGCCTGGAATGGAACATTTCAGCCAATGAAGAGAGGCTGGGTAAGCTCAGATTGCTTGGAGCAGAGAAGGTTGAGGGCAGACCTGATGGAGGTGTTTAAGATTGTGAGGGATTTTATGGATAGGGGGAATAGAAAGCAACTGTTCCTCTTAGTTGAAAAGGTCAATAACAATGTGACATAATTTTTAAAGTGAAAGGGAGGTGATGGCTTAGTGATATTATTGCATAGGCTATTAATCCAGAAACTCAGCTAATGTTTTAGGGACCTGGGTTCGAGTCCCAACAAGCAGATGGTGGCATTTGAATTCAATATAAAAAAAATCTGGAATTAAGCGTCTAATGACTATGAAACCATCGATGATAGATTCAAACCTTCTTGAATCAATCATCTTCTCCACATAATTAGGGATGGGAAGCTAATGCTGGCCCACTCAGCAAAGCCCATATCCCATGAGCAAATTAAAAAAAAAGGGATAGGCAACAAATACCAACCTCGTCAGCCACACCTCATCCATGCAAAATCTTTTTAAGAAACTAGCAAACACTGGCAAATGATTTTTAAAAAGCTGACAAATCCCTCAAAAGCTAACAACTGATAAAAGGATGGAACACAGAAAAGGAATGAAATAATAACGTACGAACAATGCAACTGTTTCAAGTAGACTTCCTGAGTCATAATTGATGGCATAGTAGATTATTTTACAAAGAAAGGGTCACTGTATCTTCCTCGAGATCTTGGCATGCCAGACAAGGTAATTTATATCAGATACTAGCTAGATCTTTATAGAATGAAATAGAAGCTGTAAACATCCAACAGTTCAAGCAACATTTATAAATAGAGGTGCAAATTTATCTTTTTAGGTTAATAATCTTTCATCAAAAGAACAAATAGAATGACTCAATAGAATAAAATCCTTTCCCATTCATAAAATTTACGTGGGCAGTTGGAGTCAATTGGGGAAGCTTTCATTAGCACATGATTTATTTTACTGTGTGTCTAGGGTTGTTGCTGTTCTGTAGAAATAACTTGCTTTTTCTCCTTCTGTTTACATTCACTAGGAAGGATATGAAGTATGCCATTATATCCTTGATTAAAATATAGTCAAAAAAGCTAAATTCCAGAGGTGAGGTGACAGCAACCGCCCATGACATCAAGGCTGCATTTGACTGAGTGAGGCTTTAAGGAGCCCTAGCAAAATTAGAGTCAATGGGAAACAGGGGGAAAACTATCTGTAGGTTGGAGACAATAGGTGGTTGCACACTAGATGGTTGTGTTCATTGGAAGTGATACTTTTTAAAATCACTGTATTCAGAGAAGTTATTATACACCTTATGATCAGGTGGAACTTGATCCTGGGCTTCCTGGTTCAGAAGTTAGGACACTACCACTGCACCACAAGAGCCCTTTTGTTGACCTCCAACAAACAAGCTCAACCATCTTCAGCTGCTTCATCAATGACTTCCCCCTCCTTCATAAAATCAGGGACTTTCGCTGTTAGTAGCACAGTGTTCCCTACCATTCGTGACTCCGCAGATAACAAAGCAGTCTATGTACAAATCATAAAGACCGGGACAATATCCAAGTCTTGGGTGTCAAGTAATGTTTCTATTACACAAGTGCCAGGCAATGCCTATCCCCAACAAGAGAGAATCTGGCCATTGCCTCTAGACATTTAATGACATTACCTTTGCAGAATTGTCCCATTATCAACATTCTGGAGATGATCGTTGACAAGAAACTAACTGGGTTGGCCATATAAATACTGTGGCTACAAGAAGCTAGGAATCCTAAAGTGTATAACTCACCCCCTGACTCTGCAAAGCCTGTTTTCATCTACAAAGCACAAGTCAGGAGCGTGATGGAATACTCCTCAGTTGCCTGGGTGTGTGCAGTTCCAACAAAAAGTTTTAACACCATCCAGGACAAAGCAGCTCACTTGTTTGAGCACCACATCCTCAATATTAAATAAAAAAACCAAAGAAGTGCGGATGCTGTAAATCAGGAAACAAAACAGAAATTGCTGGAAAAGCTCAGCAGGTCTGGCAGCATCTGTGAAGGATAAAACAGAGTTAACGTTTCGGGTCCGGTGACCCTGAGAACATCCTCAATATTTACCCCCTCCACCACTGATGCACATTACCAGCAGTATATATCTGCAAGATGCATTGTAGAAATACACCAAGACTCCTTAGACTGCATCTTTCAAACCCGAGTATTAACATTTAGAAGGATAGCAGATACACGGGAATACTACCATGTACAAGTTCCACTCCAAGCTATTCACCATTTCTCAGTTCCATCACTGTCCTGTGTAAAAATCCTGGAACTCTGCCGAATAGCGCTATGAGCGTACCTTTCACCAAATGGACTGCAGCAGTAAATAAGTAGCTATCCACCACATTGTCAAGGGTAATAATGGGTCCAGCGGGCAACGCCCAAATCCCCAAAATGAAAAAAAAAATCAGGTCTACATTCGTTCCTTGTTGTGCTCCCCGAGCTTTGAAACCTGTTTTTCATGCTAATATAGGAATCTGCATTGGTATGAAATGCAAGGTGCAGGGCTGATTGCCCGGGCTCTGGAGGGCGCTCCTACATCGAGTTTGCTGTGTGACCCGTTTGTGGCGGGTTACTGAAATCTTGCAGACGCTCCGTCTTGGTCGTTGTTCGTTCCGGGAGATGGTACCTAACAGCTGTCCGCTGCTGGCCGTGCGTGCTCAGCTCATCCGTCTACTCGTATGTAAGTGTTCTTCCCGCTGTAGGAAGCTGAACACAGTGACCGAAACCGCACAGTCAGCGCCCGGTGCTCTTAGCGTTTGTAAAACATGATGAAGATAAAACGCAGGCTGTAGTTTCAGGGGAATCAAGTAGGAGCTGCATTCTCAGGCAGCCACCGTGTTTTATCCCATTTGTCGGCCCCAGACTTGCAACGTGACGGTGGCTGGCAAGGCCTGAAATCGGGAGCAGAGCTGGACTTCGGGGCTTCTGCATTTCCCAAGACAGGGCCTGAGCCAAGGCGGTGTAAATAGCCGGATTGGCTGGTCGACTGCATATTCCTAGGATCCGGTTTATAGGTTTCAATCACCCCTTTGCTGTACACGATGCAAAGCTGCTCACGGCTCCAAAACACAGTATTAGAGGCACTTCCTCCCAAGATCCGGTTTCTGTTTCCAACTTTTTTAATGTCCTTCAATTAAAGGAGAAGTGCTCAGAGCATTGTTGTTAAGCCGATTAAAATGTAAACTTCCAAAATTTCGTATGTAGCTTTCAATATCGTATTTAGTACTCTGGGCTTTTTGCAAAGTCACTTTTATAGCAATGAAGTAGGACATTCAGCCCCTTGAACCTATTTTGCCATTCAATAATATCTGATTCTTGAATAATAGCTGATCTTGAATTCCACATTTTCAACTACCTTTGCTAACCTTTAATTCCTTTATCCACCAAGAATCCATTTACCTCCACCTTCAAAATATGCAATAAATCTGCCTCCAATGCCTTCTGAGACAAGAGAATTCCAAAATTGCCCAACCATCTGTAAGAAAAAGATCCCCTCAACTCCATGATCATAGGGTGATCCTTAATTTTAAAAAAGTGTCCCTTGTTCTGGACTCATCTACAAGAGGAAACATCCTTTCTATGGTCCACCTGTTAAGACCATTCAGGACCTTGTACATTTCAATCAAATCACTGCTCAATCCAACCTGTCTAATCCCACAAATCTGATCATTCCAGATTTCAATCTAGCAAATCTCTTCTGAACCATCACCACCACCACCACCAATGCATTTACAGACTTCCTTAAAATAAGGGGACCAAAGCTCTGCGCAGTGTTTGAGATGTGGTATTACTAATGTAATGTATAATTAAAGCATAACGTTCTTCCTTTGATGTTCAGTTCTTCTCTTAATAAAGGATAATCTTTGTTGTGTCATCTTATGAAATGCCCTTTCGAAACCCAAACAAAGTACATGTTCAAAGGCTCCTCTTTATCTATAGTGCATATAGTTCCTTCAAAGCACTCGCAAATTGATTAAACTTGATTTCATTTTCACAAAACTGTGCTGACTCTTCTGATTAATTTGAGTTTTTCTAAGCATCAACTTAACGATTGATTCTCGCTCCTTTCTCACTGCAACTGTCAAGGTAACCAGCCGATAGTTTCTTGCTTTCTGCCAGTCTCTTCTTGAATAGCGGAGCTAGATTTGTCCCTTTCTAGTCTGATGTAACCTTTCCACAATCTAGGCAATTTTAAAATTAAAATAAAATCTACTAGACCAGTAGAACCCTTTTTTAGACACCAGGATGAAATCCATCCGGACACAGACTAGTCAGCCCACAGCTCCATCATTTTGCTCAGTATCTCTTCCCTCATGATTTCACCAAGTTCCTTTCTCCCTCTACCTTCTGTTTTATTACTATTACTGAATTGTTTTATCTTTCCTCAGTCATGAATATAGAATTGAAATATTTATTAATTTAGTTCATCATTTCCTTATTAACTACTATCAAATCACCATTCTCTTTCTCTAGAGTACCATCACTCACTTTACATGCTCTTTTCCTTTCTAATTCTTGTCAAAACTCTTGCTATCCATTTTTACATTTCTAGCTAGCTTCCTCTCGTATTCTAATTTATTTGTCCTGTTAATATTTAAGTCTTTCTCCGCTATTTTTAATATTCTGTCCAATCATCTGACTTGCCACTTATTTTTGTGCAATGATAAGCTTTTTCTTTAATGTTGATGCTTCCTTAAATGTTTTAGGTAACAACAAATGATGGGTCCTTTCAGAATTTTCTTTATTGCATTACTATCTTATTTTAAGTATTCTGAAATATACCTTCAAATGTCAGTCACTGCTTCTCTATTGATTTGTCCCTTAGCCTGGTATTATATTGCATTTCAGCCTGCTCAGCATTCATGCCCACTTGGTTGCCATTATTAACTTTAAAACAACAGTCTCGGATCCATTCTTCTCCCTTAGGACCTGAGCATAAAATTCAAACATATTAAAAACACTGCCACCTTGCGCTGCTGACGATGTTAATTAATCATGTCAGAATACACAACACCAAGCCTGATATAATGCACTGTTGCTTTGGTTTCAGAATGTGCTGTTCAGAGAAAATCTCTCCAAAGAATTTTGTAAATAAACTTAGAAGATATATATATATTTTCTAATCAACCTGTTCAGAGGTGTGGTTGCATCTGGACGTGAAGTTGAATCTGGACCTCCTGGTTCAGAGATAGGGACATTACCACTATACCACAAGGGTCCTAATGCTTTTAGTAATAAAATGTACTGCTGTTCATCTGCAGTGCTGCTCCATGATTTAAAACATATCTTGGAACCCATTTGCTGTCAACTTTAGCTCACAATGCAACAGGGATTTTAGCAATTCTGAATTTCACTCTGCCTCCTGTGGACTCAAAATGTTAACACAAGAGTGTAAACCTTGAATTCTGAAGCAGAGAATTTAAAAATTTTTGCTTGTGAAGTCCCTATCCCATAGAAATAGAATTGTACAGCACAGGAACGGGCCCTTCGGCCCACTATATTGTGCCAAATGTGGACCAAACTAAACCTGAATGGTCTTCATCTGCAAATCAGGGCAGGACTTACACACTTAATGGTAGGGTCCTGGGGAGTCTTGCCGAACAAAAAGACCTTGGGGTGCAGGTTATAGTTCATCACAGGTAGACAGGGTAGTGAAGAAGGCATTTGGTACGCTTGCCTCCCTATTCATGTACCTATCCACATGTCTTTTCATTGTAATGGTAGTGGTAATTGTACCTACCTCCATCAATTCCTCTCATAATACAATCTGTACACGCACCACCCACTGCGTGAGAAAGTTATCTCTCAGGTCCTTTTTAAATCTTTCCCTCTCACCTTAAACCCATGCCCTCTAGTTTTGGACTCTCTCACACTAGGAAAAATACCTTGGCTATTCACCCTATCAATGCTCCTAATGATTTTAAAAGCCTCTATAAGGTCACCCCTCAGGCTCTAACACTCAAGAGGCAAAGAAAGCCCTGGCCTATTCAGCGTCTCCCCGTAACTCAAATCCTGTAATCCGGGCAACATCCTTGTAAATCTTTGTTGCACCCTCTCAAGTTTAACGACATCTTTCCTATAGAAGGGTGACCAGAATTGTACCCAGTTTTCTAAAAGTGGCCTCACCAATGTCCGCTACAGCCTGAACATGATGTCCTACCTCCTATAGTCAATGTTCTGACTAGTGATCCTTCCAACATCTTTCCTGCCCTTGACAGATTTTCCCCAACAGAAGATTACACACTGCCCACTTACTGACCATCTGAATTGTTTCAGTCTCCCTATGATATAGGACACCTTGCTGCTTGGCATCCTATCATTTTTTTTTTCTCTTTTCCACCTTTTATTTTCTAAAGCATTGAACTATTCATCTGAAGGTCATTTTTAAAAATGTCTCATTTCAATTCATGTAAACAAATATTCAAACAACCCTGCACCAAACTCAAGTGAAACTAAACTAAGACAACAAGGTGACAACTAAGACAACAAACTAAACTATATTTCTTGACACATAAATACAAAGCAAACCTATACATAACTAGATCTGTTCTAGAACCCAAGTTTCAAGGTAATAATAATCCATTAATTGAGTATAAGTCATCTTGTGCAGGATGAAAATGGGTAAGATTGGATCTTCTAAATTAAATGACAAAGACGGTACAATCCACTGAGTTAGCTTTGTAAAGCAAAATGCTTACTGTTTTTTCAATGTGCATGAGAGACTGTCACTTTTCCTATTGAAATCTATGTTTTTAAACTGTTTATTGGGCACCTTTGTCAGCTTATAATGAAGCAACTAGTCAGGAATACTTGATAGTCAATAATCAAACTTCGGCCAATCTGCTCCTATGATGCTGCTTGGCCTGCTGTGTTCATCCAGCTCTGCACCTTGTTGTCTCCATTTCTAATTTTTGGCTGGTTACTGTAAATCTTTTCCTAGGTAAATAGGCTATTGCAAAATATTTGAGCTAGACCTGTCATAATGTTGTTCAATTAAATTAAATCTCCCCATTATCTTCTCTATTTCAAAGTCAACACTCCTGGCCTTTCTAAATTTTATCCTGGCTAAAATCCTCAATTTGAAGCAAAATCTTTATAAATCTCCACTGTGCCCATTTCTGGGAGATCACATTCTTCCTGTGTGCGGTGACTAGAACTGTATGATTATTCTTAGCAGTCTCACAAAATTAAAGACATAATACCAGTGTGAAATAAATTGAAGAGCAGAGAGGGGGAATGGGTGTGGAAGTGAAATCATACAGATTGCAACTAAGGAGAAATCAAGAATCTACAAAAATGTACGGTGAATTTTGCTAACTGATTTTCCTAACATGTCATTAGTAAAAGAAGCAAAGAGTTAAGTGACCATCTTTTTGTCTGTTTGCTTTGCTCTGGCATTGTTCTCAGTGCCGTTTGGTGGGTTGCACCTTAGCATCTTATTACCTTGTTTTCCCTCACGTGCTGTGAACAAACAATGGCCCTGGCACCTCCTTGCACATGGACTGTTTTGATTTATTTCCCCTCCCTCTTTCGCACAACGCTTTAATCCAAGTCTGAAATCACAGAGATGTCCTCATCTAATTCACTGTTATTGGATGGTTTCCATTGAATGACAAGGCATCTCAACTCTAATTCTCATTGATTTATTAATACCTTTTTCTTTGTACTTTCTGTTAATTTTTGACACATCCCTTAAAACTTGGGCCATGAAAACCTGGTTGGGAACTCCGGATCTAGTGTTTGATTGTGTTTTGTAGGAACAGACCAATTATAATGAATCTTGTGTGATTCATTTCCTATGGCTGAACATGATAGCTCAATCTCTTCAATCTTGTTAGTTTTATATCTGATCGAAATGTTAGTGTGCAACATTTTCAAAGTGAGTTTGCAAAAGTATAAATCTCATTGTGTAAGAGACTAAGGTTCATGCTGAAATGTATTGAAGTATCCATCTTAGATAGAATTGTGTTACAATAGCCATCTTTGAACCATCACTGTACCCAAAATAATGCTGTAATATGCTGGCTGTAGTCTAAGACAAGGGACTGGTCATACTTTGCTGCTGTAGCATATCTAAGGATGCAGGTACACTTTAAGCAGTGATCCAATAGGTCTCCTGAAATTTGAGCTGGTAGGTCAATTAATACAGTTTCTCCATAACTCATCTGATTTAACCATTGGTAAATAAAATGCAAAAAGGACCCAGAAGTCAAAAGGAGTGAGCTCAATGTCAAATCATTACATAGGGGAAATAGAGAGAAAGAGATAACATGGAAAGGAAGAATAGGGAAAGTAGTAACTTTTAAATTATACATCCTCCTAACGCTGCCTCAAAAACTCCTATACTAGAAACTAAGGATAGAATCTTATAGAAGTCTGAGCAATGTGGACTACAGAGATTTGTGGAATAATCGTATGAGAATTCTAGCCCATCTCGCTGTCAAGAGTATCGCACTCCATCTTTTATGCTTTTCACATGCAAGATTCTTGCAATGCAGTGGCGAGTTGCCAATTAAAGGGTATTGTTGCTTGTTAAATGCTTTATTAATATCATGACTCATTAATTTTCAGCTTTCAATCTTACCAAATGTGCCAAACATGCTAGACGTCGAGAAGATTTGACATGGAAACCAGTGTGGGTTTCTGGCAAATTCAGCTAGCTGCTTGCTCCAAATGACCTCCTTGTTGCTTTTGATCAAACTGCAGCCCAGGGCACAATCCAGAGGAACCAACCACATGCACTCCTTGACTACAGAAATTGGCATCCAGCATTTGCCAATCCCTCTCAACCATCATGACATCTCTTCAATACACTTGTAGGTCACCCTGGAAACAGAGATTTGCATTGCAGGGTGCTCTGACAGCTGGCATTGCAAGGCTGCAGTGGGGACACTTTGTATGCACAGGCACCCAGCTCAGTCATGGTCACTCCTGTTGCTCCACAACAGGCAGTCCGGGTGGGGTTGGTTAGGGCAAATGTGATTGGGGAATTGTACAACCACCAGCCAGGAGTCTGTGCATTTCTGGTTGGGTCACATAGGTAGGTGAGCCATAGTGAGCATGGCAGCTCTGTCTGCAAAGCTATGGAGATGGGTGTTTGGAGTAGGGGTGCCTTGCCATGAAAGTAACAGTTTGAAATATAGTCTTTAGAATGGGGGACTGCAGCCTGGGGGTGAAGAGGTAATGACAGTTGTGAAGGGACAACAGTGTCTGCAAGAGGGAGATATGGTGAAGCATGGATGGGAACGCGAGCACTTGTCCACAGTCAGGAGCACCCTGCTTCAAGGAGAGGGCAGAGAATGCCAGGGGCTATAGGGGACTGGCAGGTAGGTGCCAGCACATGTAGATGAGTTGGGTGGGTCATGGGGAGGTGCGACCAGGAAGGGCACTTGGATGTTTTGGGGCTTATTGACATGCTAAGGCTGAAAGCCAGTGGCTGAGGAGTGCTCACTGCTGCCTTCCATCATGCTGGAAATAAAAAGTGCCCAGATCTGTGTGATCGACCTCCCAGCTATAGACATTGCTGAACAACTCATTGACAGCTATACTTTTGGAGACAGAGGCCATGAAACGATAGGAATGAGGAGGGCCAGACATATTAGCATGACCCAATGCTGTGTGTTGGCATTGTTCGTCTTGCTTTCACATGATGCACTAGCTCAGACCTCCGTCCATGGAATCTTGTCTATGGTTAGGAAGTAATGTCTGATGCCATCTCAATGGCTTTCTGGCCTACACAAAGAGATTAACAACCAGATGTAATGTTAGATTTGTGACGTTCATGCAAAAGTGAAAAATGAATTACATTGCATGGTAACCTATACCACCAAAGTGCCCTAAATATGTCATCTTCTTTCTCTCCTTTGGACTATGTCCTTGTGTGCCCCCTGGTTCTGCAGATGGAGTAGAGAAGCCTGGCCAGTGGTTGAGATGTTGGCCCAGGAGATTTAGTCTGGCGACCTGGGAGCACTTGTGTTTGGATGAGCCAGATATGCTGACGGTCTTCTTGCCAGATGCAAGACCCTCCTTAGTATGAACTTCCAAGGGTTGTAAGCTAGTAGGCAGGGGAGAGGTAGAGGGTCTAGCCAACTCTAGTGTCCGCAGGTGAAATGTCTAAGGGAGCTGTGTGTGGTTCCTCCTGTGGCTGCATGCCACATGGCACCACCCTGTCTCCCCATGAGGGGCACCTGGAATGCTTGCCAGATTCGCTGTTCCCTTATCACCATGCCTTAGGTCCTGAGGACAAATACCTGGGCCGCTGAAGAACAGAGCTATCCTGCCCTCCACCAGTGCCTGAGGATGCTGGACCTGGCTCTCCATGGCAGCCACCAACCTGTTCATGGAGCAGACAGATGGTTATATAATTCACTGCACTGCTACAGCTTCTGGGCAATGAGGGCAGTTGTGTTCCACATATCTTTTTATTGCTCATGTTCCTCCTTGTTCATGTAAGTAAGGTCTCTGCTGACACTATATGGTCATCTCCTGCCTGGCGCTGATCAGGTGCTCTGGTCTCCAGTTGTCCTCCAAGTGCCAGTGACCAGGTCCTGCTGCAGAGCTCTCGCAGTGAGGTGCTCGCCAGACTATGGCCCCACATTCTCAAAGCCTAGAGTTTCCACTGAGGTGTGAGCTGGGGCAGGTGGGGAGTTCAGAAGGCAGCCTTGCCAATGCTTCCTCTGAGGCCTCAGTAGTCTCAAGCTCAGAGATCCAGGAAATGGCTTGTGGTGCAGCTGGGCATTTCCCCACAGAGGTGATGGACAACTTGGTGGTACCTTCAAGACACGAGAGAGAAGACGTCAGGGCCAGTGGTGAGAAATGGCATGCAATGAATAAAACTTGGGGTTAATGTGAGTGTTGCTGTTGAATGAAGAGTGGCAGTTACTCGGTTGAGGGGATGTCGCTGTCTTGGCAAACTTACAGGAGTGGTTCTGGCCTTAGCCTGCAAGGTACAGGATTCTCTCCTTGTAGACGGTGAGGACCTCATGTCAGGCATTTGACCAGGACATTCAGGTCCCTGTTGGAGAACTGCAGTGTCATCCTTGCCTTTTCTAACATTTCCACAATCTGTCCTTGACTGACAGGGCAGCTTTTGGGATGCTTATGTGGGTGCACAGTGCCCTTTTAAAGATGGAGCAGGTGCAAGGGATGCAAGTCTTTCTGTGGAATCTGCTGAGTAGCGAGCCATTCCAGATACAGTGTCTATTATGCTCAATTATGCTATTTGCACCACATGAGTAAGATATCCACACTTCAAGGATATCCCTGAATACTGTCATGGGACCTGTGAGCCGAAGGTGTGGGTGGCCATCAAACCCAAGGTGACAGCTGTATTAAACTGTTAGGCAACTGGCTGCTTCCAAGGATTCACAGGGGACCTTTGTGGAATCTCATAACCCTCAACCTACAAATGAATCAAGATTGTTACCAATTTAATTTGTGTCAGATCACACTGCTTCATCTCATTTGTCCGTGAAGTCAGTGCTACAGGGCAGACAGCAGGTTTTGCCAACATGGCCGGCTTTCACCAGGTGCAGGCCACTATAGATGGGTACACATGTTGCGTTGAGAGCCTCATATCATAACATGACAGATTTCATGAACAGAAAAGACTTTCATTCCATCAATAGACAGGTATACTGCGGCCTTCGGTATAACGTCTTAGAAATGTGCACCATGTACCTGGGAGCTGCCGTGATGCTTGTAGTCTTGAAAACACTCAAGTTTCTGCTTCACTTCAAGGACCAGAAACCTTGTAAGAATATAGTCACTGGAAGACCAGGGCTAACCTCTGTATATTTAAAATGAATTGTACTTTTTACTAAGAACAGCAAAATGTATATTCCATCCTAACAGCCCTGTCTTTTTGCTCTAGTATTGGTTTTCAACATTGTTTCAAGATCTGCAAAGGAACAAGACTCATCACCGCAGGTATGCCATTCCATATCCACAAAGATTTCTAGATATGCAATGGTAATAAAGAAACATGACTACATTTAGGCGAGCATTTATTAGCCATCCCTGTTAATCCAGACACCCAGATAATGCATTGGGGATCCAGATTCGAATCCTGTCACAGCAGGTGATGGAATTTGAATTCAATAAAGATCTGGAATTAAGAGTGTAATGACGACTGTGAATCTGTTGCCGATTGTCAGAAAAAAACCCATCTGGCTCACTAATTCCATGTGACTCCAGACCCATTGCAATATGGTTGACTCTTAACTGCCCTCTGGAAAAGTTTTTGAGAAGATTTGTAGCTCAGATTGTGGATGAAGTTGTAGACTTGCTCACCGAGCCAGTGTGTTTGCTTGCAGATGTTTTGTCACCCTGCTAGGTAACATCATCAGTGCACCTTCGGGGAAGCACTGGGTTCTGTCCTGCTTGTTATTTATCTGCCTCGGCTTACTGGGGTGGTTGGTATTACTTGCGGTTCTGTTTTTCAGTGGTTTGTATATAGGGTCCAATTCAATGTGTTTGTTGATGGAGTTCCGGAGGCATGTACCAATGAATAACTAGAATCTTAATTGCTGTGATTTAGTTTGATTTGTTCTTGATTTGTTAACCCTGTCTTTATTATAATCAGCATTTTGATGACATTTGCCAAGTCCTTCTTTGTTTTACTTTGATGATAATTATCTACAATCAAGTTAAATAGAAAAAGTTATTGTTACTTTTGAAAGTTTTTTTTTACATTCTGCCTGTTAGGTGTACTCTGTCACAGTTGCTATTTTAGTAATATTTCTAAAGGCAAACAACGGATATTCTAAAAACTGTATCTCTACTTCCAAAATTGTAGATCAAAAATTTCATAATAATATATTAATTTTAAGCAGAGTATGTTTCCAAGGATTATTTTAATTTTGTTTCATATTATAGTCTGTTCTCTTTGTGATTTAAATCATAGTCAGACAAATGGGAAGTCTATCCATCTTGTGTCTTTTAGCAGTTACTGGCGATCATAAGGGACATACGCTCATTATTAGTATTCAAGAAAACTGTCAAGGATGGTCATAAAACAGCCCCATAATTCTTCATGGATATTGTCATTCTTCCTCTGAGAAGTTGTAAAGATGAATGGTCCATAGGATGCTACCTTAAGATTTTGCAGCTAAAGTCTTTGTTGGGAATTCTGTATAATTTTTCACACAGAATTAGTCACAAGTAATTTTGGGAAAGTTTAACAACTTCCTCCACCCTGTAATATCTTTTATCTGTTTACTTCTTGCAACATTAATTTGAAAGAGAAAGTATGCCCTGTTGTGTAAAATATCTGCAGCACATGCACAGTTGTGTTTACTTTCAGAATATGTTCATTAAAATCTCTTTCTGCAGATATCAACGGATGGCAGTGAACCACAGAACACATCTTTAGGTATGTTATTGAGCAGTGATTCTCAAATGGGGACTTTGATTTTCTTAGAAACCATTTTTGTGATACTTAATTTCAATATCCCAAATTTTTGATGTGAAAAAGTAAAACAAAATTTTTTCTCCACTAAGCTTTCTCTCCTCTTGTTCAGAATGTGTCCATTTCACACTTGGTTTCACGAATGTGAGCTACCTTGCTTCAGTGGCTAATGGTGATATTACAACGTTGAGGCCGATTGTGTTCTGTATCCAGAGCAATGCTGCAGCAAGCTTTGCTGCAGATCAGCAGCTGGAGCCCTGGCTGTTTTTCCTAAGTAATGCCTTGAGATGGTAAAGTTTAGTATGCAGTAGCACAGTGTGGAGCTGGAGGAGCACAGCAGGCCAGGCAGCATCAGAGGAGCAGGAAAGTTGACGTTTCAGGTCGGGACCCTTCTTTTTCTGGAGAAGGGTCCTGACCCAAAATATCAGCTTTCCTGCTCCTCTGATGCTGTCTGGCCTGCTGTGTTCCTCCCGCTCCACACTGTGCTATCTCCGACTCAAGCATCTGTAGTTCTGACTATCCTAAGTTTAGTATGCAACTGCTTTTTATTGTTATTCCAAACATCACCACTCTGTTTGCCTTTTGTTCCGTGATGTCTTTAGTGTTGCTTAAAAAGACGCATTTTGTCAAAGTTTATTGTCTTATGTTGCATTGTACTGCAAAGCAATGGTGTGTAACAGCTCATTTCACGTTTTGCTTGAAGTTTTGAGATACTTTATCTTTCTAGGATATTCTGAGATAGACTGGGAACTTTTTAGGGTCATGAATGATGCCCTTAGGGCTTTCTGTTAGGCTTTCAATAATGGTTTTCTCCTTGAGTTAGTATTCTTGCAAATTGCCCCAATGAGTGTGCAATGATATAATAAAATGTGTATTTTTTCAGCAATATGAAAGTTCTGCACTATCAAATATTTTTAGTATTTAAATTCCCCTGTCCTGACACTTCTGTTTCACCTGATCCTTTCTCAACAGCATTTAGTGCATAACATTCTTACCTTTCTTCAGTTCTAAAGATGAACCATATTGAACTTTAAATGTTAACTCACTTTCTCTCTCCATGGATGCTGCCAGATCTGCTGAACTTTTCTAGCACTTACTGTTTGATTTCAGATCTCTAACATCTGCAAAATTTTGCTTTTGTTATATTGGGAGTATATTAGCACTCTTTTGTAGAAGTTGTATCAAAATCCTGGAACTCCCTTAAGTAACAGCACTATGGCTGTATCAACACCATGAAAAACTGCAGCAGTTCAAGAACATGGCTCATTATGAGCTTCTCATTGGCAGTAGGGATAGGCAGTAAATGGTGACTTTATGAGCCAATGCACACATCCCACAAAATAATCAAACAAACATTTAAGGCCCTGATTTAACTGCTCTAAGTGTTTGATAGCATACAGTTTGATTTTTAGTTACTTTGAAAAAGGCCAAGGGTTAGGATAATTCTCTTTTCCATTTTCTAGTTATACCTCTTGAGCTGTGCAAAAATTTATAGTGGGTGACAGAAATTTATTCATTTTTGCGGAACTTAAGCGTTAGTATAGTGGTACTCTTTGCCTTTTTGGGATGTATTTTTAAGTTCATCTTCCCGGATTTCTTACAGTGTTCACTGCATCCTTTTAAATGTTTGTGGGGAACAGTTTGTTCCGCTCTCTCCTGGTATGAACTGTAGCTTTATGCAACCGGCTAGCACTCCTACTGTGTAGATGCCAATTCTCAAACTCTTCTCTCTGTTAAAATTTCAAGTTGCAAATAAAATCATTTGAATTGTTACAGTTAATTTTCTTGAAATTTCTGGCCTAATATGTATGGAATTTACTTTTCTTCCAAAGAGCACAACTTCTGTGTTTAATCCAACACAGCCTGGCATTATGAAGCTTTTCAAGGGTGATTGTTTGAAGATTTTGACTAGTAAAGGATTAGCTGCTCATAATGCCAAGAGTTAATACTCAATTAGTTTGCTATATATCATGTCTTTCATTGGTGGTTTCTTAGCTCAGTTGGCTAGATGGCTAGCTTGTGATGCAGACTCATACCAACAGCATAGGTTCAATTCTTATACTGGCTGAGGTTACCATGAAGGTTTTCGTTCTCAACCTCTCCTCTTGCCTGACCCTCAAGTTAAGCCACCACCAGTTATCTCTCAGTAATGAGAGAGGAGCCCTACGGTCCTGTAGGACTACGACTACATTACTTTTGCTTTAGATTTTGAGGCAGCATAATATTGCAGATTAATTTTGATTGGATATATGGTCAGTAATGAAAAGGAGGATTTGGTAAATTTTGAAATGTTCGAAACTGACCCTGAGTTGCAGAGTAACATCAGCACCAGGATCGAACCTTGCTATAATCAATGAAAACACAAATGTTGGAAATACTTAGCAGGTCAGGCCGCATCTGTGGGGTAAGGGACAGAGTTAACGTTTCAGATTGATGATTTTTCATAAAAACTGGGAACATTTAGAAATGGAATAGCTTTTAAATAAGTAAAATGCGGGAGGATGGAAAAAGAACTGAAGGAAAGATTTGTGATAGAGTGGAAAATGAGAAAATAAATGACACGAATTAGTGCAAGGCCAAAGGGAGCTGTAATGCTACAAGTGAAACAAAGGATATGTCTTGAGGAGGGTGAATGGCTGAATGGTGAACCATTGGCATTCAAAAGTAAAAACAAGAGAGAAGAGATTAAAACTAAAATCTATAAAGAAAAAGGAAACATGACGAGGGCTGGAGTTACAGCCTGAAATTGTTGATCTCAGTGCTGAGTCCAGAAAGCTCTAAAGGGCCCAAGTGGAAGATAAGGTACTGTTTCTTGAGCTTGAATTGATCTGCACTGGAGCACTGCAGAAGGCCAAGGCAAGTTAAGGGGACGTTCACTTAAAACTCAGTTCTGCAACTTCAGTCTTCATTTAGTGTCCTCTTTGCAGAGAAGACCACATGGTTAACAGTGAATACTGGATACTAAATTGAAAAAAAGTATAAGTAAATCATTGTTCCTTCTGAAAGGCATTTCAGGATCTTGGACAGTGAGGCTTGAGGACTTAAAAGTGCAGATGTTTTACTTCCTGCTACGGCATGAAAAGGTGCAGTGGGAAAGGGAGGGTTTTTAAGTATGACTGAGCAATGAATAAGGATGTCAATGAGGAAATGGTCCCTTTGTAATGCTGAAAGGGAAGTGGAGGGGAAAATATGCTTGGCATCATGCTGAAGGAGAAGGAAATGGCGGTATATCATCTGTTGAGTATATGCGCTAGTGGAGTGGCAGGTGAGTGAAAAGGACACAAGGAGTGAGGGGGAGTAAAGGGTGAGAGCAGAAAGGTAGGGAATGGATTAAGTAGGGTCAGTGGCCCTGTAAATCATGAGTGGAGTGAATACTTAATTGAAGACCCATCAGATGAGCTAATTTGGAAAATCCATCATTGAGTAAGATGCAACAGAGAAGTTGGGAGAACAGAATGGAGCCATTACTGGAAACAGGGTGAAAGGAATTGTAGTTGTATAATTGTACAGAGCTACCTGTGGGAGTTAGTAGGTTCGTAATGAATATTTATTGATAACTATAGCCAGAAACGAATGGAGAAAAGTTGAAGAATGGAAGGCTCCGCTTTTCTGCACTTTCCCCAACAACCCTTGATTTCCCTACTGAATAAAAATCTGTCTATGTTAGCCCTGAGTATACTTAACCACTCAGCCTAATTCCATAAATTCACTATACTCCGAAAGAAGGAATGCCTTCTTATCTCTGTTTTAAATGGATGACTGCTTACTCCAAGGTTATGTTTCTGGTCCTAGACATTCTCACAGAAGAACACTCAAGCCTCCTAAGAATGTTATATGTTTCAATAAAGTCACCTCTCTTCTGAATTGCTATAAGTATAGTTCCAACTTTCTCTACCTCTCCTCATAAGAAAATTCCTCCATACCTGGGATTAACCCAGTGAAGCTTCTCTGGACTGCTTTCAATGCTAGTATATGTTTCCTTTGATAAGGAGACCAAATCTGTTTACAGCATTCTAGGTGTGGTCCACTTAACACTGTTTCCTGACTATCTATCAAGATCCACAGAGAGTACTTGACACAGTTGTTAATTGTCATGTTTTGGAAACATTCTTTCAGTGAGGGCAGACATCGTTAACGAAATTTAATATCACCTCAAGTGTGCCATTTCAGCCTTTGGCCAACTGAGGAACAAGCTGTTTTATGACAGAGGCCATGAACCTGGCCCCAAGCTCATAGTCAACAGTGCAGTAGTGCCCTCTGTATGCATTGAAGACATGGACAGTGTGCAAAAGACACTCATCCCTTTGAGGAAAATCACTGGCAATGCCTCCACACAATCCTGCAAATCCAGTGGTAGGATAGGTGCTCCACTAGCTGTGTACTCTCTCAGGTTAATGACCCCAACATTGAGGCATTGGTTACAGTCAATCAGCTGTGTTGGGCATGCAACATCATCTGCATATTTGACATAAAATCTTTCCAAAACAAGCCACCCTGAGCTTTGTTACAGCAAGAAGTTACTCGGAAGACAGAGAAAACACTTTAAAAATGTCCTTAAATCCTCTCTGAGAAAATGAACCATCTTCACCAACACAGGAGAAACTCTTGCCTAAAACTGGTCAAACTGGAAAAGAAGCCTCAATGAATGTGCATCCATTTCGAGAGTCTCCAGCAGGCCCAGGTGGAGGCTAAGTGCAAGCAGCAGAATGAGCATGTGAAAACCTAAGGATCCCGCACACCCGTCTCCTCAGACATAACCTGCCCCATCTACGGGCAGTGTCTGAAGATGTGACATTGGATTGATTAGACACCTCATGATCCACAACTTCAGAATGGAAGAAAGTCATCCTCGATTCGGAGGAACTGCGTGAGAAGAAGAAATCTTTGAGCTGACCCAAGCTTAATTTAAATAATGAAATTACTGAGAGTAGCATTGTTCCCGATTAATGCATTCTCAAAATAGTTTATGTCAAAGTTTTAGTCAAAGGCTCAGAGACAAATGGATGTTATTATCCTTTATGGAATAGTGTTTTGAAAATCTTAAAGTCTTGGCATTTTGATTTTCAAAAAAAAAGTCTGCCAAAAGTACGATAGCTATATTAGAATTTTGGGAGGATCGATATAAAAGTTCATTACATAGGGAACTACACAAAGTATATTTGTAATTATACCTGAATGCTTTTATCCTGTATTTTGGATAATTTGGTCTATAGTATGACAATGGACACTCATTCTCCTACATAAATCCAGCATGATCAGAAAGCACTTTAAAGTATTTGAGGGCTAAATTGAAAGGAAGGGACATTAGTAATTGCAACAATCATTTACATCTAAAGATCAGTTAAATTCTACCATCTACTCATTTCAACATCCACAATTTAATTAGGCTTTGAGTAAAATACAAGGCGAGTTAGATAAGTATCATTCTTGTAATGAGGGATTAGGTTTATGCACATAATTAGTCACAAGAATATTGATCAGAGGAGACTTGTTAATTTCCATCATTGTGTAGATGTGATTAAGAATGATGGTTGTAGATGTTATGCAAATCAATTTCAGCATGATAAATGAGATCAATTTAAAACAGAATTTGAAGTTAGAATTTTACATGTTCACTTAGTCAATCATCAAATGTGATATTTACATAATTCATAAAATGTAACAAACAATTTTTCCAGGTATTTATCCAGCACTTTGAACTTGCAGGTGATTACTCTTCAGTTTTGCTTTCATACATATTAGAAATTGATGATTAATGAATTGTTGAAGGAAGCACATTCATACTCTCGTAATTGTGGTGAAATTGAGTTTTTAAACCATTTGTAGCAATTATTTTATTAATAAAAATTGAGTTGTGATCATTCAGTTGCTCACCCCTATGAAGAGAGGATCTTGTCCCTCAGTGGCAAGGACTGGGACCAGTTCTATGGAGATGCATTCTCCCTCTTGCCTCCTGCAGAAACAAGCAGCATTAGCATGGTTCCCACAGCCAAGACATTCACTGCAAGACAGTCCCTGCTCCACCTCAGAGAACAAGACCATGGATGCCAGAGGATGTACGGACAGCTTCCTGCACCCCCAACAACTCAGATCCTGACACCTTGGGGGTTATTTTATCTGGATTAGATTTGGGAGTATGTGCTTTGACAGCATATCACTGCCATGTTTCCTTGGCTGGTTGAGGAAGAAACTCCCCAGGTCGCTGGTACTAGGGGAGCTGCCACGGACCAGGCTCCTTCTCAGCACTAGGCAAGATAGGACCTACAATTTGGCCGGTAATGTCTTCACTGAAATTCACAAGTGCAGCAGGCAGGTTTTCTGGGCTGTTGTGAATATGATGCAAAGTCGAAAGACTGCAGTCACACAATTGAGACCTTGCTGCTTCTAGTGAGCAATTGTCTGGTTTCCTTCGTGGAGAGCTTGGTGCATGCAAATTTGCTGGAAATACAAACAGAGCTGCATCCCATTGCTTTCGGACAGTGGTCAGGTCATAGAGTCATACAGCACAGAAACAGACCCTTCGACCCAATTCATTCGTGCCGACCAGGTTTTCTAGATTGAACTAGTCCAATTTGCTTTCATTTAGCCCATATCCCTCTAAACCTTTTCTATCCATGTACCTGTCCAAATGACTTTCAAATGTTGTAATTGCATTTTACCCTACCCCTTCCTTTTGTAGCTCCTTCCATATAAACACCACCTTCTGTGTGAAATAGTTGCCCCTCAGGTCCCTTTTAAATCTTTCCCCCTCACCTTAAACCTCTGCCCTCTAGTTTTGGATTCCCCTACCATGGGGAAGAGTTTTTGGCTATTCACCTTATCCATGCTCCTCATTTTATAAACCTTTATAAGATCACCCCTCAGTCTCCTACACTCGAGGAGAGAAAAGTCCCAGCCTTCCAGTCTCCGTAACATTGTTGTAAATCTTTTTTTTCACTCTTTTTCCAGCTTAATGATATCCTTCCTGTACAGGGCAACCAGAACTGTGTGCAGTACTCCAAAAGTGCTTCACCAGCATTTTGTACAGCTGCCACATGACGTTTAGGACCCCTTCCTCATGAGGAGACAAGGTGGTACCAGTAGCCACCCTAACAGAGGAAGAAACATACAGGCCACTTCAGAAGTCCCATCAGAGGATACTTACAAAGTGGATGGCCTTCCACTTTCGCTTACAGCCTTCCACTCTCAGTCCTGTTGGACTTCAAGGCAAGGAAGGTAAAATTGCCTCTGGGCAGAACACATCCCACATGTCTGACCCCTCTAGGTACAAATGTCCTAATCAAACCCCAAGGTTATTGAGACTGCACCTTGAAGTTGTTGAAGGGGAAAAACAAAGGGCGCATGTGGTGCAGGTGGCATTTTATTGTAAATTCAGTCTCTGGTTTCCTAAGAGATGTGATTTTTTTTCATTATCAGCTGCACTTAGAATACTGAAGATGCAATCATAGCCACCTTAGCATTCCATGGGTTTTGATTGTTCAAGGTATAATGTGAGCAGCTCTTGCACTTTGTAGAGGCTATGGGAACCTGGAAGGCACTTTTTAGTTTAGCAACTGGAGGGATTCTTTCTAGGCTTCCCCCATCCAACCCCATGTATTGCTTGTGCGTCACAGTTGTTACTTGCATTCATTCCTGATGTTGCACTATGTGGTCAAATGTGCTTGAGGCATGATTTTAGTCCCCACCTTAATGCAAAAGTTCACATCAGCATGTAGTGCTTACAGGTGTCTTCAGCTTTACTGGGTGCATGTTTGTATAATGCTGTTTCCCTTTGAAGGGTCTCGCATTGATGGAAGCTGAATCCTCCGTCCTCCCAGAACTAAACAAAGAGACATAGAAACTAGGAGGAGGCATGGGCCATTCAGCCCCATGAGCTATGCACCACCATTCGATATGTTCATGATTGTTCCTGTAATTCAATGCCAAATTCCTGCTTTCTCTTATACACCTTAATGCCTTTAATATCTAAATAAAATCAATCTCTTTCTTGAATGTACTCAGTGATTTGGTCTCCATAGCTTTTTGTGATTGCGAATTGCACAGGTTGATCACCTTCTGAATGAAGAAGTGTATCCTCATCTCAACTAAAATGGCCTACTCCATATCATGAGACTGTGATCCCAGGTTCTAGACTCACTAACCAGGGGACATATCCTCCCTGCATTAGTCTGTCCAACTCTGTTAGAATTTTATACATTTGCATCAGAACCCCTCTCGTTATTCTAAACTCTATGAATACAGGCCCAGTTAAACCAATCTCACCTCCTCCAACATACAAAAGACTTAGCCTGACCATTTCTGGTTTGATGGCAGCCATTTTCAGCTCCAGTGCACACCTGTTATTTTACAACATGATGAAAGGAAACAGTTGTCCCTCTTCACGCACCGAGTCTCAGTCTCAACCTCTCACCTTTGATATGCCTCCCCATTACCCCATTAGCTTTGAATTTCTCTGCGTTTCCACTCGGCCTCTCAATCTAACGGAGTACTCCACCCCATCTCCCTGGACCAAAGTCTTATCAAGTTAACATGCCTGATATAGTAATGCACTATTCCCTCTCCCAGCCACTCCCATTGAAGTCAGAGTATTGCTGACTGTTGCTCGCACCCCACTTCCTGCCTCCTACACTTACTACTCTCCATTCAGTGCTTTATCGCCCTCACTCCCTCTTGTATATAGAGTTCCCCCCAGTTCAAAATTATTATCAGCTCTACATCACAACATTCTGCTTCAAGTCACCACAATTGAGTTTCCCGGCTTCCCTTCTGCAATCCCTTGATTACAAACCCTGTGACGTTTAGTGGATGGACATCCAGGACTGACTGTGGCCCACCACCACCACCACACCACACAGCACAGTGATGTCCAGCCATTTGAACTGACAGACTTGCTAGTTTTGTGACTAGTCAAGATAGAATTACTGAGTCTGTAAGCTCTAGCAGGCGAGGCAAAATGGAAAAAAAAATGCCTTGAGCATCAATATAGACAAGCAAGAGGGGGGAGCACTAGGAGAGAAAGTGAGGGTTACTGAAATGCAGCCTGGTATGTGAAATGGGTGCATTTCTTCACATTCAAATTGTCGTTGCAACATTGCAATAAAAGCTGTCCCTGTACTTCAAAGTGCAGCAGTGTACTTGTATGTAGACCGGAGATGTGCCATGGTGATGCAGTGAGGCCAATATGTGTTGGATGCCAACCCGTGGACAGGGATGTGTGTGATCCCTGTCCATTAAGTGTGTCTGGAGATACTGAGTGCCCAAAGAGCTCAGCCATCTGTTTTTTTTTTTGGACTTAATTATTCTCCATAATTAATTATTCTCCATTTCTCTGCTGAAAAAAATCCACAGAACTCATTAAAGTTGGAATATAGATCTTGCTTATATTTTCAAAAAAATGATGTTATTGATATGCACAAAACACAATACTTTCTCACTGTTCAGAAAACAAAAGGATATGCGTATCAGAGGAGCAGGAAAGCTGACCAAAGGGTCCCGACCCGAAACGTCAGCTTTCCTGCTTCTCTGATGCTGCCTGGCCTGCTATGTTCCTCCAGCTGCACACTGTGTTATCTCTGACTCCAGCATCGGCAGTTCTTATTATCTCAAACTGATATGCGTCCTTGTTTTATTTGGAAACTCAATTTGCTTCACTTTAAATAACAGTCAACAAATAGCATGAGCTATAAATTATTTAGTGGAATGTAATACACAGTGGTTAACAATTTAAATGGTCATTATTAAACTCCAGAGTACACAATTTAAAGGTTAAAATAATTTCTGTTATCAGGTAAAGCGGGATTTATTTTTGTGCTTAGTGGAACATGTTTATCACCATGTCTGTCTTTTTCTCATTGCTGTGTGTTGTTAGTTGTCACAATGATCAGTCAATAATGCCATGTCAGACCAGAATGTGAACTCCATGGAGTGTGGTCTGTTTTTCCTTTCATTTCCTACCTCCTATATTTATATTCCAGTTCTGAGTTGCTGTATGCTTCGATAAGAATGTCAGATATATACCTGTTCATTTAATATTCTGAATTCTAAAGTATATTACCTTCACATTTTTACATTTTAGTTTAATTGCAAATATTTCAGAAATATTGAAATATGTGAATGTTTGTCGGAAACTGAAGCAGTTTTTAAACTAACAAATAATGAGCTTAATCTCATCAAAAATTGGCTAAGTGTCAGTTTCAATGAGTTTCATGGAGGCTTTCTCTCCGTCCGAGTTTTCTAATGCAATTCTCTGCAGCTTGCCTCATAACATATGCACCTTACATCTATGGTGCCCCGCTCACCTTCTCATGCACTCAGCAATGGCAAATGTATTTTCCTGGTGTCAGTGCCACATTTGAAGCCAAACTGTGCACTAAATAAAGTCAGGAGCTACTGTCACACTGTACAAAGTGGAAATGGAACAAAAAAGAAATGATCTGAGGTCACATAGGTGGTACAGATGACACTTCATTACAAAGACAAGCTTGCATATTTAAATGTATCAAAAACGGAAATGTATTCAAAACAGAAAGATGATTTAGAAGCTCAGCAGGACTAGCAACATCTGAGGAAAGAGAAACAAAGTTTGTGTTTTGACTCTCGTGACTGGACTTTTCTTCAGTTCTGAAGAACAGTCATTCAACTCGAAATGTTAACTCTTTCTCTCCTCACATGCTGCCGGACCCAGTTGAGTTTCTCCAGTATTCTGTTCTTAGTTTATATAGCTGCTATTCACAGATATTTGCTGTTGCTTTCAAATACATATTGCTTTTTTAAATCTTCATCTGTTTGATCAACTGTCATTGTAACTACAGCTACAAGAATCAAGCATCAGCCCATCATTAGTGCCTTACCATGTTAGAACACTGGCTGTGGGAGCTATACTCTTTCCCTAATGCTCTGTATAGAATAACATCTTTTCATTGTTCAATATGAGAGCATCACGTAACCAAAAATCCTTCAAATGATTGAAAAGATTCACATATGTTCAACAACAGCAAAAGCAAAGAAAGAAAACAAACAAAAGTTGCATTTATTTCTGACAACAAACTGGATCTACTTGTGTTTTGGGAAACAAAATATTTACAATCAATGAATGATCACTACAACAAGTTCTTATTTACTAGAACTGGGTGTCAACTAAGTCCTGTCTGACTCATTGTGCCTTGCTCTGTAGTGCAATATCATGCTGAAGGTGATGAATCTCCTGCTCAATGTCCTCATCCTCCTCCTTGGAAGACTGCAGTCAGCTCTTCAGGTTCCACCATATCCCCTCTTTGCCTGCTCTTATTGTGCAGATTATAGCATGCTGGGATTGTGCGGCACAGTCTGGCTGGACTGCACTGTAAGACCCTTGGACTGATCCAAGCATTGTAAACTCACTGTCAGGCTATCATCTACCCCACCATGGCCCTGGTCAAAGAATAGGCAGCAGTGTATCTACGCTCGAATTCAGTCAGGGGTGTGTGTAATGGAGTCATCAGCCATGGTTGCAGAGAGGGTAGCCCTTGTCTCCCAGTGATCATCTTTGCAAAGCATCCAGGCCTAGAAATGAAGCGGTAATATGAAAATTCTCAAATGTGTAGTTATCTCAGTTCTAAAGGGTTGTCCCTTCAAACTTGAGGCTGTGCCCTTGAGTCCTAGTCTCTCCTACTAGTGGAAACATCTTCTCCATGTGCACACTACCCAGGCCTCTCAATATTCTGTAAGTTTCAATCAAATCTCCCTTCAATCTTCTAAACCCCATCAAGTACAGGCCCACTGTCCTCAACCGCTCCTCATGTGACAAGCTCTTCATCTCTGGGATCATTCTTGTGGACCTCCTCTGGACTCCCTCATGGCTAGCACATCTTTCCTTAGATCCAGGGCCCAAAAAATGCTCTTAATATTCCAGCCTCAGCAGTACATCCCTACTCTTGTATTCTAACCCTCTTGAAATGAAAGTAAGATTGCATTTGCCTTCCTAACTGCCAAATGAACCTGCATATTAACCTTAAGGGAATCCTGAACTTGGGCTCCCAATATGTTTGTGCTTCAGATTTCCAAAGCCTTTCCCCATTTAGAAAATAGCCTCTGCCTGTGTGCTTCCTATCGAAGTGCATAACCTCACACTTTCTCACATTATATTCCATCTACCACTTCTTTGCCAACTCTCCTAACCTGATAAGTCCTTCTCTAGCCTCCCCGCATCCTCAACATGACCTCCACCTATCTTTGTATCATTTGGAAACTTAGCAACACTGCCCTCAGTTTCCTTCATCCAGATCATTAATGTATCTTATGAATAGTTGTTGCCCCAACACTGAACCCTGTAGAACTCCTCTAGTCACTGGTTGCCATCCTGAAAAAGACCTCTTTATACCTACTGTCTGCCTTCTGCCAGTCAGCTAATCCCCCAATCATGCCAGTACCTTGTCTGAAACTCTGTGGGCTCTTATCTTATTTGACAGCCCTCTGTCCAGCACCTTGTCAAAGGCTTCCTGGAGATCCAAAAAGATCACATCCACTGGTTGTTCTTTGTCTAACTTGCTCATTAACTCCTCAAAGAATTCAAACACATTTGTAGACATGACCTCTCCTTGACGAAGCTGTGCTGACTCAGCCCTATTTTAGCATGGACGTCTAAGTACTCCTTAGTCTCATCCTTAATAATGGACTCTAAAATCTAACCAATGACCGAGGTCAGGCTAATCAGCCTGTAGTTTCCTGTCTTCCTCCCTTCTTGAATAGTAGTGTTACATTAGCCATTTTTCAGTCAACTGGTACCTTCCCTGATTCTAGTGATTCCTGAAAGATTACCTCCAATGCCTCTAAAGTCTTCTCAGCTATCTCCTTCAGTACTTTGGCATGTAGTCCTTCAGATCTTTCAGCTTCCCCTGCATCTTCTCCTTAGGGATGGCCACTAGACTCACCGCCATCCCTGACACCCTTAAAGTTCTTGTATGCTGCTGGTCTTGCACTGTGAAAACTAATGCAAAGTACCAATTCCATTCCCCATTACAACATATCCAGCCTAATTTTCCAGTGGCTCAATGTCCACTCTTGCCTCTCTCTTACCTTTTAGACATCTAATAAAACACTTGCAATCTTCTTTTATATTACTAGCTAGCTTATTTCATCTTCTCCATTCTTGTTGCTTTTTTAGTTGCCCTCTACTGCTTTTTATAGGCTTCCCAGTCCTCTGGCTTCCCACTGATCTTCACCACACTGTGTGTTTTTTCTTTGCTTTTATGTTGTCCCTGACTTCCCTTATCTGCCATGGTTGCCTCATATTCTCCTTGTCAAGAGTAAAGTATGACAAATGAAGCTCTCCAATGACATTCACTCCCAATACTTTGAGAAGATTTGCAGGCTGTACAGAGGTGAAACCCACCTCCAATGTTTCTGATCTGTTGGTTAGAGAAAGCATGTGTACCTTTTAAAAACAATGAGTGCTTACTTAAAGCAATTTTAAGAATCATAGGATTTAGCATTGGAGAACACTCTTTGAAAATCTATCAAATTTGTTGCAATCCTCTCCTTTTTCTTGTAGTGCTACAAATATTTCTCATCCAAGGATTTACTCATAAAGGGATAAACAGAGTGGATGCAGAAAGAATGTTACCCTTAACTTATTTCCACAGTTACGGGACACCATCTCAGGATAAAAGGCAAACCATTTGGGATTGAGATCAGGAGGAACTTCTTCACTCAGAGGACAGTCAATTTTTAGAATTCTCGCCCCCAGAGCTGTGGAAACTCAATGATTAATTAGGTTTAAGAAAAAGATTGATGATTTCTTGTTACTAAATGGCCTACTTCTGCTCATATGTTCCTAAGTTTCTAATTCCTTGTGAAAATTACTAATGAATCTACTTTCACTATCTTCTTGTGGTACATTCCAGTTTATAACAACCACATTAAAATTTTGTGTTTTCCTTCAAACATTTCTCATGTCTCTCCCCATAAAAAAAGTCTTTCATCCCTGCTCTGCACCAGTTCTGAGGCCCGAACATCCTTAGAACGCAGTTCCCAGAATTGGACCAGCTGAGGTCCAACTGATGCTTCATAAACTTGAGTCCAAATCCTTGCACATTTGTACCCTGTGCCTCTATGAAGCAATGTTTTCCTTTTTATTAGCTTTCTCAACTTTGAACAAGTTAGTTAATGTCAAGCAAACGAAATATTGGGAAAATTGAACATTTGTCTGATACTTTTATTTCCATACAAATGATTGCATCATTCATTTTCTGAATGTTTTGGACTTTGCTGAGTCTGTTCAATGCAGTGACTTTAGGTCATAAGATGTACCTGTAGCATTATTCCCAGAGCGGTGGAACCGTCATGGATGATCCACAATCATCCCTCATCCAGCATCGCTGAAAAATTTAATAGGTTGTTTACATCATTACTATTTGATATTATATTGTAAATGGATTTACTCCCCACTTCCCTTAATTTCAACATTTCTACACCACAAAAATAAGTTGTTGGCTTTAAGGCACTTTATTTTACTAGTCCTGAGGTTGTGCAGGTCCTGAGGTTGTGCAGGTGTTTTATGTAAGCATGTTCTTTCATCTTTACATTATCTATGCTAACATGTCTCCAGCATTATGATTGTCATGTGGGATTCATCACTCTTGACATATTGTTCAGCAGAGTGTCAAAACTATAATTGCCTGTAAGATGAAACTTTCTTCCCTGCAAAGACATCGCCTTGTTTCCTGAAACAACTTTTAGTTTTTGCATGTAAAGAATTCTAATTCAGGTTCTCAGAGAGAATGATCCTTGATTTCTGGTAGAGTAGTGCAGGTAATAATGCTGGATGCATTTAAGAGACAATGGATCAAATTAATATTAGCAAAGGAGGGTGACTGGATGGATGATTTAATATGGATCATATGGTCTTCCTCATCTATAAATATTTGATGATCTTCTGAGGTTAACTGTGTATATTTCATGGGACTTCAGTTAAAGTTCTGCAGCGATTGCAAGTGTTCTATTCTTGGGATTTCAGTGCTGTATTAAATATTGCATTGTATCTGGTATATACATTGAAACAGGCAGACAGCCAGCAACCCGCATCCACAAACACCAGCTAGCAATTAAACGATACAACCAAATGTCCTTGGTTTCACTACACGTAGATGAGAAGAACCACACTTTCAACTGGGATAACACTACTATCATTGGACACGCCAAACAGAGGACAGCCAAGGAATTCTTGGAGGCTTGGTATTCATCCGAGGACTCCATCAACAAACACATTGAATTAGACCCGATATACCGACCATTACAATGCACAGCCGGAACTGGCATCTACCGGCAGCGGTAAAAACCAGACCATATAAATTCAAACCGGCACGAGATAACAGCGCTTCACAGGAGGTTCCACAGCACTGAGGATGTCACCTAGTAAGGGGACGAAACGTCTGCTATCAGACCTCCCAGCTCGACGAACACACCAACATGTACAACCAGCACCCAAGCTACAAATCTTCACTCAAATCCTAAACCAGAGAAGGTACCTGGCAGATTTAATGTGTTGGTTGCTGTGAAGGACCTCCATGTTGGACAGTAAGCATCAACATCTCAGGACACGCTGCATAGGCACAGGCTGCGAACATTGTATGTCCACAAACATTAGCATCTGATATGTGCCAACCTTTAGCATCCCTCCTGGCACATTTCCAAACCATGTATAGTTTGCATTTGCACTTCAGTGCTGCTCCTTGGGGTAAACTGGGAGCCATCACTTTTGTGTTCCTGGAAATACCCTGTGCATCAAGAACACGCTCCCAGGTTATGCCACAGACCAGGCTGCATCTCCAGTGCACATACTTTGAACCTACCTGGATGCTCACAGTATTCCTGTCTTGCATTGTCTAGCCTTTTCTTTTTGAACGTTGCCCCCTCAGTTAATGATACGAGGTTCATATTACTTCTGTCTCGTCATGCCATTTAGCACAAACACAAAGCCAGTAAACTTACCTTCGTTGTCAGCAAGTCTCATTCAAGCCAAGGGAGACTAATCATGGAGATTGCAAGCTGTTTGCTATCTCTCCCACAAGGACAGAAAGGACAACAGACTCTGTACAGAGAGGAGAGAAGGAAATCCTTTGTAGGAGGTATTGGGTGACTGTGAGGCATGGGTACAAGAGGTGAACAGGCTGAATAAGAATTTTGGCTGCTGAGTTGTGAAGTGCCTTGGAAAGTTAGCATGTGGGGCTTTGCACCCACAAGTGTTACGCCACTCACCTGTTGTTCCCTCCTGAGATCATGGATATCTTAGAGCATTATTTCAGGTTGGAATAAGCATGTTTTTACTGCCTGCTAACTTAGTCTCTTCTATTCCCATTTGGTTGGTTGTGAAGGTTATGATCTTCCATCCAGTCTTTGGAAACATCACTCAAATTCCAAAGCACAAGCTCCAGTTAGAAGTGAGAGAAACAGCCATCCAACGTTCCCTCTCCAACTCCGAAATTGCCGCAACCTAAACATCCATGTCCTGATGTGCCATCCTAACCTGCGTCCTGGTCTCTCTTCATTAGAAATCCTTCCTTGTAAGAAAGTTCTGAGGTGGGATGCTAATATCATGGCCCAGAGAATGAACTGCAGAGTAACTTGCTCCTTTACCAGTCAAGACTAATGGCCTGCAAATCATCTCAATTTCTGTCCATGGCCTAAGTCAACGAGACACATCTAAAATCTTGATTGCAACACGATGAGGATGTAGAAATAAAGAGCCTGTATTTATGACTTAATGAGAGCAAGAAAGGAAAGCATTATTTTTAAAATGGGACAAGAGAGTTTGCAAGTTAGAGTTGACAGGGAAGGATTGACAATTAGATACAAATATTTTCTTGTTTCCTGTCTGTGAGTGTTGCAGTTACCCTCTTTGCATTGAAATGTTGCATCAATAGAAATTGTTGCCACATAAGATTTTGTGTATTATTATATCCTTGTAATATGAGGCTCGGTGGTATGGAACCTTAGATAGTGGAGTGTCAAACTAAACTTGCTGGAAAGAACTTCTGCAGTTTCATTCTGAGGGCACTTCACAACCCACTTTTTTTATTCCAGTAAGAGATAACAAGGTGTAGAGCTGGATGAACATAGCAGGCCAAGCAGCATCAGAGGAGCAGGAAAGCTGACATTTCGGGCCTAGACCCTTCTTCAGAAATTTTATCCCAGTGCTTGGCTTAAGAATGGTGTGTGAAACTAAGAGTCTGGTTTTTTACCTGCTCAAAATGAAAGTCCTACTGATTATTGGTTGTAAGGGTCGCATGCAGTCGACTGGATTTTGCACATTCCCTCTGGTTGCATGCGCTCACTACATCCAACGCATGGCTTACCTACTACTTATGTGCTCATTATTTGTTCCCATTGCAGTTATGCCACTGGGGAGGCTAGTGTGAGGCAGTTCACCCACCCTTGGACAAATTGAGACACTTAAGTGGACAATTAATTTCTCTTTCAGGATTTCGTTTCTCCGGTACTGGGATGCAAACAGTGATGGGAGGGGTCCATACCAAGTGCTTTTCTTCCTTTACAGGTTTTCTAGGCCTTTGGAGGGCCTTCTACAAGGCAACCCTCCCACATGTTGCCCTGCCATTGTGGTGTCTCAAATCCTAGCCTCCACCCTCCCAAATCTCCCCTGCCAAGTGCCTTGTAGGTTGGTACCTGCTGAGACCTAATTTTTAATGCACAGTTCTGATTGGCTGGCAGGCCTCTGAGGCAAGATTCCTATCCTTATTGCAGCCTGTGAATGGCCAATGGTTGTGGCGTAGCCAATTTTCCCTTGTTGGGCTCTATATGTGAATTTGGAGCTGGAGGGAGAGAAGAAGGAATCTGGTCCCTTATATAATTTAGCCTATTGTTTCCTGTAAGTTGCCTAAGTTACAAGTTGGAAGATACTGTGCAGGCCACTCACAAATTGGCTCCTGTGAATTATTGCTCATATACGTGCATTGTCACACGCACAAACAAAATGTTTTGTGCATTCAAATAAACTGCCCAAGCTCGACGAAAGCATCTAGTAAGGAACAAAAACAGAAATCGGTGGAGAAACTGAGAAGGTCTGGCAGCATCTCTGGACAGAAAGCAGAATTAACATTTTGGGTCCAGTGACCCTTTTTCAGAACTGATAACTAGGAAAAGGTGATATTTATGCTGAAGACAGAGGGTAGGTTGGGGGAGGAGGAAGAATGGAGATGGAGCCCAGAGAGGGAGAATGCTGGTTAGGCAGACAAAGGCATGGATAATAGTATACCAGGGAGAAAGAAAAGCTGATAATGGGGACCATAAGTAGGTGAAAATGGATTAGCTATGCTGAAAGCAGCCTCTATTATGATAGGGCCTGAGGTATGGGAGTGGGTAAAGGACATGGAAAAAATTGTTCGGGTTCCAAAATTATTCAACTTGATAGTGACTCCTGAAGGCTGCAAGGTTCCCAAACAGAAAATTAGATGCTGTTCTTCCAGAGTGCTCTGAGCTTCACTGAAGCATTGCAGCAAGCCTCAGGTAGAGATGTTTGCCAGGGAATACAGTGGTGTGTTGAAGTGGCAGGAAACTGGAAGCTCAGGGTCTTTTATGGAGACAGAATGTAGGTGTTCTGCAAAGTGGTTGTCCAGTACAATCTACATCTCCCCAGTGTAGAAGGGACGACATTGTGAGCAACAAATACATTAGACTAGGTTGAGTGAAGTACAGGTAAATCGTTGGTGGTGTGTATGGAGCCTTGGATAGTGAAGAGGGTGGAAGTAAACAGGCAGGCATTACACCTTCAGTGATTGCATGGGAGGATGCCATGTGGATGTGGGGGCGTGTTGGGAGTGGAGGAGGAGTGGACCGGAGTATCCTGGAGGGGTTGCTGTGGAATGTTGACAGGGAGGGGAGGGGAGGGGAATATGTGTCTGGTGGGGACATCCTGCTGGAGGTGGTGGAAATGACAGCTAATGATCCTCTTGTTCTGGATGCCAGTATGTGGAAATTGAGGACCTGGGGCCTCTTTCAGTGTTATGGGAGGGAATGAAGTGGAGGGATGAGGGCCGAAGTATGAGAAATGGGTCAGATACAGCTAAGGGCCCTGTCAGCCACATTGGTAGGTAATCCACGGTTGAGGGTAAAGGTGGACATTTGTGAGGTGGAAGGGGTCATCATCAGAACAGATGCAGCAGAGAAAGAGAATCTGGGAGAATGAAATAGACTCTTTATAGGAATCAGGGTGTGAGAATGTATAGTCCAGTAACCTGTGGGTATCGGTGGGTTTGTAGTGGATGTCAGTGGCTAGCCTATGCACAGAAATGGAAACCGAGAAGAAGGGAAGGGAGGAGTCAGAGACTGACCAGGTGAAGGTGAGACCAGGATGGAAATTGGAAGTGAAATTGATAAATCTTTCCAATTCCTGACAGAGAGAGGGAATCAGCACTGATGGTGTCATTGATGTACCAGAGAAAGAGTTGTCTGGAGTGACATGAATAGGATTGGAACCCCATAAAGAGAATGTATACCTGGGGCCCATGTGGGTGCCCCCGGCCACACCTTTGATCTTAAGGCTGTGAGAGGAATTAAAGAAGAAGTGGTTCAGGGTGAGGACGAGCTCGCCAGGCGGAGGAGGGTGGTGATGGATTGGGGCTTTTCGAGCATTTTTTGCAGGAAGAAGCAGAGAGTCTTGAGACCATCTGATGGGGGATGGACATATAAAGGGATTCCATGGTGAAAAGGAAGCAGCTGGTGCCCACATACTGGAAATTCTGAAACTGATGTAAAGCATCAGAAGAATTATGGATGTAAGTGGGAAGGGACTGAACAAGGGTAAGAAAAATCGAGTCAAGGTAGAAAGAAATAAAGTTCTGTAGGGGGGTGGTGGAGAACAGGCAGAAACAATGGGTCTACCTGGGCAGTCCTGTTTGTGGTTTTTGAGAAGAAGGTAGAAGCTGGCTGTATGGAGTTGGGGGATTGAGAGTTTGGAGAATACAGAATAATTTTCAACAGTTCTTATTGCTAAAACTTATAAAGCAGATTTATATATGCTATCATAATTGTGCATTATTCTTCATGTTACTTCTTTGTCTTACAGAGATCGATGAAATTGTTTTTGTTATTCAGAGTCAAAAGCAACCCTTCCATGTGACTCAAGCAAGAAACCTCAAACAAGATATCTTACAGCAGGCGGAGGCTTTTAGTCAGGTAAGTATCTGAAGAGCATATGAGTAATCATGCTATCAATTGTTTTGCATCTTTGTGCAATAAAGGATAAAATAGCCTGGCTTGGAAATTAACATTTAAATAGTTTCTATAATATAGTCTAAAAGGACTGGTATTTTTCCTTTTACCAATCAAGAAATGCGATTCTATTTTAGAATTGACGTAATGGTAAGCTGATGTTATTTTCTTCTTTCTTTTGTTGTTTAACTGCCAAAAGGCCCTGAAGTTCAGGTGACTTTGTAAAGCCAGGAAAAGGCTTTAATTTGTCTTTTTAATAACGATTAAAACCTAAGACATGTGAATATAATAAGAGTGAAGTCACTCAAAATGGGACATCAGAGAATTGGCCACTGTTTTGCACTGTGCCTGATTTCCTTCTTTGTTAAAGTCACAGGAAAGTTCCAATGTAGTGTGAAATGGACTGACCATTTGTTATTAGGACACTTTATTGCTACTGACGCTAATCTATCTCATTCTCAACATTCAATTTTTGCCACTATTACTGGATTCATAAGCATATTTCCCAATGTATCACAAATCGCAAAACGCAAATGTATAGACTTGCCCTACATATTTAATACATTAGGAAAAAACATAACCTGTTAGAATGTAATTATATGTAAATTAAAGTAAAGAAAAACCAATGAAATGACGACAAGGAATTAATACACCCTCCCTCAAGATGCATCATTATAATTTTTTAATATATTGCAGGACTATAATGGACTGATACTTTGGTATAATTTACTTATAGTTCACATCTAGGACCTGAGTTTCAACTTAGCCCAAATTGAAGAGGTGAAAATCTCCTGGCAAAATTACCACAACAGTAATAAATTATTAATTAATAAATGACATATGCCTAAATCTCTCAATTAGTTTTGGAACACCACTTTCCAACTCTAAACAAGCAAAATCTACTCATTTATCTTCCTCTGATATTTCTGGCCAAATTTCCAATGAAGGATTCTGCAAAGCTCCTTCAGTACATGAAACCGTGGTGACACGAGCCGCAGGAATCTGCACAGAAGTCATGCCCCATTTTTACAGCACTAAACGTTGTATTCCGGTAAATAAGAGTTTAAAAGTCTCAAAGATTCTTTAGTGGAGGTGTGAATGAATTTGTCGTTATGTACTAGTGATGTAAATGGCTAGGATAGCAACGATGAGGGATGGCAGATGGGTAGAGTGATAAGTTTGACATTAAAAAAGTCGGGGTGTGGTGAGTTATTACCCAGACGTTAAATTAGGATTTTCTGTATGGAATTTTCTATTTAACAGCTTTTCTATATGGAATTTTCTGTTTAACAGTTTAAGTCTCAGAGCCTGACTCTAGAGACAGACATGCAACTCTCAAAGATTTTGTCTGTATCAGATATACACCGCATTGATCCAAAAACTGCGTCTATTTTGTACGTGAATTTTGTTTTGTTACTCGGGAATTAAATTTCTTGACAAAAATAAGTTACAAAATAATTGTAAATCTTTACCGGAATAAAATAAGAAATCACTCCTTGTTAGATTGCATGGAAATAATACTCTCAATATTTTGAGAGATGAGGGGAGAAGCAGCCAACATTACAAAGCCTAAAACATTGTGAAGAACCTGGTTTAAAATGGGCAATAAATTTAACATCCTTTATCTAGATTGAAGAAATATCATATAAAATGTGTAAACTTTGCAGAAGCCGTTGCAGTTCACCAGAGATCAACGTTCTCTTGAAGTTGTATGCATGTGTGAGTGGGCAGCAATGTGTTGCATAGGACTAACAGGCTGCACACAGGTAGTCTGAAGAAGGGTCTAGGCCCGAAACGTCAGCCTTCCTGCTCCTCTGATGCTGCTTGGCCTGCTGTGTTCATCCAGCTCTACACCTTGTTATCTGCACACAGATAGTGTTCTCTTTTAGATGTGTGCATGATAATGTTGCAGGAACTTTGCAGCAAAAGAAAGTTAGAAGGAACATTGCCAAAACCCAGTTTATTTTCATGGTCCTCAAATCTCTGATCTGAAATTAACTTCAGCTGGCATAGTACTTCAGGTATTTGAATGCATTTATATAAATATTAGAGGTGATATTCATTCTAAATTCAACTATGCAGAAATGATGCTGCTTGGAACTTATACCCAACTTTTCTGCTGTATCTGTGAGTTGTGGTGGAAGATAAATGCACTGTCTGAGATAACAGTGGGTGAGTTTCTGCCTTGTACCTTAAACTCAGAATCCCTTGCCTCTTCTGTTCCTTCTGCTGTTCCACAAAACCATGCCCATTGGAATGCTATTCTAGCTGCATGCTCCCTCTGAATGTGAGATGGAGAGGGTGAAAGTCTGAAGTAGTTTTGAAGCATTGAGACTAACAGTACTACTATTGTTTATGGGGCAGATGCCAAGGAAATTTTTTTATTAAAAGAAGGAAATCCCTATCAAATTCCTGAATTCTCAGTTGCACTGATATCGTGAGCTTGAACCATTTTTCATTTATATTTTTAGTTGTAAATTGATGCTAAGAATTCCTTTATGTAATTCCAGGAAACCCATGTAAGTTGATCTTTTGCATAGGGATGCTTCAGAGGGTTGTGATTAGAACCCCTCTGTAAACAGGCAATAAGAGAGTTGATATGGCTCAAGGTTCACATGTCATCAAGTTTCAGCGTAAACTGGGTGCAGTTCCTTTCCAGGGAAATCTAGACAAGGGGTAGATAGACATTTGAGATAACAAGGTGTAGAGCTGGATGAACACAGCAGGCCAAGCAGCATCAGAGGAGCAGGAAGGCTGATGTTTCGGGCCTAGACCCTTCTTCAGAAACGGGGGAGGGGAAGGGGGTTCTGAAATAAATAGGGAGAGGGGGGAGGCGGATAGAAGATGGATAGAGGAGAAGATAGGTGGAGAGGAGACAGACCGGTCAAAGAGGTGGGGATGGAGCCAGTAAAGGTGAGTGTAGGTGGGGAGATAGGGAGGAGATAGGTCAGTCTGGGGAGGAAGGACAGGTCAAGGGGGCGGGATGAGGTTAGTAGGTAGGAGATGGGGGTGGGGCTTGAGGTGGGAGGAGGGGATAGGTGGGAGGAAGGACAGGTTAGGGAGGCGGGGACGAGCTGGGCTGGTTTTGGGATGCGGTAGCGGTAGCGGGAGATTTTGAAGCTTGTGAAGTCCGCATTGATACCATTGGGCCGCAGGGTTCCCAAGCGGAATATGAGTTGCTGTTCCTGCAACCTTCGGGTAGTATCGTTGTGGCACTGCAGGAGGCCAAGAATGGACATGTCATCTGCGGAATGGGAGGGGGAGTTGAAATGGTTCGCGACTGGGAGGTGCGGTTGTTTAGTGCGAACTGAGCGTAGGTGTTCTGCAAAGCGGTCCCTGAGCCTCCGCTTGGTTTCCCCGATGTAGAGGAGGCCACAACAGGAACAGCGGATGCAGTATACCACATTAGCAGATGTTCAGGTGAACATCTGCTTGATGTGGAAAGTCTTCTTGGGTCCTGGGATGGGGGTGAGGGGGGAGGTGTGGGGGCAGGGAAAAGTGCCGGGTGTGGTGGGTCTGGAGGGGAGTGTGGAGCGGACAAGGGAGTCACAGAGAGAGTGGTCCCTTCGGAAGGCAGATAAGGGTGGGGAGGGAAAAATGTCTTTGATGGGGTCAGATTGCAGATGGCGGAAGTGTCGGAGGATGATGCGTTGGATCCGGAGGTTGGTGGGGTGGTACGTGAGGACGAGGGGAATTCTGTTTTGGTTGTTATTGCGGGGAGGGGGTGTGAGGGATGAGTTGTGGGAGACACGGTCGAGGGCGTTCTCGACCACTGAGGGGAGGAAGTTACGGTCCTTGAAAAACGAGGACATCTGAGATGTACGGCAGTGGAATGCCTCATCCTGGGAGCAGATGCGGCAGAGGCGAAGGAATTGGGAATAGGGGATGGCATTTTTGCAGGAAGGTGGGTGGGAGGAGGTGTATTCTAGGTAGCTGTGGGAGTCGGTGGGCTTGAAATGGATATCGGTTTCTAGGTGGTTGCCGGAGATGGAGACAGAGAGGTCCAGGAAGGAGAGAGAGGTATTAGAGATGGTCCAGGTGAACTTAAGGTTGGGGTGGAAGGTGTTGGTGAAGTGGATGAACTGTTCGAGCTCCTCGTGGGAGCATGAGGCGGCGCTGATACAGTCATCAATGTAACGGAGGAAGAGGTGGGGTTTAGGGCCAGTGTAGGTACGGAAGAGGGATTGTTCCACGTAACCTACAAAGTGGCAGGCATAGCTTGGCCCCATGCGGGTACCCATAGACATTTTATGTTCAATGCACGTGCAGTTTTCCATTTTTCATTGTTATATTGTTGTGTAAGTATTACTGAAATGTACTGTGTCTATCATGGAAAGAATTTTTAGCTATATTTGGAAGATGACGTAACAAGAACAACACCAGTGAATAATAGATTGAGGTTGAAACTTCTGCGAATAGACATCTTAAATTGCTTAATGATCTTTGTGTAAGATGTAGCATTAAATCACAGGATATTTTGCTGATGTGAATAGAGTGAAAGAATATTTCATTAAATATCATGACACCAATCAGAACTAATTCCCATTAAAACAAGAAGCAAAAGTCAGAACGGTGCTGCTCTGTCTGACTGTGATTGTCCGTACGTACGCATTTGTTTCTGACAAATTCCTCTTGGTGGAGAGAGTGAAAGCTGTTGAAACTAATTTGCACTTGGTCTATAATGGAAATGGTGTTCAATGGAATATATTCTATCGATTTTGGCCTTAAAATTTGTTTCCAGGTTTGAGCTTGATGCATCACATTTGATTACTTAGGTTGATTTTTACTGGAAGTAGAATCTCTGGACTCAATATTAAATGACAAAATTTAAACGACACAATAGAAATGTACAACACAGAAGGAGAGCATTCGACCTGTGCTAGATCTGTCATACGTGTGCTGGATCTTTCAGATAGCAATTGGGTTTCATCCCGTGTGGTGCTTTTTGCCTAGCCCATTAAGTTTCCCAGCCACAGATGTTTGTTTAATTTCCTTTTAAAATTATTTATGGAACTATTCCAACATCATTCCAGATAGAATTAGCCAAATCATGACAACTCATGGCAGATGTTGAAATTTAAAATTAATAAAATGTAGAATTAGAAGCTTGTGTAACAGCAGCCATGAAACTATTGTCGATTGCAGTTAAAATCCGTCTAGTTCACTAATATGCTTTAGGAAAAGAAATCTGTCATCATTACTGGGTCTGGCTTACGTGTGACTCCAGACCCCCAGCAATGTGGTTGATTTTTAACTGCGCTCTCAAATGTCGTCAAGAGCTGAGCAGTTCAAGAGCAATTGGGGATTGGCCACAAATGTTGGCCTTGCCAGCCATGCCCACATTCCATTCAAGAATGAAGGGAACGTCTGTGTGAAATGTCTCCTCATCTCTGCCCTCAGTGGCTGACCCCTTACTGTGACTATGCCTCCCACTTTTGACTGTCCAGCCAGAGGAATCAGCCTCAACATCTAACCAGGCAAGACCCCTTAGGATCTTGTATGTTTCAGTCAATCAACACTCATTCTTCTGAATTCAAGAGCGTAGATTCATTTGACTCAATATCTCACCATTTACAATCCTATTGTTAGATGTTTAATGAACCTTCATTGTACTCCAATCTAATCAAGACTGAGAAGCCTGGATTGGGTGGAGGTAGAGAAGATGTTTCCACTAATAGGAAATACTAAGACCTGAGGGCACAGCCTTGGAGTGAAGGGATGATCGTTTAGAACTGAGATGAGGAGTAATTTCTTCAGCCAGAGGGTCGTTAATCTGTGGAACTCATTGCCGCAGAAGGCTGTGGAGGCCAAGTCATTGAGTGTATTTAAGATAGAGGTACATTCTTGATTGGTAAGAGGATCAAGAGTTATGGGGAGAAGGCAGGGGAATGGGGTTGAGAAACGCAACAACCATGATTGAGAGGTGGAACAGGCTCATTGGGCTGAATGGCCTAATTCTGCTCCTATGCCTAATGGTCTTTTTGTCATGAAGCATCTATACCCTTTCTTAGGTTCATTGGCCAAAATAGTTATCAGTATCCAGTTACTGTCTCACAAAAGCCCTGCACAATGGTAGCAAGACTGCCTTACTGTTTTACTCCTTGCAATGAAGGCCAAAATACCATTTGCCTTCCTAATTGCTTGTTGTATCTACATTTTAACCTTCTATCAACATAAACTAGCAAAGGCTTAACCAGTGATTTATAACATTCTGACATGATCTCCTTTGCTTTTATGTTCTTTTTCTGTACGTAGTCCAAAGTAAATTGTGTATTTTTATAACCTACATGTCCTGCCTTGAGGATTTATGACTTTGTACATCATGTTTCCATACCTAGCCAAAAATACAGTATGAAGGTTATATGCCGAAGGTTAAGGTGTTCCTTTAACACTTAATCAAATTATTTTTGACTTCTTCTTTTGCAGAGCTTTTGAATTGAATGAGCTGCTAATAATACCCTCAGTATCCTGAGTTGTAATGTTAAAATTGATATTGCTTGTTTCAGGAATTAAAATCACCTCTAGGTGGCAGTGATGTTATGCAGTTCTGTGCAGTTCATGTATTTGGTGGTCATCTGTCTTTTGGTGGTGTTAGAAAGTCTTCTGTCTTTTAATTTTTGATGTCAATCCCTTTATTTCAGCATGGGTGAAAGAGTTTTACTTAAAGATCTACTTCGCGCTCCAAGTTTTCTTTTTTTCCCTTTCTGTGCTGAAGGCACTAACTTCCTAGAGAATGAGTTGATGCAAATTGAACGTCTGGCATCCTTTCCAAATGGCCAATTTTCACGTATGAACTAAAAATCTTGAAGTTGGTGAACTATGGGCATAATTACAGATCCATAGGAAATATCATCAGACAAAAAATGGGATACACCTAAATAAGGATACATTGGCATAGATTGGTCAAAGAGAGAGGACTGCAAGAAATATCTTAAAGGAGGGGAAAGAAGAGCAATAATTTAGGGAGAGGATTGCAGAGCTTTTGGTGTGGACACTGTAAAGGATGGCTGCCAATGCTGAAGTGAATGTAATTCCTAGTGCCCAAAGTTTTGACGGACTGTAACGCTGGAGGGGTTATAGACATGTGGATTAGTGAAGCTGTGAAGAGATACGAACATGAGAGTGAGAATTTTAAAATCACGGTATCAGCGGATTGGAAACTTTTGAAGTTCAGTGAGTATAGTGTTGTCTGGTGAGCTGAATTGGTGTGAATTAGGATACAGAGATTTGGAATAAAATAGTAATGCTAGCAATACTCAGTAGGGCAGGCAACAGCTTTGGAGAGAGAAACAGAGTTAACATATGACTTTTCATTACAATGTGGTTTTGTTTGCGTTTAAGTTCATGGAGGTTAGAAATGGGAGGAATGCATTGAAACTGTGAGTCCAGAGGCAAAAATTATAGAGCAGATTACAGGTCAAATGTGATCATATAGTGATCAAATGGCACAATATTGTTACAAATATAGCTATTTTACATGAGACAGTGGTTAGGACTGGAGATGGAACTGGTGGCTAGAATGCGGAGTTGTAATGTAATCCAAGAATCATGGCTTTGGTCTTCTTAATGTTTATTTTAATTTTCAGCTGATGTTTGTAGACAACTAGACCTAAATTTGATATCCCTGAAAAAAGAACATTATGAATGATTAACCTATGATTGTATTGCAGGCAACATGCCAACTCCATGCTGGCTGCCCATCTCAGTAATTTCAGCAATAATCACAGCTAGTGATAACAATGTCACTGATTTGCTAGCTGACTGAGCAGGAACCAATACTGTGAGTGGTTGGCACTATTTAAAACTAGTTTGTACTGCTTAAGGCTACCTGCATCCCTTAAAGGGGCAGTAAATGGCAGTCTTGCAGGAACCGATTCTAAGGTTGCAAGACATCGAATTATGGCTCAGAAAGGCAGGGGAGCAGTGGCTCGAAGTTTTGAGGTAAAGCTGTTGTAAGACATTTAGTAAAGGCAGGATTTTTCCATGAATTTTGAGATTCTAGGTACACCAAAGCTGGGGTCAGATGTAAGTCCTGAGCGTACCTGGAGCCACACCGGTGGGACTATTTTCCTGGAAACAGCTTCCTAATTGGCTGGCTTCATACTTGGCAATCTCTTGATGCTGCTGTTCCGATTACAGGGCTGGCAGCTCTAGAAGCTGAGTAGCCCCACGTGATGCAATTGGCATTATTGGGGGAGATCGGAGAATTTTCAAGGTAGCAGTATATTATATTTTAGATGGAGGAAAACAATGGGTCGATTAGAGAAGACAAAGTACTGAAAGGAGTGTTGATCCTTGGGGGAGGCCTTTCCTCCGCATGAAAGACTAGTTAGTACAGTTAGATAACATGGGATTCAGAGAGAGCTTGCCAATTGGATACAAAATTGGCTTGACGGAGGAGACAGAGGGTGGTGGTGAAGGGGTGTTTCTCGGTCTGGAAGCGTGTGACCGGTGATGTTCCACAGGGATTGGTGCTGGGTCCACTTTTGTTTGTAATTTATATAAACAATTTAGATGAGAATTTAGGAGACATAGTTGGTATGTTTGCGGATGACACCAAAATTGGTGGTAGAGTCAACAGTGAAGAAGGTTGTCTAAGATTACAAAGGGATCTTGATCAATTGGGTCAATGGGCTGAGAAGTGGCAGATGGAGTTTAATTTGGATAAATGCGAGGTATTGCATTTTGGTAAAACAAACAAGGCCAGGACTTATACAGTTAATAGTAGGCTCCTGGGTAATATTGTCGAACAGAGGGACCTAGGGGTCCAGGTACATAATTCTTTGAAAGTTGCATCATGGGTAGACGCGTTGGTTAAGAAGCATTTAGCACGCTTGCCTTCATTGCTCAGACCATTGAGTACAGGAGCCAGGATGTCATGTTGAAGACGTAGATGAGGCTGCTTTTGGAGTACTGTATCCAGTTCCGGTCGCTCTGCTAAAGGAAGGATATCATTAAATTGGAGAGGGTTCAGAAAAGATTTACCAAGATGTTACCAGGACTGGAAGGTTTGAGTTAAAAGGATAGGCTGGATATACTGGGACTTTTTCACTGGTGTAGAGGGGTGACCTTATAGAAATGTATAAAATCACGAGGTGCAGAGATAAGGTGAATAACAAATGTCTTTTCCCTAAGTTTGGTGAGTTCAACACAAGCGGGTACATTTTTGAGGTGAGAGGAGGAAGTTTTAAAAACAATCTGAGGGGCAACTTTTTCACACAGGGTGGTTTGTATGTGGAATGAACTGCCAGAGGCAGTGATGAATGCAGGTACAGTTACAACATTTATAAGACATTTGGATAGGTACATGAATAGGAAAGGTTTAGAGGGATATGAGCCAAACGCAGGCAAGTGGGACTTGCTTAGTTTAGGAAATCTGGTCGGCATGGACAAGTTGGACTGAAGGGCCTATTTCCATGCTGTATGACTCTGCTGTATGCCACTCTGCAAGTCTGAAAAATCAACCTTAATTGGGGCCTTATTCATTGAATTGGCTTTCTGTCTGTGTGGAGCATCCTGGCTAGCCCGGGGGAATCTTGCCTGGTGGAAGGAGTAAATTAGGAAGCTGTCCAATGCCCTTCCCAGCCATCCACCACTGACCTTCAACTCCATCTTCATGGAGTTGGGAAAATCTTACAGTAAAATGTCTGGATTTCAAAGCTTGAACTTTGGGTTACATGGGTGAATAGAACTTGAGTATTGTTAAAACTTTGAATTGCACTCCTGCGGCAGCTTGGATATTTTTAATCAACCTGTTCAGAGATATTGCCACACACTTCTGGAGCAGGTGGAATGAGCCCAGGCCTCTAGGTCCAGATGTAAGGACACTACCACTGCACCACAGGAGCCCTCCAATAGTGGCAAAACGATTAGCCCACTCGGCAATCTTGTAAATGGTACTCATTAATTTCTCATTGTGCAAGCATTGATTCCTAAATAGGGCATATCAAACTTATCCTACTGTATACTACCTAACCACAATCAGATTATTCCTCACTGTTCATTGCACAAATTCAGGAATGGGCCCGAGGCCACCACTTTTTGTCCCGAAAGCTGGTTGAGGAAAATCAGCAGACATTTAAGAAAATAGTCAATGGGTCACAGCAAAGATATATTCCAGCAAGACGGAAGGATTCTAGGAAGGGGATAAACAACAATGTTTAACCAGGAAAGTTAAGGGTAGCATCAAATTGTAAGAAAGATGTACATTTTGGCAAAGATTGTTGCTAGAGGATTGGAAAAGTTTTAAAAACCAATAGAAGATGACAAGACAGCAATAAAGACAGAGAAGATAAACATTGAATGTAAACAAGCAAGTAATATCAAGATAGACATCAATAATTTTTTAAAATGTATAAAAGGGAAGAGAGAGGCAATAGTGAACATAGGCCCCTTAGAGCATGACGCCAGGGAAATTATACTGGGGAACCAGGAAATCTCAGAAGACATGAATCGCATTCCAAACTTATTAAATAATCGGGGGCAAAAGGAGGAGAGGAAATAAACACAATGACTGTGACTACGGATAAAGTTCTAGGGAAAATAGTAGCATCCTGTAAGTAGTAGAGTGCCATAGTTATTTATAATATATATATTCATGAGGAAAGTGAATGTAGTATCACCAAGTTTGCAGATGACACAAAAATAGATGGGAGGGCAAGTGGTGAGGATGTCACAGAGTGCAGAGAGATGTAGACAAGTTAAGTGAGTGGACAAAACCTTCGCAGATGGCATATGATGTGGGAAGATGTGAGATTATGCACTTTGGCAGGGAAAACAGAGAAGCTATATATAATTTAAATGGAGAAAGACTGCAGAAAACTACAGAAGAGGGATTTGGGAGTCCTTGTCTCTTTTCAGAATTTAATTTATTAAAAGATCATGTCTAGTTACTCTAAATGCATAACTTAATATTCGTAGACAACTTGTTTGTTGAAGGAATATTCATACATTTTCCAACTTCAACCTACTGTTTTATTACCATAATTATCTGTGATTTAAGGGTATGGGTGTTACCTTCTTCTTTTCCCTTTTTGAGCTCAGTGAAACCCATCCCAGATCAATGTGATGAAGCTCTTATCAATCACTGTTGGATTTAAGAATTCTATATGAAATTAATTTGTTACATGTTAAGCTAATTTTTGTGAGCAAAACATAACCAAACAAAACTGCTCTTAATTTTTAGGAATGGCTGGTATAGGAAATGAGAAGAATTTTCTATTCACACAGTTGGGTTGCTGATGAAAGGAGCCTCACTCAGTTTGCAATCTGCAGTATCTCACCTGGGAATCATTGATTCTTAAATTTCCCACCTAGATGTGCACGTACCAATCTGCAGCCAGAACAAGGGGAATGTAAAAGGTGTGTGAAATTCAACTTGGACAGGACAAACTTGCTGATTGTGAATCAGCAACCAATTTTCTTTAACACTGACTTCAGGGTAAATTTTCTCCTCCTCCTCCACCACAGCCTAAACTTTAATAGTGTGAAATATTGAAAACTTAAACTACTCTGTTACCAGTATTGCACCACACTTAAATGAATTTATTTTAAAGTCTCATCAAAATATGTCAGAATAACTTGTGATATGGTCTGTTTCTAACGTGGACTCCCAAGTTCTAATTCTCAGCATTTTGTCCAATTCATAATTTCCTTCCTCATTAAAACGAGGACAGAAATCACCCGTGTGATCCATCAGATCAAGGTAGTCTTGCAAGTGCTGCGATGAATACAAGTGCTTAACTCATACCGCATAAACCTCTTCTGTTGAGGACTGCAATCTTTACACATGCCTGATCCCAGGTCATGATAACTTCAGCAAGGACTTGCTGCTGTTACTCATCACCACAAGAACAATTGCTTCACTGTAATGTGCTAAAAGAAAATGGTCCATTATAACAATTAACATTCATTATGGATAACAAAACAACCTAATTGAAGCCAGAAATTTATGTGCCTTTGTTCAGAAATGGAATCCTAGAATCACATTGACAGATTAAGCAAAACAGATTAGTTCATACCCATATAGGATTTCTGTGCCAAACCACGAACAAGTTCACAGCATGCTTGATATATAGAATGCTGTCAGTGGGGCATTGTGGAGTGCAGAACTTATTCCAGGAATAAGTTATTCATGTCTTCTCAGGAGTAATATAAATGAAGCTTACAACGCATGTGTTACTGCATGTGTTGTCTTCACACTGTAAAGTCTCAAAATTTAGTTATTTTTTATGAAATTTTAACTCATCTGAGTCTTGGGAGATAAAATCTGAATGGATACAGTTATAAAATAGGAAGAAATACGGTAAATCCGTGATGTGCATTACAGGCCTCCAAACGGTCTAGGAGATATATTGGTGGAGATCTGCGGGAACTATAGAAGAACAAATCGTACATTCATTTGAGCCAATCTTCACTCAGCCATAATAGACTAGAATAGAAGCAGTTGGCTGGATTTAATATTTGCAAGAATGAGTCAGTATACTAGCTAGAGATCCACAGGCAACCCTGCCACAGCCATTCCTGCGTTCCCAATATGACCAAATGCTAATTATGCAACTATCTAGTCAGCATCAGGATTCCTGGTCCAAAAGCATGAAAGTCCCATCTGAGAAAGCTGCTAGTCATTCAGGAACAGGATTCAGGTCATTCAGGAACAGGATCCACTGTTGGCCGAGCTGTAGGAGCAGCATTGGTGACTCAGAGGAGAAGTAAGTGGACTGGGCTCATAGGATGTGCCTGACCAACTTGATGTGATAAGGGAGAGGAAAGGGATCAGTTTGAAGGGCAAGAATGATCTTCTCATAGTGCAGACCTGGCTGCTGGAGTGAATACTCCATTTGGCATAGGGTGCTCAAGCAGGAGCAGCCTTCCCATCATTGGCCACAGGTAGGCCTACCAGGTTATACCTTGAGGCTTGCTGCTATTTAGCAATGGACTGAGGCTCATAAATGTCCCTTAATGGGGTCACTTCAGACTTAATTGGGGAGAGTTAGGAAGGCACTGAAACTACAGCATTCCTCCCAACTATATCTGACCCCTGTGTCCCATCCTTCTTCCGGATTACATTATATTTCAGCTAATACATGTGGGGAAGATGAGAAAATCTTCAGAATACATCAAAAGCTGCTTTCTAGATCAGTGTGATTCTAGTCCATTGAGAAAAAATGTGTTGCTTGATTTAGTTCTGTGCGCAGTGTGAAGCAAATAACACATGAGATCAGCAGAATAAGCGTAGAATATTGATCACAATATGGTTAAGTTTAGAGCAAGAACAATCAAAGGAAAAGACTGTTGGACTGGTAAAAAGGTTGTTGACTTGCTCGCTGAGCTGACTTGTTTTTGTTCAGAGGTTTCGTCACCATAAGAGGTGACACCATCAGTGGAGCCTCTGATGGAACAATGTTATTCTACTCTGCATGGAATTTATTCTGTCCAGTCCATTATGGTGAGTAGTGTCATTTCTGGTTTTGATCTGTATGGGTTTGTATATGGGGTCCAATTCTATATGTTTGTTGATTGCCTTATGGTGGAGACCCATGCTCCTAGGAATTCCCATGCATATCTATGTTTGACTTGGGCTACTATGGTTACCTTGTCCGAGTTAAATTGATGGCCTTCATTGTCTGAATGTACCGATATTAAGGAGAGTTCGTTGCGCAGTTTTGCTGCTAGCTGATGTTCATGTATTCTGATGGCTAGTTAACTTCCTGTCTGGCCGATGTAATGTTTGTGGCAGTCGTTGCGTGGTATTTTGTAAACCATGTTTGATCTGCATGTTATGGGAATGGGGTCTTTAATCCTTATAAGTGTTTGTTGTAGAGTGGCTGTGGGCTTGTGGGCCACCATGATTCTAATGGTCTTAGGAGTCTTGTTGTCAGTTCCAGTATGGTCTTGATGTAGGGCAGAGTGGCCAGTGTGTTATTTCGTACTGTGTCCTCCTGTTGTTGTCTGTTTTGTAGCCATCTGTGGATGAAGTTGCAGGGATATCCTTTTAAAGCGAGGATCTTGTGTAAGTGTTCTTCCTCTTTCCTGCGTAGTTCTGGAGTGTATCCTGGCCTGTTTAAATACTGTCCTAATTCAGCTTTGTTTGTGGATGTCGGGGTGGTTGCTGTGGAAGTTGAGGATTTGATCCACATGGGTTGCTTTTCTGTGTACTGAGGTTTGGAACTCCCCGTTTGTTAATTGCTCTACTTTAACATCCAGAAACGGAAGTTGGTTGTTGGTTTCTTTTTCCCTTGTGAATTTAATCTCTGCGAATACGCTGTTGATGAGATGGTGGGCCTCGTCTAATTTTTTGTGTTTAATAATGACAAATGTGTCGTCTACATACCGGATCCACAGTTTAGGTTGAATGCGGGAGAGGGTGGTGTGTTCTAGTCTTTGCATGACTGCTCCTGCGATGAGTCCTGAGATAGGTAACCCCATTGGTGTACCGTTGATCTGTTTCTATATCTGACCATTAAAGACGAAGTATGTGGTGATATGGTCAGAAATACAAACAGATCAACGGTACACCAATGGGGTCACCCATTTCAGGACACTACTCACCATAACGGACTGGACAGTATAAATTCCAAGCAGAGTAGAATAACATCGCTTCACCAGACGCTCCACTGATGATGTCACCCATCATGGTGACGAAACGTCTGAACAAAAACAAGCCAGCTCATTCACAGATCTTTGCCAAAACTTTAAACTAGTAAAAAGTAAAATTCGATCGAATGAAATAGAATCCAACCCACATTAACAGGGCAAAGAAGAATTCTGATCGCCAACAGTGGACAATTTTCAAACATAAAATCATAAGTTACAATAGAAAATCATTCTCATGTTGAGAGAATTTGGAGTCATAGAGTCAGACAGCACAGAAACATATGCTGCAGTCCAAGCAGTCCATGCCGAACAAAGTCACAAACTAAACTGGTCCCACCTGCCTACTCCTGGCCCACATCCCTCCAAACCTTTCTTATTCATGTACTTATCGAAATATCTTTTAAACGTTGTATTTGTACCCACATCCACCATTTCCTCAGGAAGTTCATTCCACATGCGAACCACCTTCTGTGTAAAGTATTTGCCCCTCATGTCTTTTTTAAAACTCTCTCCTCTCACCTTAAAAATGTGCCCCCTAGTCTTGAAATCCCCCATCCTAGGGAGAAGACAACTGTCATTAACTCTATCTATACCTTTCATTATTTTACAATCTGCTTTAAAGTTGCCTCTCAACCTTCTATGCTCCAGTGAAAAAAGTCCTAGCCTATCCAGCCTTTCTTTATAACTTAAACCTTTCATACCGAGGAACATCCTGGTAAATCTCTTCTGAATGCTCTCCAGCTTAATAATGTCAAACATGGAGTTCTTTAGGAACAAAGCATATAGGGCAGAATCATCTAGGGATCTGTGTGACATGGGTTATGGCAAAGTTTATGATAGAATTGGATAGGAAGCCTGGCAAGGAACATCTTGCGGCATCTTTTACGGTTTTGGTGAGCAGCAAGGTGAGTTTTTCGCTAGGATTTCCAGTGAGAGGTAAGTTGTAGTGGGAACAGCATGTGGTAAGATGGGGCTAGAATGGACATGAGAGATGTCATGGGCTGGGATGGAACATTTAATGTGACCCATTTGGTAAGATAACATGAAATCTCGCTGGGCTATGGAGTGAGAATCCTTCCAAGAAACACAATGCAACTGACATTTAATCAAAAAGTTGTAAGATTCAGCCCATAGTTGTGATAAAATAATGATAATTGTGTGAAACAGAGTTATATGAAAAGATACATCAGAAGGTCAGGAAGAAAATGTAAATAAAAATAAAGAAGGAGTGAGAGTGTTTTTAAATGTGTATAAAAAGTTTTAAAGTAGTTAGAGAGGATAGTACCAATCTGGGAATATGATATGGGTCTAATCGTGGAGGCTATAGGTATGGCAGTGATATTAAATATCTTGCACTAATAAAACTCCTGCTGAATATGGGTGAAAAATTGGGCTCAGTAACATTTTGCAAATGCTGCCAGGGATCCCAAATGTCTCTGCTGTGTGTGCCAGATGGCATCTTGGTGAAGTGCTTATATGTTGTTATCTACTGTCAGAAACATGTAGAACAGTCAGATTGTGGTATCATTGCCAGTGTTGACATCTAGCACTTGAACGCTCCATCTAACACTCTCTCTTAAACTCATCCAGCTCAACAAGGGTTAATGCAGCAGCAGGGACTACTGCCACCAACATTATTTGAAGGGATCATAAGTTACTCACAGGTTAGTTGCTGGTTGACTTCTTCCAATTGTTACTGACTTTATAAACTTCACATAGATGTTTGAAATTTCAGAAGTTTACAGAGAGTTTGCAACAAGCACTGAAAAACGTATTGCTGACTTCAAGACACAAACCAGCTGTTCCTAGACACACGTGCATTAGTAGGAAGTCTTTTTAAATAGAGCATCATGCCACGGACGCAGAGGGCAGTACAAGCTTCAGCAAATAGAGGGGAAATGCACAAGGAGCACCATATTTACCCAGAGTATGTAGGAAGCAATTCCCTGACATAAATCTCAGTGAAAGAAAATACATGTGTACTTTATGAAGGAGATTCTCAACTGAAATCTGCTGCTGTGTCACAACTGTACCCTCATAAAGGCAAGGTTCATACCAGCAGTGGCTGTGAAGGTGGCCATAACAATGAACTTTTACATGCCTGGGTCTTTCTAAGCAACATGCTGAATTTTCCATCCATTGTTGAATCGAAGTTCTATATTAACGGGTGCAATGTTACTACATTAATCTTTCGTCAGCAATTTGGAGAGATGTTGTGTGATCTTACTAGGGGTGAGTGATTAACTGGCCACCTCCAGGAACTCCATCCTATTAGAGATGGTGCAAGCTGAGTATGCTGGAGGTTATGGTTGACCAGCAGCCCCAGTGAGAAAGGTGGACACTGCCACTATAGATGGGGGACTGACAAGTTGCAACAAGATGTAGGGAAAAAACCCCTCCATGAGGGCCTGTTCTGTCAGACACAACTCTGAGGGAGAGGGTGATAATTAAGACCTCACCGGCTCTCCTACCTAGCAGCAGGTATTCACAGCTAAGCTAGGAGTGTTCCGAGTTTCCAAGGCAGCAAGCTGGTCTAGTGTGAATTCATTATGAGTTTCCACCTTGACAACCAGATATTTTCTGGAAGCTGGTCATTCTGCAATGCAAGCTGAGACATTGCCCATGAGATGCTGAATCAAGGCTGGATTCACAAGTGTGTTGAAGGTGTTTGCCACCATTTCTATACTGGCAAGAAGGGACTCCAAGCTCTGCACATAGCTTTGTGCTAAGTAGGTGCCAGCATAGGCCATACTCCTTGGCATTTCAACACAGGCTTACCGGAGGCTTCCAAGTTCAGTTGACATTTTATTGTGTATAACCATCGGACTTCTCGGAGTCATTCCTCATAGGTACAGACCCTTAGGCCCACCATGCCTGTGCTCACCAACAAACACCAAACTGTACTAATCCTATTCACCTGCAGTTGATCCATAGCCGACTATACCTTGGCATTTTAACTACTCATCCAGAGCCTTCTTAAATATTGGAAGAGTATTTGCCTCCATCACCCTCTGAGGCAGCACATTCCATATTTCTGCCACTCTGGGTGAAAAACTTCTTTCTCAGATTTCATCTAAGCCACTTGTTCCTCTCCTTAAACTGATGTCCCCTGACCTTAAACACGTCTGCCTTAGGACGAGATTCTCACGATCTACCCTATCTGTGTCTGTCTCATAATTTTGTATACCTCAATCAGATCCCCTCTTAGCCTCTTGTGCTCCACAGAAAACAAACCCAACCTATCCAGTCTCTCATAATTGAAACTTTTCATCCCAGGCAACATCCTGGTGAACCTCCTCAGTACCCTTTCCAGTGCAAACGTGCAGTCCCAATAGTGTGGCGACAGGAACCGCACACAGTTCTTCTGTAGTCTAAGCCATTGCATTTTCATTGACTCATCTGCAGCAGAATGCGTTTGTGATGTTTTCCAGTGATCTGGCACCTCTGATGTCACTTCCTGTACCCTGAAAATGCCTAGTTTTGCGCCATATGGCATTTGCCTCTATTCGATCATCTGAGCTACATGTAGTGTCAGTATCTGAGCTGATAGCTGAAGGATATGAAATTAAGTGATAATATTTCTTGATCACCATTTGCTTGGGTCTTCTTCCACTGCTTAGCCAACTTGTACCGTTTTTTGAGCATTCTTGAGAAGAAAGGTAATTTAAAGTTTTGGCAAAGATCTGTAGCTCGGGTTGTGGGTGAGGTTGTTTACTTGCTCGCCGAGCTGGCTTGTTTTCATTCAGACGTTTCGTCAATATGCTAGGTGACATCATCAGTGGAGACTCCGCTGAAGCAATGTTATTCTACTCCACTTGGAATTATTCTATCTGGTCAGTTATGGTGAGTAGTGTCATCTCCGGTTTTGATCTGTATGGGTTTGTATATGGGGTCCAATTCTATATGTTTGTTGATTGCATTATGGAGAACATAGGAATTCTCGTGCTTGTCTATGTTTGGCTTGGGCTACAATGGTATAGACACGCGCAAGAATTCATCCTTCTTATTAGATGCCTCTGTCTCATTCCAGAAGGAACAGAGCCGACAATAGGGCAGATAGAGTCCAGACAGGTGGTGGGCTGCCCAACATTCAGCTCCTCATACCTTATGCTGAGCTTCCTGACTGACTACCCTAAATAGCTGACTGACTGTACTCAAGCCCCTGGATTGAATTGGAGGTTGCCTTCACTGTCTGTACCAGGACCCACTGAGCAAAGACTATCTCTGTTGGTGTACTTGACGCATCCTGACAACCCTGAAGCGCTTCCTGCCTTTGTGTCTGCTCTAAATGGCAAGACAAGACAAGTGTTATGAGCCTAGTGGCTCTGGCTGAGGGGGCAAAGTGCGCAAATGCAAGGTGATCCAATGCAGGGATGGCGTGAGCATCCAGGTAGAGATCTCCGAGTAAATGACCACTATGACAGCAAGTAAAGAGTCTGGAGATGCAGCCTGGTCCAGTCCATGAGCTTGGTGCAAGTTCCTGAGTGTGCAGTGTCCTTGCTGCAGCTTTGCAATGATAGTTTCCATGCAACACTGAAATAAAGAAGTATCCTGAGAGTAGATCAGAGATGTGCCGCAAGGGTTCTTAGAGGCTAGCCAGTGTCCTTGGATGAGGGTCACGTATGTCTGGTGCCCATGAAACATGCCTTGAAATGTTGGTGCCTGGTGTAAAACACGGTGGTCTTTTGGAGCATGCAACAAGCTGAAGTCAGCAGGTACCTGCTCTGTTTTCCAGATTAAGATTTCTTGGCATTATTGGCAAGAAAGGAAGCTGAATTTATTTTTTCTTTTGTTTTGGAGATTCTGAATCCCATTTTTTTTTTTCTCTCTGCCCGCACCTCCCCCCCAACCCCCC
>NC_063337.1:30882811-30992381 GCF_021869965.1 Rhincodon typus | reverse complement strand
CCCCCCCCCCCGTTTCATGGTAGTATTGCTTACTTTCTCCTTACATCACCTGTGGTGTATGTGTATGTACATGCATCGACGCTGTGAGACACCATGTGCAAAAAACTTCATTCAATATTTTCACCACCAGGACAACACCCAGGTGGCCAGTGAACCAGCTACAAGCAAAGCCCGGTAAGGGCAATGCTTACAAGGACGCTGAATGTTAATATGACAAGTTGCATTGTTAATAAGGCATTTAGCAAGCAATAAACCCCGTAATTGGCAACCCACCTCACTGCTTGTCAAACACATAAATGATTGTATGGGATGCTCCCATGGTTGAGATGGGCTTTGCCAAACACCTTACCCAATTCTGCCACAAATCCCGCCATAGCCCACACACTCAGACCCCTGTAAGATTCTACCCATTGTCATTTTCAGTAAGTTTAGTCTTGCCAAATGGCCACACCTTTAATGGTAGCCATTACAGTAATGTTAGGTATAGATTAGGTTTAGGTTTGGATTTTATTATCACGTGTACTCAAGCACGGCAGTACAGTGAAAAGTATGTAGTGTAGCCACACATGGTGGTATGTGTAAGGTACAAAGGGACCTAGGTACAAAAAAACTTAAGTACAAAGTAGTAAGAGAAACAGAGTCTAAGAGATCAAAGAGTATGGGGAGAAAGCGGGAACAGGGTACTCAGGTGGATGTTCAGCCATGATCATATTGAATGGTGGAGCAGGCTACAAGAGCCTGAATGTCCTGTTCCAGCTGCTGTTTTCGATGTTTCTATGTTTAATGTCCAGCACACTCTCCTCCATATGGAGGAGAAGATGTGCAGTCGTGTCATTTCAATCTCCAGTTAGCTTCTGATGCCTTCAGTTGTGCGCCCCTTTCTGTCAGAGAGAAATGTAATGGAATACAGTTGGGTGATGTGATCAGCACGAATAGTTGACAGTGTGTGTGAGCTGTGAGATGTAACTGTAAGCCGCGCAGCAGTGTTGTAGTTATGTTTGTGTGTGACTGAAGTGGAGCAGTCTCCAAGTTTTCCAATGCTGCATCAGAGGACTTTAGTACCTACTGTGTTCTATGTTAAGTATGTTAAGGCATCCTTCTTTCTTTTCTAGGTCTGTTAACTCAGAACCATTACATTTGTGACAGCCATAAAACACCTCTTGTTTAAGAGGCGTGAGTTAGATGTAAGTAGTGTTAAGTAGTATAGATTTGCCGCCCTGTTAATTGGTGTACAAAATCAATAGCATATTTAGTACCCGCTGTATGCAGAAATTATGTAAATAAGCAAGCAACATGAAAACAGTGTTCTGCCTGTGTTGCACCCAAATGTGCGTTGGTTAATTGCACATTGTGACCTAATTTCAAGGGCTACAAAAACAGAAGTTGCTGGAAAAGCTCAACAGGTCTGGCAGCATCTGTGCAGAGAAATCCGAGTTATTGTTTCGGGTCCAGTGACCCTTCCTCAGAACCCAGCCGTTAAGCAGCCATTCTGAAGAAAGGTCACTGGCCCCGAAACGTTAACTCTGATTTCTGTTCACAGATGCTGCCAGACCTGCTGAGCTTTTCCAGCAACTTCTGTTTTTGTTTCTGATTTACAGCATTTGCAATTCTTAAGGTTTTAATTTCAAGGGCTATTCGTTTTAGCCACCTTCCCATACATAATTTTGTAAAGTGCAAGCAACAAACAAAAATGGTTGACTAAAAGTTTCTTTGAAAGATGTTCTAAATTCCAAGATTCTTATTTAATTTATTTTAGGATAAATGTTTTGTAATAACCAGGCGCGAGATCTGATTACTGTATTAAGGAATATATTTATATTATTCAAGTAAAATTGATATGTATCATTGTAAAGCAATAAACCATTACGAGCTTGTTTTTAATTTATCCATGGAATGTGTGTGTCATAAGGTGGACCCGTATTTGTTTCCCATCCCTAGTTGCCTTGTGAAGGTGGTGGTGAGCTGCCTTCTTGAACCACTAGGCTTATTTAGTGTGGTTATCCCAACAATGCTGTTAGGGAGGGAGTTCAAGGATCTTGACCCTGTGATATTCAGGGAGTGGTGATATATTTCCAAGTCAGGATGGTGAGTGTCTTGGAGGAGAACTTGCAGATGGTGTTCCTGCGTATCCTCTGCCCTTGTCCTTGGCCATGGGTTTGAAGAATGTTCTCTAAGAAGCCTTGGTGAACTTCTGCAGCTCAGAAACTATAGATGGCACACATTGCTGCTAATGAGCATTGGCGATGGAGGGAATGAATGTGGATATGGTGCCTACCAAGTGGGCTGCTTTGTTCTAAATGGTGTCCAGCTTCATGAATTGCAAGAGGTGCACTCTTCCAGGCAAACTGAAAGTATTTCATCACATTCAAACTTGTGCCTTGTAGATATTGGATAGGCTTTTTGGGAATCAGAAGTGAGCTACTTGTTGCAGGTTTCCTAGCTCCTGATTTGCAGTGGTTGCCACAGCATTTGTATACTTGCCCTGTTCAGTTTCTGGTCAGTGGTAACTCCCAGAATGTTGCTATTGGGGAAACAGCAGTGATAATGCCACTGAATGTCAAGTTGCGATAGCTAGATCCTCTCTTATTTGAGATAGTCATTGCCTGATTCTTTTGTCTCACAAATGTTACTTGCCAGGCATAGACTGCTTCAGCATCTGTAGTCACGAATGGTGCTAAACATTACAATCGTCAGTAAACTACCCCACTTCTGACCTTATAATAGAGGGAAGATCATTGATGAAGCAGTCAAAGCTTTTTCATGTATTGTTCAGAATATCTCTGACAACTGAGGATGCCTTTATATAACCTGGCATCTATCTGTTTCACAATGTATGCTCACAGTTTCAGATGATACTTGTTCAGTCTTACGTGTATAAATAACTTTTAAAAAACGTTTATGGTGTAGTCGAGTATCAATACCATGCTTGCAGATATATTTTATGGGATAATTGAGCAGCAATAATACACTTTACATGTAGAAAAAGGATGTGTTTATATCAGCTGATGTCACGTATTTTATATCTGTCTGCATTCCTTCCCTTAGTACTGCGGTAACTGTATCAATGCAATTTCTTTTGGAGTCCTTCCTGTTCAATTAATTGATGTATTTCAGTTCCTTGCAATTTGATTGTTTTTAACTTTAATTATTCTTGAATTGGTGTAAATCTTTGATATTTGTCTATGGCTAAAGCATGCTGAAAAATGAATATTGCCCCTTTGTTCTCTAATTTTGATTTTCAAAAACATAGCACCACGAAGAGAATATTGGCTAAATTGCTTTGAAAATGATTGGTTTAATCGTATAAGTGGATTTTAACTCAGTGTATAATGAATGGAAACTAAAGAAACATTGTATTACTTGAAACCTAGTGTGTTAAATTTAATTCTGAATGTTCTTCACACTTGAATGCACCGTAACTCAAGAAACAATTATCTGCTCCTAGAGATAGTGAGAAGAATGGTGGGCATGCCAACTTAATTAGGCGGGAATTCAAAACTTAGATGTCTATTGTCAGGATAAACTCCAGCAATTGAAGCCAGGTGAAGCTTCTTGCTATCTGGTGTCAGGAACCTAATTTGCATGTATTTGCATCTCTACTTGTGTAACTTCCAAGAATTAACCATAAAATATAGGAGCAGAATTATACCATTTGGCCCATCAAGTCTACTTTGCCATTCGATCATGGCTGGTATGTTTCTCATCCCTGTTCTTCTGCCTTCTCCCCATAACCCCTGATCTCCTTACGAAGCAAGGACCTTTCTATCTCTGTCTTAAATGCACTCAATGACTTGGCCTCCACAGCCCTCTGCGGCAATGAGTTCCACAGATTAACCACCCTCTGGCTGAAGAAGTTCCTCCTCATCTCATTTCTAAAGCGTTGTTCCTTCATGCTGAGGCTGTGCCCTTGGGTCCTAGTCCCTGTTACTAGTGGAAATATCTTCTTCTCACGCACCCTATCCAGGCCTCTCAGTATTCTGTAAGTTTCAGTCACACCGCCCAACCCCCTCCCTCATCCTTCTAAAGTCCATCAGGTACAGACCCAGAGTCCTCAGCCACTTCTCATATGACAAGCCCTTCATTCTTAGGATCATTCATATGAACCTCCTGTGGACCGCTGCAATGCCAGCACATTCTTCCTTAAATACAGAGCCCAAAACTGCTCACCATATTTCAAATGTGGTCTGACGACAGCCTTACACAGCTAAGATTGAATTTGCCTTCTGAACTGCTAACTGAACCTTATGCAAATCCTGAACTAGGACTCCTAATTCCCTTTTGTGCTTCAGATTTCTGAAGCCTTTCCCCATTTAGAAAATATTCTATGCCTGGATTCTTCCTACCAAGGGAGCTAACCTAACACTTTCCCACATTGTATTCCATCTGCCACTTCTTTGCCCACTCTCTTAGTCTGTCCAAGACCTTCTGTTGCCTCCCTGCTTCCTCAGCATTGCCTGGTCCTTCACCTATCTTCACTTGAACTTCATTTTCCCTATTAACTTCTGCTGAATCAACGACATATAGCAAGAATGTGCCAAGTGATGCCCGTCCGTGTAAGCTCCTTACTTTTTCACACTTTTGTTATAAGCTTAATGGCAGGAAGCTGTGGTCAACTGAAGGGCCATTCCAATAAACAGAAGTCTGATGATTATTCAGTGTTGAGCATCTGCCTTTGATTCCCATTTTAGTATGTCTACATAGGCCGTATCATCCAAATTTGTGGCATGATTGAATTCTTGTAATGTCTCAGGTCTACAAGAATTAGTTAAGCAAGGTGTGTACATTCATAGTCTCATTTTCCCTATTGACGAGGCAGACCACTAGAAGAATATGAAGCTATAATGTTGTGCTGCCATATCCTCTCACACAAGATGAAGGGTATCAGGAGAGATCTGGTGAGTTAAGGTTTGGGTGGTGGGGGGTGTACTCCAGGAAGCAGCTTTATAGCAAGGCCACATTGACACATTTTAGGGACAATATGAATTAGTTCAGGCTGACTGTTGTGCTTGGGCAGAGGATTTTCCAGCTAAGAAGGTAATGCTGGTGTATTAAATGCTTCCAAGCACCTATACTTTCAGTGACAAGGAGCTGTCCTCTGAACCCACAATACAATATAGAACTACATGTTGTGCATACTGGTTAGGGTCTTGGCTAGGTATGAAATTAACATCTGAGGATATACCATAAAGTTTCATGAGGAAGGATAAAGTGACCCATTATTAGGGCTAAAATTGAATCAGAGATAGTAGGAACTGCAGATGCTGGAGAATCCGAGACAACAAGGTGCAGGGCTGGATGAACACAGCAAGCCAAGCAGCATCATAGGAACAGAGAGGCTGACGTTTCGGGCCTAGACCCTTCATCAGAAAAGGGGGAGGGGAAGGGGGTTCCGAAATAAATAGGGAGAGAGTGGGAGGCGGATAGAAGAGGGATAGAGGAGAGGATAGGTGGAGAGGAAACAAACAGGTCGAAGAGGTGGGGATGGAGCCAGTAAAGGTGAGTGTAGGAAGGGGATAGGTCAGTCCAGGGAGGATGGACAGGTCAAGGGGGCGGGATGAGGTTGGTCGGCAGGAGATGGAGGTGCGGCTTGAGGTGGGAGGAGGGGATAGGTGGGAGGAAGAACAGGTTAGGGAGGCAGGGACGAGCTGGACTGGTTTTGGGATGCGGTAGGGGGAGGGGAGATTTTGAAACTTGTGAAATCCACATTGATACCATTGGGCTGCAGGGTTCCCAAGCGGAATATGAGTTGCTGTTCCTGCAACCTTCGGGTGGCATCGTTGTGGCACTGCAGGAGGCCCAGGATGGACATGTCGTCTGAGGAATGGGAGGGGGAGTTGAAATGGTTCGCGACTGGGAGGTGCAGTTGTTTATTGCGAACCAACCGTAGGTGTTCTGCAAAGCGGTCCCCGAGCCTCCGCTTGGTTTCCCTGATGTAGAGGAAGCCACACCAGGTACAGCGGATGCAGTATGCCACATTGGCAGATGTGCAGGTGAACATCTGCTTGATGTGGAAAGTCTTGATGTGGAAAGGGGGTGAGGGAGGAGGTATGGGGGCAGGTGTAGCACTTCCTGCGGTTGCAGGGAAAAGTGCCGGGTGTGGTGGAGCTGGAGGGGAGTGTGGAGCGGACAAGGGAGTCACGGAGAGAGTTGTCCCTCCGGAAAGCAGCTGTGTGCTTTCACTTGCTGTTTCCACAGATCATGTGAAAACGAAAGGACTGTGGCACAGATCAGCCTTGCCATTCTGTTTAGTTTTACAAGCCAACAATTTTTTGTTTCCTGTCTTTGTTTTCGAAATTTCCTCTTTCACTTCATCCCTCTACTTTTTTTGCTCCTCCAAGCTTCCTAAAGTGTTAACTATTTTGAGATTGTCTCAGCTCTGTTCTGCTTTGTCTAACCCTATTCGTTTCTGGATAGCCATGGGCCTCTAGTTCCGACAGTACTGTTTCTTCTTGGGGACATGTCTACACTGTGCCTGAAGAACCTTGCTTCCGACTTTCCTTCAAGTGGCTGTAACCAGTCCACTTTTGCCAAATCAACACTTAAGCTTATAAAGTTTGCCATCCCCAGTTTAAAAAAAATTGCTTTTGTTCTGTTTTTGTCCCATCGTAATGGTGCAAAATATAATTGTATAATGATCACTGTCTCCGGAATGGTCAACCACTGTTAGTTCATCCACCTGCCCAGCTTCATTTCCTAAATATGAGTGTAGAATTAAGTCCTCTCTCTTGTCTAAAAAAAAGTTCTATTATATGCCAGTGACCAACAATTCTCACTGGTCTCGATATACACGGACAAAGAAGGACACAAGTTCGACTGGGATAACACATCCATAAGCAGAGACATACCAGGGAATTCCTGGAGGCCTGGCATTCCAACCGGAACTCCATCAACAAGCACATTGAACGGGACCTGATATACAAACGACTGAAAAACAGAAAAACAGAACCAGAAGTGATGCCAACTACCCCAGCAAACCAAGGTATATAAATAACAAGCGGGACAGAACACCAACGCTTCACGGGAGGCGTGGTGATAAAACGTCTGCAGTCAAACACACTGGCTTGGCGAGTGATATTTGAAGATGTATTCACTTACCTTGACTGCTCGTGAGTTCATAGAACTACTAGGAGCAGAGCATTCAGGTTTGGAGGGATTTGCTGCTACAGTGACATCAGCAATTATGTGTTCTCATTGTCTTTGTAGTGTCTGTTTGGAGAACCTTCTAGTTTCATGAAGCACCTCCTTCCTCCTGTCCATCTCCTAAACAAAGGTCTCTGGTGTTGAGTTGGTGAACCTTGGAGTGTGCTCTCTGCCAAGTTGCAGCATTTGTCCATGATGTTCCAGCTCCAGTACACTTCTCCAACCACTTATGGAACGTGCTTCAGTCAAAATGCACTAAGTCTTTCAGAGGTGCAGACTGATTTTAAGTGGAGCTAGCATCTCATAAGTTTGTCCTGTGTGCACAGACATTCAGCAGTACATTTAGTGGTGACTTCATATTAAAATCAGTGTTTGTGTACTATCTGCAATAGATGGGAATTGATTTTGTCATATGTCATAAACCCTGTGCCTGTTTTTAGTCCTATCAAATTTTGTGTGACACTGGATGAAGTAAGCTTCATCTTTGTATTTTGTGATAACTAAAATTATTCCTTGAGGGATCAGTAGAGATACCAGAATAGCAGCACAAAGTGACTCCTGTGTGTTGTACCTCAGACTGAAATAAGTGACGGGTAATGCCACTAACAGGAGCATAACATGCTGGATTATCTTTCCCTAAATACGCATTAGCTTTTATTCCAAAGTGTCATCACCTCTGTGAAGATACTTGAACTCTTGGCCATTGCCCTCCAAATTATCTGATTCACCAGCTAATCATTAGGTCAGCTAAGCAGTTATTTTCTTGGCTGCACGGCATCAGGTTCCTACCAAGACTGAATTATCTGCATATTTGTTTGAATATTATTCACATCCAACCAATCTAGGTTGAGTTTTGAACCCAAAATTTATGGTAAGAAACAATTCTTTGAATTGCCATGGGCATTTATTAATTTAGTGTTAACATCAAAATATTAAAGAAAGCACAGATTGGACATTGGGCCCTGGTTCCACAAATATACATATGAAAATAGTATTTTTCTCCTTTTTATGTCATTTGCCCCTGATTTGTCTGCATTCACGAAGTATTCTGACCAGGCACTTGCATTGGCTGTAACAAAAAAGTGTCCATTCAAAGTCACAGCAGGAAACATGTGGAAATATTGTGGTAAGTATATTTTACTACAACATTGTAGAAGCACATTTGTGCCAGGAAATGGGTGCTAACATTGCCTGTATTGTTTTTGCAGAGTTTTTCAGTTCTACCATTGTTAGAGCTAGGCTAAATTTAATGAAATTGAGTGTGAATTTTGTTATCTAGTCTTTGCATAACGTTAGTATGAGCCACATTTTAGAACAGGAAGTCTCTCTATTTAAGATACTACGGCCTTTCTCAGCAATTTTTCCAGGTCATTGTGACTTTTTAATATTACTTTTCCATGTCTAGACACTAGTTCCAGTTCCTATAGTGTATCATTTTGATCAGAGCATTTAAATGGTCATTGGATAAACATATGGATGATAATGGAATAGAGTAGGTTAGATGGGCTTCAGATTGGTTTCACAGGTCAGCGCAACATCGAGGGCCGAAGGGCCTGCACTGCGCTGTAATGTTCTATGTTCTAATCCATTGTCAATTCTTCTGAATTACCGGATTCCAACAGCTACAAAAACTTATAACTGCTGAGTCAGCTGAACAACCATTTTCTTGGTTTCTTGCTGTCCTCCTGCATTCTCTGCCGATGTTTGGCAAAAAAAACACTTGTATCAAATGCCAGGACTGAGATTTCCCAGGTCAGTGACTGAGATGCTTATTCTTTATTGATTTGCCTAATTAATTGTTTACCGTTTACAATCTTTGGAGAGCTAACTATACCATAACCAATGGGTCACATCAAAGTTTTGCAGTCTTGCCACATCTCAGTTATGTGTGTTGGCAGACAACTAAACAACTAATCAGAGCATAAGGCTTCCCAAATATCTTCATCTTTACTAAAAGAAAAACATGTGGATGCTGGAAACCTGAAATAAAAATAAAAATGCTGGCAATGTTCAGCACGTTGAGCATTATCTGTGGAGAGAAATGGTTCAGATCCTTTCACAGGAACGGAAGATTATCAACCTGATAGTCTCTTTCTCTTCTCAGATGCCTCACTGATGAGGAGTGCAGCACATCAGTGCAAAAGACAAGGCTCAAGCATTTGCAACAGCTTCAGATAGAGTTGTCAAGTGGATGATCCACCTCTGGCAAGGTTAAAATAAATAGTAATTACAGTGAAAACTCTGAGCACATCAGAGTCATGAATATCACGAAGTTTGTGGTTGTTTAAGGCCAAACATCTAACCTCTAGGACACCAGTGCAGGAGTTCTTTAAGGTAGTGTCATGGGCCTAATCACAGTCGCCTTTGACAGTTGCATCAATGATCTACCCTCCAGCTTAAGGTCTGAAATAGTGTCACTTAGAATAGAAGAGGCTGAATGGTGAGTAATTCGAGTTGAGAATAATAAGGAGCTTGGATAAATTGGACGGGAAAGATCTGTATCCCTTAGCAGAGAGGATAGTCATCAGGTGCACAGATTTGAGGTGATGAGTGGAAAGATTAGAAGCACCATGAGGAACAATCTCTTCCACAGGGTGGTGGGTGTCTGGACTTTGCTGCACCTGAAGCAGTGTAACCTGCAAGGTTATGGGCCAGGTGCTGGAAGTGGGATTAGAAAGTACAGCTAGTATGTTCCGCTGGCGCAGACACCGTGGACTAAATAGTCTCTTTCTGTGCTGTTGTCGTTCTGTATATCTAATGTTTTTGATGATTATTCAATACTTAACATTATTCATGACTCCTCAGATACTGAACATAGGAGTAGACCATTCAGACTATCAAGCCTTGCCTGTTGTTCTAGATTGTTCTTGATCAATGCTACAATGTCCATATCTTTAATGTCATTAGTTTCCAGAAATCCACCAACTGTGCCTTGAACTTGCTCTATAACTGATTTTAAAAGGCATACTATTCTTATTTTACCAAACTTTTACATTTTTGTTGCTTTGTGACTGAGGTTAAGGAAATTATTCTGCATTTTCGAATAACCACCTGAACTCTGCAAGTGGTCTTGATTTGGGCAATTTCATTATGCATTTGGCAGTACTACAAGAAAAGATGCACTTCATTAAAATTATATTAAAGCAGTATTTTGAATTCATGATTGAAGTTAAATGTGAGTAGTGACTGTTAAAATAACTGTGCTGTACTGCACTAACGGTGCATTTGAACCTTATATACAACAGTAATAGTTCTTGTGCAAAAATCAGTTTAATTCTTATCAGATAACAAATTTATCAAATGCACTTTATGACAGACAACTAAATTTGCATTTATACAACGTTTTTATTATATAAAAGAGCTTTCATTGTAAAAAGAGCCCTCCAGATGACGGATGCTAAGAAAGGAGAAGCTGAGAAACAGGAGAACTTAGGAGGGCTCACTCAGAGCTTGACTGAAGAAGTAAATTTGAAGAAGGTTTCTTTCGAAACAGAGAAAGACAGACAGAGAAGTTTAAGGATTGAATTTCAAAAACTAGTCTTCAGATATTTGAAATTGTCAAGGTTCTGCTCCAAATTATGTAGTGCATTGGGCTAGTGGGGGATGTTGGTTGGAGTGCAACAGACAAGAGAGGCAAATGGCTGTAGAAATTTAAGATACATGAAGTGCAACTAGACCCTGGTTGGATTTGAAGACATTGCTATAAATGGATTATTAGAAGCATAATCTTCCGAGGTGCTAAATAACATGGGCAGTGAGGAGTTTCCCACTGCTGAGAGCAAAATGTCCCATTTTCCAACCAAGTGTTGAACAGCAAGTGGAGATTCTCACCAGTGAGTAGTGAGAGGCCTTTTTGAATGTATCTGCATGCATTAACGTCTTTAGAAATGTATCATCTTTCCTCATTGATATGTAGTTTCCCATTCTCTCACCCACTGGGTAGAAACCAGGCAGTGACAATTCCCGACATGAAAGCTAGACTGGGCATGTCATAACGCCAGTTTCCTGCTTGATCTCCGAGACCTTCCATCTGTCATCAACATCTTTGGCATGCTCCATGGGCAGTGACCTTGAGTGCACCCCTTACCCCACTATTAAGCTAGACTTCCAGGTCTCTGTCAGGGAGACAAAACAGAGTTCCAGTTACCCTCTGTCCAGCATGGACGTGACAACTAGAACTGTGAAGGGCAGAGTGACAGCACTTGACCATGTGTACAGCTGGGCTTTTAGGATAGAGTCATTGAGTAATACAGCATGGAAACAGTCCTAATCTGGTCCATGCTGACCATGGTGCCTACTCAGCTAGTTCCAATTGCCTGCATTTGGTCCATATCCCTCTAAATCCTTCCCATCCAAGTACCTATCCACATGTTTTTAAATGTTGCTATTGTGCCTGCCTCAACCAGTTTCTCTGGCAGCCCATTCTAAATACGCACCACTCTGTGCATGAAGAAGTTGCCCCTCAGGTCCTTCTTAAATATTACCCCTCTCACCTTAAACCTATGCCTTTTAGTTACCAATTCCTCATCCCTGGGAAAAAGATGATATTCATTCATCCTATCTATTCCCTCATGATTTTATGCACTTCAGTAAGGTCACCCCTCATTCTCCTATGTTCCAAGGAATAAAGTCCTATCCTGGCCAGCCCCTATAACTTGGGCCCACTAGTCCTGGCAACATCCTTGTAAATCTTCTTTGCACACTTTCCAGTTTACCTGTATCTTTCCTATAACAGTGTGACCAAAACTGTACCCAATACTCCAAGTGAGGCCTTGCCAACGACTTATACAACTGTAACATAATGTCCCAACTCCAATACTCATTGCCTCAACTGATGAAGGCCAGCGTGCTAAATGCCTTCTTCACCACCCTGTCCACCTGTGATGCCGCCTTCAACGAACTATGTACTTGAACTCCTAGATCCCTGTGTTCCACAACACTCCTCAGGACCTTACCATTTACTGTACAAGTCCAAAGTGCATCACCTCACACTTATCTGTATTGAATTGCATTTGCCAATCCTCGGCCTACTTCCCCGTCTGATCAAGATCCCTCTGTAATTTTTGATAACCATCCTCGCTTTCAATGATACCTCCTAATTTTGTATCATCTGCAAACTTACAAATCAAGCCTTGTACATTCACATCCAGATTATTAATGTAAATAACAAATATGAAAGGTCCCAGCACCGACCCCTGTGGCATACCACTAGTCACAGGCCTCCAATCCGAGAAATAACTTTCAACCATCACCCTCAGCTTCCTATAATCGAGCCAATTTTGTATCCAATTAGCTAGCCCTCCTTTGGATCCCATGCAACCTAACCTTCATGACTAGCCTGCTATGCGGGACCTTGTCAAATGCCATTCTAAAGTCCATATAGACAACATCCACTGCCCTACCCTCATCTAGCCTCTTGCTTACCTCTTTGTAAAACTCTAAAAGATTTGTCAGACATGACTTCCTGCGCACAAATCTGTGCTGACTATCCTTAATCAGACCTTGACTATCCAAATGTTGGTTGATCCTGTCCCTCAGTATCTTCTCCAATAACTTGCCTACCACTAATGTCAGGTTAACTGGCCTGTAGTTCCCTGCCTCGTCTTTGCTACCTTTCTTAAACAATGGAACAACATTAGCCATCCTCCAGTCTTCTGGAACTACTTCAGTGGCTGAAGATGAAGCAAAAACCTCTGCAAGGGCCTCTGCAATTTCTTCCCAAACATCCCACAACTTCCGAGGATGGACTTGATCAGACCCAGGGAATTTATCCACCTTAATGCGATCTAAGGCTGCAAACACTTCTCTGGTGATATATATGCGGTTCAAAACATCCTCACTCGTTTCCCTTATTTCCTTAGCATCCATGATTCTTTCCTCAGTAAACACTGAAGAGAAATATTCATTAAAAATCTCCCCCATCTCCTCTGGTTCCACGTGTAGACGGCCATGTTGATCTTTAAGGGGACTCATTCTCTCCCTAGTCACCCTTTTATCTTAATATAGCTATCAAACCTCTTGGGATTATCTTTAACCTTATCTGCCAGATCCGTCTCATACTCTGTTTTTGCTTTTCTGATTTCTCTTTTAAGTGTGCTCCTACACTTTATATTGTCATCTAGGAATTCACTTGAGCCCAATAATTTAAACCCACTGTCTCCCTTCTTTTTCCTGACCAGAGCCTCAATATCCCTTGTCAGCCAGGGATCCCTAAACCTGCCAGCTTTTCCCTTCATCCTGACAGGGATATACTGTCTTGATATCACACTTTTAAAACCCTCCCTTTTGCCAGTCATTCCTTTTCCGTCAAACAGACTCACCTAATCAACAGCTGCTACATCCTCCCTAGGGGGTCCCAAAATTGGGCATGCTCCAGTTTAGCACCTTAACTTATGGACCTGTCCTATCTTTCTCCATTACTGTGTTAAAACTAAGAGAGTTATGGTCACTGCACCCAAAGTGCTCTCCGACTGACACTTCAGTCACTTGCCCGACCTCATTTCCTAAGAGGAGGTCCAGTGTTGCACCCTCCAGACTGGGACCCTTTACATATTGTTTTAGGAAATTTTCTTGGACACGTTTGACAAATACCACCTAGTCCAGGCCTTTTACACTCTGGTGGTCCAGTCAATACAGGCGAAATTAAAATCTCCAACCAATACTACTCTGTTATTCCTACAGGTATCTGCAACCTCTGTACACATCTGCTCATCTAGTATCCACTGGCTATTTGGGTGTCTATAATACAGTGGCAACAGAGTGACCATCCCCATTTTGTTTCTAAGTTCTAACTATATGGCCTCATTTGATGACCCCTTAAGAATATCCTCTCTAACACTATTGTTATGTCCTTCCTTATCAAAAAGGCAACTCCTCTTCCTCGCTTACATGTACTTCTGTCATGCCTGTATCTTCTGTATGCTGGAACATTGAGGTGCCAGTCCTGCCCTTCTCTCAGCCATGTTTCTGTTATGGCTATAATATCCCAGTCTCCAGAGCCAATCCATTGTCTGAGTTTATCTGCCTCATATGATGAAAGAAAAGCACTTTAAACTATAAGTCTTTTCCCTCCATTTACTGCGCCCCTGGCTTCCTGAATATTAAACTTGCTCTCAATGGCTAATGTATTTGCCCCTGATTTCTCAATGGTCCGTCTCTTATTTGGAATCCCACCCCCCTGCCAAACTAGTTTAAACGCTCCCAGGTAACACTAGCAAATCTGCCTGCAAGGATATTGGACCCCCTCCAGTTCAAGTACAACCCATCCCTCTTATACAGGTCACCTGTACCCCAGAAGAGATCCCAATGATCCAAAAACTGAAAACCCTGCCCCCTACACCACATTCGTCTGGCGTATCTATTTGTATCCTCACTGGCAGGTGGTGCTGGAAGTAATCCGGAGATCACTACCCTTGAAATCCTGCTTTTTAATTGATGGCACTGACATTAAGAATCCTGGGAGGTTCTGGAGAGGCCTGTACTGCCATCTGTGACAAGTGGGAGAATATGATGAATGGGACGCTGTAGGGATGTGATATATGAGTAATGTGCTGAGTTTGGGAAGATACTGTGAGAAAATTTGCCAAAGCTCTCTGAATCTCACCAAAATTGACACTTAATCAGTTTCTGGGAGGATTCAGCCTTAGGTTTATTTTCAAATAATCCAGTTGCTAAATTGTATTTACTTTTGAGTGGGTTAATTACGCATCAGTGCTGATGGTCATGCTGACACATACATGGTTCAAACCATTCCACTGATGGCAGAATGAGAATTTCCATAGAAATGATTGTGGGAGAACAGTAATAATTTTTGGTTTCATGTTAATCATATTCATATTTTCCCCCTCTTAGCATCTACCTACTGTGCTGCTAATCCATGAATTGAGCAAACAGGAAGGAACTTGGACAATCATTCCCATATTACCACAGTACGTATTCCATCTAATGCAGAAAAAACTATGGGAAATTAAATTGTTTCTGTCTACCCTTAAGATATGCATCGTCAGATGGGAAGTGATTCTCACTGTTGAAGTCAGGGGTTCATGTGCCTGTTAACATAGTTTGCTTTAAAATAAGGTATTATAAATAATTAAGAATCAACTGATTTACTGTGTGTCCCAAGTATATTGGTTTGAAACCTTTTAAAATATAGACCAATATTCTATCAATACATGTGTCTCCCTGCAACAGAAAATGCACACACATCATCAAGTAAATACTTCATAAATATGATTTTTGCATGGAAGAAAGTATGCCCAGTGTCTAAGATTATGGCAAAGATTGGATTTTTCAGCTGTCACAACGTGCAGTCTTAACATGGGTGGCATGGTGGCTCAGTGGTTAGCACTGGGTTCGAATGCAGTCTTGGGCAACTGTCTGTGTGGCGTTTGCACATTCATGATTGCCCATGTCTGCGTGGGTTTCCTCCAGATGTTCCGGTTTCCTCCCACAGTCCAAAGATGTGCCGATTAGGTAGATTGGCCATGCTAAATTACCCATAGTGTGCAGGGATGTGGAGGCTAGATGGATTAGCTAAGGGAAATACAGGGATAGTTGGGGGGATCAGTTCTGGTAGGATGCTGTTCGGAGGGTCGATGTGGACTTGATGGGCTAAATTGCCTGCTTCTACACTGTAGGGATTCTATAATTAGATATTTGTCGCATTGGGCTATGCTTGTAATATCCAATTTTAATGACTTTATTTGTGAAAGGGTTAATAGGACATGCAATTTGTGAAAAGCACAATCTGTTCTATTTAATAGACAATAATTTGTGTTTTGTAAAAGGCAACTAAAATTTAATTAAATTTCCCACTGGGACATTGGCTGTGGCTTTCATTGTTGATATTTATTATAACAACATAAGCCCCTTTTTAATTTGTAAGTAACAATGAACTGAAGCAGGTTGCAAAAATGCAGTTGAACTAATCACATTTCAAATTTGGAGTGTCAATATCTGTGGTTTTCAAAAGATTGTAGTCCAAAGTTTATTCAAGAATGTTCACTGACATTTATGTAAAAGCAAGAATCAGACCCTTTTTATAGAATCGATAGAATCCCTACAGTGTGGAAGCAGGCCATTCGGCCCATCAAGTCCACACCAATCCTCCAAAGAGCGTCCCACCCAGACCCACTCCTATGACTGCACTTCCTATGGGTAATCCACCTAGCCTGCACGATCCTGGACACTGGGCAATTTAGCATAGCCAATCCATCTAACCTGCACATCTTTGGTTTGTGGGAGGAAACCAGAGCAGAAATAACTATTTTTGTTTGAACAATAAAATCTCTGATGGGAACGTATGGTTTTGCAATATGTGAATGCTTGAATGTAATTTTGTAAGTGTTAGTGAAAAACAGCAATCAGTTTTGTGAGACTGACTTAACCAGGATATATGATAAAAGGCTCAATATCTGGAGAGAAAGTTTTACTTTGCTTGTGGGACATTGTGTGTCTTTCAACAGTAAAAATGTCCTGATGATTATTTTCAAAAGTACTTTGAACAATTTTTGTTTGTATAAATATGGTTACCAAAGAAAGCTTCCTAAAATATAAAGACTTGCCTTTATAGCATACATATCAATAGATTGAGGGTAGGTGGTTGCATAGGGGCAACATCACAAGACTAGTAAACCACAGTTAGCATAAAGCTTCAGGACAAAGGTCAAAATCCCACAGCACATGGTGAAATTTAAATTCAACAAAAAAGAGAGTTATGTAACAATTGTTGATAGTCATAAACACCCATCCAGTTCATTAATGTCTTTTTGCAGAGGAAATTTGTTGTTCTAACCTTCTCTATTACATGTGACTCCACAACCAGAGAATTGTGGTTGACTCTTAACCGCCTTCTGAAATGGATTAGCAAGTTGCTCACTTGCATCAAAACTGTTACAGATCTAAAGGACTGAAATTGGATGGACCGCTGAGTATTGACCAAGACACTGGAAACAACAATGACAATGACAAACCCAGCCCTATCAATCCTGCTAAAAACTCCTTACTAATGTCTTAGGATTGTGATAAATTTAGGAGAGCTGACCCAATGATAGCCATAGTCATGGCGTCATAGACATGGAATCATTCCTTAGAGCTAATGAGCTGGACACCACCATTGCTATCCCTGAGGATGTCCTGACGTACTGACAGACAAACCTACCAAGGTAGCAGCACAGTGGTATACAGTTGGGAAGTTGGGAGGAAATTGTTTTGGAAGTCTACGACATTGAATACGTTCTTCATGAAGGTTCATGGCATCAGATCAAACAAGGACAAGGAAATCACCTGCTGATTACCACCAATGATCCCTTCAGCTAATGAGTCGATGTTCCTCCATTTTAAACTCCACTTGGAAGAAGCACTGAGGCTGGCAAGAACACGTGAATCTTGATGAGGGATTTCAATGTAGTGCTGGAGTGACCAAGCTGACCGAATCCTAAAGAATATGTCTGCAAGACTAGATCTGCATTAAGTGCTGAGGAAACCAATAACACGGAAAATTTACTTGATCTCATCCTTACCAATTTAATTGTCACAGATGCATCTGGTAGGTGTGATGACCATACCGTCCTTGCGGGATACAGTCCCATCTTCATATTGAAGGTAACCTCCATCATGTTGTGTGACATTAACATTCTGTTGAATGGAATGAACTTTGAACAGAACTAGCAATTCAAAATTGGGCACTCTCAATGCTCTGTGGGCCATCAAAAATGCATACAGCACAAAAATAGGCCATTTGGTCAATCATGCCCTTTGTGGTCAACAAAGATCTGACTATACTAATCCTATTTGAACAGACCTAGCAACTCAAAATTGGACATCCTCAAGGCTCTGTGAGCCATCAAAGATGCATACAGCACAGAAGTAGGCCAATTGGCCAATCGTGCCCTTTGTGGTCAACAAAGATCTGACTACACTAATCCTATTTTCCAACTTCTGGCTCACAGCTTTGGCGGCCATGGCAACCAAAGTGAATTTATAAACACTGCTTTAATGTTTTGAAAGTTTCTGACTCAACCATCCTTTTAGGCAATGAGGTCCAGAGTCCCAACACCATCTGTGTGAAAAAATGTCTCAACTCTGCACTTGGCCTTCTACCTCTTAGCTTAAGAGCATTGTCCCCGGTTATAGACCTCTCTACTAATTTAAAAAGTGCTTTCCTATCCAACTTTTCTATGTCTGTCATAACTTTATACATCTCTGTCAATACCCTGCTCAACCTTGACTGTTCCAAAACCAAACACTAGCCTATCCAGTCTTTTCTCATAGGCATAATCTGCAGCAAAATTGTATTCAACCACAATCTAGAACCTCCGCGCTTACTTTTTTAATCGTGAGCCTAACCCTCCCTCTACTCCCTCTACTGACCCCTTCTCCCGCCTCCAACACACCCCCTCCTCCTGGACACCACCCCAAGGCCTCCTACCCTGCCTAGACCTCTTCATCCCTAACTGCCGTCGAGACATCAATCGCCTCAACCTCTCCACCCCTCTCACCCACTCCAACATCTCCCCCACAGAACGTGCAGCCCTCCGCTCCAACCCTAACCTCACCATAAAACCCGCGGACAAGGGAGCCGAGGCCAGACGCCAGCTCCCTGACACCTCCTTCTACCGCCCCCTTGATCATGATCCCACCCCCGACCACCAAACCATTATCTCCCAGACCATCCACAATCTCATCACTTCAGGTGACCTCCCACCCACAGCCTCTAACCTCATTGTTCCCCAACCCCGCACCATCCGTTTCTATCTCCTTCCCAAAATCCACAACCCTGACTGCCCTGGTCGACCCATTATCTCCGCCTGCTCCTGCCCCACCCAACTCATCTCCACTTATCTCGACTCCATTTTTTCCCCCTTGGTCCAGGAACTCCCCACCTACGTCCGTGACACCATCCACGCCCTCCACCTCCTCCAAAACTTCCAATTCACTGGTCCCCAACACCTCATCTTTACCGTGGACGTCCAGTCCCTGTACACTTGCATTCCCCATGCAGATGGCCTAAAGGCCCTCCGCTTCTTCCTCTACCGCAGGCCCGACCAGTCTCCCTCCACTGACACACTAATCCGCTTAGCAGTACTCGTCCTCACCCTTAACAACTTCACCTTCAATTCCTCCCACTTCCTACAGACAAAGGGGGTGGCCATGGGTACCTGCATGGGCCCAAGCTATGCCTGCCTCTTTGTAGGATACGTGGAACAATCCCTCTTCCAAAGCTACACTGGCCCTATCCTCCACCTGTACCTCTGTTACATCGATGACTGCATCGGCGCCACCTCGTCCTCCCACGAGGAGCGTGAACAGTTCATCCACTTCACTAACACCTTCCACCCCAACCTTAAGTTCACCTGGACCATCTCTGATACCTCTGTCTCCTTCCTGGACCTCTCTGTCTCCATCTCTGGCCTCCACCTGGAAACCGATATCCATTTCAAGCCTACCGACTCCCACAGCTACGTAGAATACACCTCCTCTCACCCACTTTCCTGCAAAAATGCCATCCCCATTCCCAATTCCTTTGCCTCTGCCGCATCTGCTCCCGAGATGAGGCAGTCCACTCCCGGACATCCCAGATGTCCTTGTCCTCGTTTTTCAAGGACCGCAACTTCCTCTCCACAGTGGCCGAAAATGCCCTCAACCGTGTCTCTCACATTTCCCGCAACTCATCCCTCACACCCGTACCTGCAATAACAACCAAAACAGAATCCTCTTCGTCCTCACGTACCACCCCACCAACCTCCGGATCCAACGCATCATCCTCCAACACTTCCGCCATCTGCAATCTGACCCCACTACCAAAGACATTTTTCCCTCCCCATCCTTATCTGCTTTCCGGAGGGACCCCTCTCTCCGTGACTCCCTTGTCCGCTCCATACTCCCCACCAGCCCCACCACCCCTGGCACTTTTCCCTGCAACTGCAGCAAGTGCTATACCTGCCCCTATACCTCCGCCCTCACCCCCCATCCCAGGCCCGAAGAAGACCTTCCACATCAAACAGATGTTCACCTGCACATCTGCTAATGTGGTATACTGTATCCGCTGTTTCCGTTGTGGCCTCCTGTACATCGGGGAAACCAAGCGGAGGCTTGGGGACCGCGTTGCGGAACACCTATGCTCGGTTCGCAACAAGCAACTACACCTCCCAGTCGTGAACCATTTCAACTCCCCCTCCCACTCCTTGGATGACGTGTCCATCCTGAGCCTCCTACATTGCCACAATGATGTCCCCTGAAAGCTGCAGGAACAGCATCTCATATTTCGCTTGGGAACCCTGCAGCCCAAGGGTATCAATGTGGACTTCACAAGCTTCAAAATCTCCCCTCCCCTGACCGCATCCCAAAACCAGCCCAGCTCGTCCATGCATCCCACCTCAAGCCCCATCCCCATCTCCTACCCACTAGCCTCATCCCGCTTCCTTGACCTGTCCGTCCTTCCTGGACCAACCTATCCCCTCCCTAATTCCCCACCTACATTCACCTTTACTGGCTCCAACCCCGCCTCTTTGACCTGTCTGTCTCCTCTCCACCTATCTTCTCCTTTATCCATCTTCTATCCGCCTCCCCCTTTCTCCCGATTTATTTCAGAATCCCCTTCCCCTCCCCCATTTCTGAAGAAGGGTCGAGCTTTCCTGCTCCTCTGATGCTGCTTGGCCTGCTGTGTTCATCCAGCTCTACACCTTGTTATCTCACAGTCTAGAACCTAGTGGCCTATCAAATTGCCACTCGGTAATACCATTATCATCCAGCCATAAGATGAATCCTAGTTCAGTGAAGAATGCTGGAGGGCAAGCCAGGAGCAGCACCAGGCATTCCTAAAAATGAAGTACCGACATGCTAAAGCAGCATGCAAAGACAGGACTAAGCAATGCCGTAACCATTAGAACCGATAGAAACTTTGCGGCCCTGCCACAGATAGTCATGAAAGTAACGGACAATTAGCAACTCACTGGAGGAAAAGGCTCCACCGATATCGTCATCCTCGATGGGCAAGCCCAGCATATCACACGGCCATCTTCAGTCAGAGTCACAGAATTATGCCGGTGCAGCATGATAGGCCGGTGCATTCGGCCTATCATTCTGCACCAGCTCTATTATCTATGCCAATTGCCTACCTTTTTCTCAAAAGTACTGATTGAATAATCCACCTGGCCTGCTCCTGAGGTCCCAGCATCACCGATACCAGTTTTTAACCAACTTGATCCACTTCATATCATATCAAGAAATGACTGCAACAACACTGAAACCGTTCAACACCGAAACAGCTCAACACCATCCAGAAAACCGTCTACAAGATGCACTGCAGCACCCAGGCTTCTCTGACAGCATCTTCCAAATCCATGTCCATCACTGAAAAGGACAAGAGCAATAGATGCACAAGAACCCTGCAAAATGCAGGTTCCCCTCCAGGTCTCATACGGTCCATACTTGGAGCTGTATCACCTTACTATTGCTAGGTCAAAATCCTGAAACTTCCTAGCTACCAGCATTGTTAGTGTACTCTTACAGCTTAACTAGGAAAGTGCATTGATAATGGAGCATAACTATTCCACGAGCCATCACAAGTATCTAAATATCAATGGGACCATCAAGTTGATCAATTTACCTGAATGACTGCTGATCAGAACAGAAGCAATTTCTGCCAATTTTGTCATTAACATAAAGCAACCACTGTAAATACACTTATTCTTTAACAAATGGCAGGGAATAAAGAAAGGATTACTGATCCACTACTCTGCCAATTAACCTATACCCAAAATGCACGCACACATTCATTCATGAATAAGCCAGATGAAGGACTAACATCTTAATGCAAATATAATGGGTAGAAAAATACAGGCAGTGAAAACAAAATTCTGATGATCAAAAGTCTAAATCATGAGAGTGAGTGATGTTGTTTCTCACAGTTCTTTTGATTTTAGCAATAACGACATGCTGTTACCTGCAGAGCAATGGTTGTTCATTGATTCAATCATTGATAAGGTGGATCCAGGTCTTTCCTTGGATAAGAATTCCGTTTTTAAAGTTTCTTTGTTTTTATGTATTTTCACTTGCACAGAGAGGATAGAGAGATGTTTTCTGCTTGCTGGCTCTGGTTAGTTCTGATTGCAGTGCTCCCATGAGTTTTTAGCAAACTGTATCTCAACTAACTGAAGAGCTATTGTCAGTTTTTACTTAACTCAGAAACTCATGGTACTGCTCTAACTCAATAATGTATCAGTCTCATTGCTTCAAAAGGAATGTTGTCTAGTCCAGCTAAAAAATGTGCACCACTTGATTTTCCAACTTGCAAAACTCTCCTGGTATTACGACTATATAGCAGCATCCAACTTCCCTATCAGTTTATAGTCCAAAAAGGAAAAAGTTGTAACAAACACAGAGTATGCTGGAGAAATGCAGCAGATCTAGTAGAATCTGTGGAGAGAGAAACAGGTATAATGTTTCGAGTCCAGTATTACTATGCTTCATAACTTATCATTGCATTAATACCTACATTTTATTTTGTAAATATTAGCAACAGCATTTTAATTGCTTTTGGAAATTATAATTCAATAAAATATAATACAAATGTTCTTTTCTCGCTTTGGTAATCCAATCTTTCTTTCCCTCATTATTTCTCTTTCTCTGCCTGATCTGACAACGAATTGTGGCCAATTTTTTTTCCATAAATTCAGCAGGATTTTCTTTAAATGGATCTTGTCATGTCTCCTCCAGACAAAACACACTCAATACTTAGATGGTATATATGATAGAAGCCTGTGTGCAGTAAAATCTCATAAAAGATTATGAAATATTTAGCTAGTTAATCTGTCTTTGGTATTAGGTGGGAAAACGTTGTTGGCAGAACCAATAGAAAAACTTCTCGTTCATTAACTTGTTTCATGTTCACCTGAAAAACATATTTCAATCTAATTTAAAGGATGCTTCCAACAAAACAGCACCAGATGTTAAATGTATTGGTGTGTCAGCTGAGATTATAGCTTCACAACCTGGAATGATGTTTGAGAAGAAGGAAGTGTTTTGTGAGACAGCTTATTTATTATAGGTTGCATTTCAATTTCCATTTCTATTGTTACAAAAGCTGGAATGATATAGGAACAAGTTGAAGTTGGAAACCTGTTGTAAGATAAACACAATGTAGAAAACACTGTGCATAAATACATAAACTCCTTGTTTTTTTCAATTTCTGACAATAGAACAAAAGAAACTAAACTAAGAATGCAAACCATCTACAACCTTTTACTGCAAAGGGCAAGCAGTTCAGCTTGATTGTTGATTGCAATAATATAATCTGCAAATGGACAAATGCCTTGCATACAGGATGCTGCTCAGCACTCTCAAAACACAAAGAGGTTAATTTATCTGATTAGTCCTTAGTTTCTTGTTTTTCTTTCGGATGTTAGCTTCCTCATAGATTTCTAACATTCCTCTTTCTTTTCATTTTATCTGCTATGACGCTTTAAAATCCACAAAATTGGAAATTTTACTGAGCTCCAGTAGTCTGTAATTTAAATCTGTACCATAATACAGAAGAATTCCTCATTTCTCTTCTTCCAATCAGGTTTGTTCTGACCACATTCTGTTTTATAAACAAAGCCTTTGTTTGTGATTCTAGCTACTACTACATCTCTGTAGTATCGTAGTTTATGTGTAAAGTATAGGCTTGGATTTTGAAGTCAGTGGCAAATGGACCCATTCATTATGCCAATGTCCGGACTTCTTGTTGCGAACTTTTGAATGGCATCTTATTGGGATTGGATATAACACAGTGTTATTTATAGAGGGATTCTGAGACCAGTGAGAACAGGTCAATCTACAGCATATTACTTCAGATAATCAGATTGAAGAATCCTTACTGTGAGCAATTTTGGACCCCCTACTTTGGAAAGGATGTAGAGGCCCTGGAGCAGGTCCAGAGGAGGTTCACAAGAATAATCCCAGGAATGAAAGGTTTAACATATGAGGAACATTTGAGGACTCTGAGTCTATACTTGATAGAGTTTAGAAGGATGAGGCGCTGTCTAATTGAAACTTACAGAATACTGAACGGCCTGGACAGAGTGGACATTGGGAAGATGTTTCCATTAGCAGGAGAGACTTTGAACCGAGGACACAGCTTTAGAGTAAAGGGAAGACCCTTTAGAATGGAGATTAGACGAAACTTCTTCAGCCAGAGAGTAGTGAATCTATGGAATTCATTGCCACAGAAGGCTGTGGAGGCCAGAATTGAGTATATTTAAGAGATAGGTAGTTTCTTGATTGTCAAAGGGATCAAATGTTACAAGGAGAAAGCGGCAGAATAGGGTTGAGAAACTTATCAGTCACCATTGAATGGCGGAACACACTCAATGGGCCGAATGGCCTAATTTTTGCTTCTATATCTCATGGTCTAAACACACAGAATTCTAAGCTAGAATGTTTTGTTCACTGTGAGATCATAGACAGGGATAAAATAAAACAAATAGAGCGAATTAAAAGTAGGATTGAGAATGAGACAGAGATAAAAGAGACAAAAAGTAAAATCACCATCACTGGATTCCCCACAATAAGTAGTAACCTGGGGAGTTAACATTCACCAGAAACTGAACTGTGCCAGCCATATAATACTGGACCAGATTTTCCAATAGCCGGATAGTCATTTTTGAAGCACAGATGGGAGTTGCAGTGGGGACCCTGTGGAATCCCCATCTTAACAGACTCTGGGAAAATTGCCTCAAAGTTGTAGATTTCGCTCGACAATTCCTCTCGGCTTAGAAACTCAGAAAGAATCCATTTAAATTGGGACAGTCATACTGTGGGTACAAAATTAGCTGAGTAATAGGAAACAAAGAGTGTCCAATGAATAATTTTCAGCTTGGAGGGAGGTCTAAAGAGAAGCTCCCGAGTTGATACTGGAAAGCTTGCTTTTCCTGAATGTATAATCATGATTTAAATCTTAGTATGCAGGGGACAATTTTAAAATTTGTGAATGAAGCAAAACTTGGACCCATTGTAGCTATAAACAGGACAGAATTGAACTCCGAGAGGACATAGGCAAGTTGATGGAGTGGACAGGTAGATGGCAGATGAAGGTCAATGTAGAAAAGTGTGAGATGATGCATTTTAGTAGAAAGAACATGGACAGACAATATAAATTAAGGGGTGCAGGAGCAGAGGACCCTGGGTGTACATGTGCACAGATCATGGAAGAAGGCAGAACAGGTGGAGAAGCAGTTAATAAAACATACAGTATCTAAGGCCTTATTGATAAGGGCATAAAGTACGAGAGCAAGGAGGTCATAGTGAACTTTACTAGACACTTGTTAGGTCTCAGCTGGGGTATTGTGAATAGTTCTGAGTGCAGACTGTAGGAAGGATATAAATACATCGAAGCAAGTGCAGAAGAGATTGGCTAAAATTGTTCCATGGATGACAAATTTTAGTTACAGAGGATAGCCTGGAGAGTTTGGGACAACTCTCCTTGGAAGGAAGGAGGCAAAGAGGCCAGCTGATAGAGTTTTTCAAAATCATAAAGGATAGAGATAGACTAGATAGGGAGAAAGTGTTCCGACTTGTGAATGGATTGACAATGAAAGGGCAAAGGTTTAAAGTAACTCACAAAAGTAGTAAATATGATGTGAGAAAAAGCTTTTTTACATGAGTGGTTCAGATCTGGAAAGCATTGCCTGGATGTGATGGAGGCAGATTCCATTGTGGCATTCAGGAGGATGCCTGTTTGAATTGAAACAATATGCAAGGGTATGGTGCAAGGACACATGAATGGCAACAAGTCCCAATGCTCCTTGGAGAGCCAGGCAAGACACGATGAGTGGAGTGGCCTTTTTCCAGCGTTTCGGTGATTCCATCACCTCTGTTCTGAGGGAAAACCCAAGCCTATTCAATCTTTTCTCACAGCTGCAATTTTCAATCCCTGGCAACATGTTTGTAAATCTCTTCAGTACTTTCTCTGGAGTAATTATGCCATGTCTGTAAAATAGTGGCCAGATTTGTACACAAAACTCCAGTGTTCCTAGCCAGTATCTTATATAGTTCTAACATTACATTCCTGTTTTTGTGTCAAATTCCTCGTCCAATGAGGGAAAACATTCTCTATGTGCCATTTTTTAACCAAATTTTCTACCTGACCTGTCACCTGCAGGTATCTGTGGACATGCACTCCAAGGTCTTTCACTTCTTCTCCCTCTTTCAATATCCTATCATTTGGTGTGTTTTCCCTTGTTTGTTTGTCCTCCCTAATTCGTAGTTTCTCACTTCTCCAGATTAAATTCCATTTGCCACTTTTCCTCTCACTGAATCAGACCGTCATGTCAAACTGCTGCAGTTAAGTTGAGCACTGACACCTCATGGACTGGAATGGTTTTGGGAGGCTCACCACCTTCTCAAAAGCAAATGGCGATTGGCAATAAATGTTGACTTTCACATTCTAAGAATGAATAAAATAAATCAGTAGAGGGCAGACCATGTCTGCTGCATATTGGAGAAGAGACATTAGAGGTAGATTGTGTGGTTGACCATGTCAGAGGCAGCAGAGAGGTGGAGTAAGAATAGTGCACCTTGTTCACAATGAGAGTGGATGCCACTTGTAACTTTGAGTTCTTTCAGTGCTTTGGCTGCTTAAATGTTCTATTTTTCCCAATTTTCATATCCTTTCTAATGACCTCATTCAAACCAAAACAGAAATCGCTATAGCAACTCAGCAGGTCTGGCAGCATCTGTGAAGAGAAAGCAAACAGAGAATGACCTTATTACCTGGTACATTTATCTCCCAGTTATGGTCAGCTTGCAATGAATTTTCATGGCCACTAATTAGAATCCTTTTTTCTTCTAACTCACTTGTTTTGCTCCTTATGCCACTTGCATTTGTGTGGAGTTCTCAATGGGCCCATTCTATCTTTTTATTCTTCTGTAGTTTAACATGGTTTCTAATTTATCACACATATTGGAGGTATTCCTTCCTTTCTATCCCCTTACAGTGTGATAACAATTAAAGCCAGAAAGACACAAAAGTCTTGCAAACCGCACAGAAAGATTTTTTGCATTTACCATATTAATTGGGAATTGAACAGACAGCTAATTACATGGGATCTTTAATAAAAATTAACAAAGCAGGAACTCAGTGTTCCTTGGGCAGGACCTCTGCTAAAATATGGTTATCTACAGAATCTGCTTGCACAAAAGCTGCCACTACCAATAAATGGCAAAGTGCCTCAATTTTGTATTTTTAATAGCTTTTTTAATGGAGAGGACTCAAGATAGTTGTAGAATCATTTGGCAGTTTGGGTTTTTTATGATTAAAAGCAAATTATATCATGATGGGACAATTATTCATCAAGAGAAAATGCTATAACATGGATCTATGGTTTGAGCTACGAAGTTTGTTTTTATAGCAATTTCTGCAGTTCTCAATTTGTTGTTTTTAGATCTGGCACTGTTCTGCTTTCCCCAAATTCATACAAGTATGCTTCAGCTGCAGGATTTGAATGCAAACTGACACATCCATTCCATTCTTGTCAACATTGCTGCAGGTAACCTTCCCTCCTACAGGTTCCTGGCATTCCAGGGAGTTAAAATGCCTATGTATGCCATGAATGAGAATATGTTTTTTTCCTGAAGTGTCTTTGGCTCAGAAAACATTAAGAGTGGTGCAGTATGGAAAAGTATGGGATCAGAGATTTTCACAAAATGCACTGGAGGTTTTGAAGGAGATGGCGAGGAGGCAGGATGTCCTTTATCCACATGAAGTACTCTGGACACGTATATACAATCATGACAGTCACATCACCAAGTTGATTATGGCACACTCTGACAAGCATCACTCTCTCATGCAAGACAAGGTGGCACACAATCAAGGCAGTGAAACAAGGCAGAGGGAGGCCAAGCACATTTACATATCTTAACGTCCATGCTTCGATACTGTAACGTTGTTCATTCACTGTGGCCGGGTGAAAGTGCTGAAATTGCCTCCCAGATAGCACGGTGGATGTACCTACCAGTACCTGTCATCCCCATTACAAACACAAACTTGAGAAAGAACTACAGTGGTTCAAGAAGGCTGCTTGCCACTATCTTTTCAAGAGCAATTAGGGCTGGCCAACAAATACTGGTCCAGACAGTGATGCCCATAAATTCTTATTGGAATGCCAATTGCCAAGTCTGTGTGGAACCACAGAAAATGAAAGCATTTTCACAGCTAATTCTCTTTCTAACATTCCACTTTCCCTTCATCCCCAACTGTATTCCAATAAAATTGCAGACTTGTGGACCCAACTGCGAGGCAACATTTGATGGCTGAGATCGAAAAAGCCTTCATTTTGCAGTCGATGCATGTTCTGAACTATGGATGGTTAGTTCAGGCTCCTACCGTGAAGGCTGTGAATTTCAGGACTAGGTCAGAAGTCAGACAACACCAGGTTATAGTCCAACAGGTTTATTTGAAATCACAAGCTTTTGGAGCATTGCCCCTTCAGCAAGTGAAGTGAGAGAGAAGCAGACAGGCACAGAATTTATAAGCAGAGAGATCAAAAGATCATACAAGTAGTGTGAGTGGAGTGTCGACAGGCTGAATAATAGGTCTCTGCAGGTCATCAAGAGTGTCAGATGGTGTGAGTAAAGTGTCAACATCTGAATAATAAGTGAAGGGATGACCTATATTCTGATTAAATGAGGCAGAGAGATTATTACAAACCAAATGACTGAAATAACATAATAGGTATGAGTCGCATGCTGAGGGTCAAACGAAAGTAATGAGTAATTCAAAACTGTACAAACTAATTAAAGTAGAGAGATCATAACAGTTTATACAAGTGAGGGTGTCAAAACAGGACAGTAAAGAAGATTCTACAGATACAGAAAAGTGTGGTGGGGTCACATGTAGCGTGACATGAACCCAAGAACAAGGTTTAGGACTGACTTTCACTGGGCCTGGAAATGCAGTGTAGGAGGTGGAGGGAGCTGCAAAAAAGTGGTGTCAAGGAGAGGGCCTCAGGTGCACAGAACCCTAACATCAAGATAGGCTCTTATGAATTTGAGAACTCCACTTTCCTGCCTTTTCCTCATAAAGCTCGATACTCTTACTGATTAAACATCTGTTTATCCCAGCCTTAAATATAAGGCATAGGAGCAGAAATTAGGCCATTCGGCCCATCGAGTCTGCTCTGCCATTCAATCATGGCCGATAAGTTTCTCAAAAACCCCATTCTCCCGCTTTTTCTCTGTGACCTTTGATTCCCTTGACAATCAAGTACCTATGTATCTCTGTCTTAAATATACTCAATGACCTGGCCTCCACAGCCTTTTGTGGCAATGAATTCCATCGATTCACCACTCGCTGGCTGAAGAAGTTTCTTCTGTTCTCTGTTCTAAAGGGTCTACCTTTTATTCTAAAGCTGTGCTCTCAGGTCCTAGCCTATCCTGCTAATGGAAATATCTTCCCAACATCCACTCTGACCAAACTGTTCAGTATTCTGTAACCTTCAATTAGATGTCCCCTCACCCTTCTAAATTTCATCGAGTATAGACCTAGAGTCCTCAAACGTTCCTTATATGTTAAGCCTTTCATTCCTGGGATTAATCTCGTGAACCTCCTCTGCACCCACTCCAGAGCCAGTACATCCTTTCTGAGGTATGGGGCCCAAAATTGCTCACAATACTTTAAATGTGGTCTGATAAGAGCCTTATATAGCCTCAGAAGTACATCCCTGCTTTCATATTCTAGTCCTCTCGAAATAAATGCTAACATTGTATTTGCCTTCCTAACTACTGACTCAACCTGCAAATTTACCTTAAGAGATTCTTGGACTAGGACTCCCAAGTCTCTTTGTGCTTTAGATTTCTGAATTTTCTCACCATTTAGAAAATAGTCTATGCTTCTATTCTTCCTACCAAAGTACATGACATCACATTTTCCCACGTTGTATTCCGCCTCTTTGCCCACTCTCCTAACCTGTCTAAATCCTTCTTGCAGCTTCCCCGCCTCCTCAATGCCACCTGTCCCTCTACCTATCTTTGTATCATCTGCAACTTAGCCAGAATCCCCCCAGTTCCTTCATCTAGATCATTAAGGTCTAAAATGAAACACCACTAGTCACTGGCTGCCAACCTGAGAAGGACCGTTTTATCCCCACTCTCTGCTTTCTGTCAGACAGCCAATCTTCCATCCTTGCTAGTACCTTGCCTCTAACACCATGGGCCCTTATCTTACTCAGCAGCCTCCTGTGTGGCATCTTGTCAAAGGTCTTCTGGAAGTCCAAGTAGATAACATCCATTGGCTGTCCTTGGTCTAACCTGTTTACCTCCTTAAAGAATTCTAACAAATTTGTCAGGCGTGACCACCCCTTGATGAAACCATACAGACTTCATCCTGTTTTGGACTTACAAGTATTCAGAACTCTCATCCTTCACAATCGAGTCCATAATCTTACCAATGACTGAAGTCAGGCTAATAGGCCTATAATTTCCCTTCTTTTGCCTCACTCCCTTTCTAGCGATGTTCCAGTCCCCTGGGACCCTCCCTGACTCCAGTGATTCCTTCAGTACATCTCCTTCAGAACTTTGGGGTGTAATCCATCTGGTCCTTAGGTGATTTATCCACCTCAGACCTTTCAGCTTTTTTAGCACCTTCTCCTTGGTGATGGCCACCATACTCACCTCTGCCACCACCACCACCACCCACCACCACCACCCCCACCCCCCCCCCCCCCCCCCCCCCCGACTCTCTTGAATTTTTGGGATGTTACCTGTATCTTCCAACGCAAAGACTGACAGAAAATACTTGTTCAGTTCCTCTGCCATTTTTTGGTTCCCCATTACTACTTCTCCAGCTTCATTTTCCAGCAGCCCAATGTCCATTTGTGCCTTTCTTTTGCCCTTTATATATCTAAAGAAACTCATGCAATCTTCTTTTATATTACTGACTAGCTTACCCTCATATTTAATCTTCTCCCTTAATGACCTTTCTTAATGACCCAGCCTTGACAGCTCTGTGTGGTAAAGAATTCCACAGATTCACTACCCTTTAAGAGAAGAAATTCCTCCTCATCTGAGTCTTAAATGTGCAACCCCTTATTCTGTGTGTATGCCCTCTGCTCCTAGACTCTCCCATAAGGAGAAACAACCTTTCAATTTACCATGTCAAGTCCCCAAGAATCTTCTGTGTTTCAGTAAGGTCGCCTCTCATCCTTCTATATTCCAACAAATACAGGCCAAATCCACTCAACTTCTCCTCAAAAAACAGTCCTCCAAACCCTGTTAGCCTCGTGAACCTTCTTTGGATTGCTTCCGATGCCATGGTCCCTTTTTTTGGATAACGGACCAATAAGTGTTTACAGTAGTCCTTACTTTCAAACTCCATTCCCTTTGAAATGAAGGCCAACATTACATTAAAAATTATTTTACTTAGGAAATTGCCTAAAGGAACTCAAAAGTCATCTGACAGAAATGATCGATTAAGCATCTAGAACTATCCTCCTTTGAGCTCAGTATAACTTCGCCTCGTGGAGAGTTTCCCCTGTTTTCCATTGTCTATAATTTTGCTAGAGCTTCTTGATTATGCCACCACTCGGAGGCTGGCTTGATGTCAAAGGCGGTAATTCTCATCTAACCTCTTGAATTCAAGTCTTTTGTCCATGTTTGGAACAAGCTGACCTGCGATCGAGAGTTGAGTGGTCCAAACTGAAAATTCTGAGCAGGAACTTGGTGCATGTTAGTCCAATCATTATACATGTAATAATGTCTTCACCAATATGGTGCCAGGTGATTGACCCCAAAATCGTGTACACACTCTGTAGATTCCATTTTGGTACTCTGTGGGAAGTCATTGCACCCAAGGTACTGATGCAAATTATCCAAATTTCTCATGTTTCCTGGTGTTCAGTGAGATGCAGTGCTGAAAATTTTTAGCAAGTGTCATAGTTGTTTAACCCAATTTTTTTTTTAGTTTATCTTATTAACCTCATACTTCCTTATCTCGCAGTCTTTTAAATGGTGATATGATATTTGTATGTTCTGCAGTTTGACCATTGCTGAAGTATGCACCTTTGCTATTCAATCTGTTGCTGGGAAATTGTTTAATGAGAAACTTGCACAAATGCCTAGATTTCTTTAGCAATCACTACCAACAGCACTCACTAGGAGCAATGTGTCCTGGTGACTGTAAGGAATTCTGCTTCTGGGATAACATCTGAAGTGTTCATTATTGTCATTTTCAGTTGAGTTTGTTTTACTTTTTTGTTAATGGCAATTGTCGGGCAGGTAACAACTCATAATAAAAGTAATATGATAAAGAAATGTAGTGACACTTCTTTAGGATCAAAGGTTTCCAGTCAATTTCCAACTGGATAAAGAAAGTGAGAGAATTGCAGCCTTGTAGAAATCAATGGGTATATTACCTCAAAAATATTGGCATGCAGGCAAGTTTTTTTTGTAGTTGTCTTTGAGAAATAATTGAGGAATAGATGAAATGATATAGTTATAGGGTCAGAAGATAGTCCAGAGGACATCTTTTCTTAAATGTGCAGATCATAGGATCATTAGCTGAAAGGGAGAAGTAATTAGCATTGAATCAGTAACATAACAATTGAAGTTTCCCACATTTAATTATCCATACTATGTAGTTAATAACTTACGTTTGCCCAGAATGTGTAGAGTTATAGAGTACATTTTCTTTTGAAATGTATTATGTGAGAGTCATAGGAATATAGGACTTCAGAGTGGGAGTAGACCATTTGCCCTTCAAGCCTACCCATCTATTTAATAAGATTATGGCTGATCTGGTTTACTCAGCTCTACTTTCTGCCTGTCTGCCCCCTTGACTCTTGATGCTTTTATTTGTCAAAAATCTAACTTGACCTTGAACACATTTAAGGACCAAGACTTCACTACCTTCTGAAGGAGAAACTTTCACACTGTTGCTGGTGTTGGATATTGCCAGTGATGACAGTGTCAGTGTTGGGGGTGTCCACAAACCTGAGGTAGGCAGCCAATTCAAGACACAGGACCTCTGAAGAATCATCTAGACTTGAAACATTAGCTTGCTCTTTCTCCATGCATGCTGCCTGAACTGTGATTTCCAGCATTTTTTGTTTTCAATTCAAGAGGTACTTCCCTGTTTCATCATCTATGTGAAGGCGATTCTGCTTTTGTGATACAAAATTACAGTCAATCGTTTAGTCATGTGATGAGCAGAAAGTGTGTGCAGTGTTTGATTATTATCTGTGGATCTTCTATTGTAATGTGTGTGATATTTCAAATAACACGCTGGTTTGTTTAAGGATTTAGACCATGCAATGCGTATCATTAAGTATTACAATGATGCATTGTTTTTGTTCAAAGTGACCTGTCCTTTTTGAGGACAAAATGTCTAGTTGCTTTGACTACGCAAGGCTCAAGGTCACTTCAAGTTTAATTGTTATCTATTTGGATAACTTTAAAATTGATTCATGAAGAAATAAATAGGATTTTTGGGTTGGCAGACTGTAGTTAGTATAGAGCTACATGGATCAGTGCTCACATAAGTTACTTAAAATGTGTATTAATGATTTAAATGAGGGGACGGAATAATGCATCTAGGTTTGCTAATGATACAAAGTTGTGTGAGAAAATAAGTATTCAGCAGAATGCAGAGGAACATCAGCTAGTTGGTTGAGTTAACAAGGACATGGTGATAGAAGACAATGTGTTGTAGGGTGAGATTTTTCATTCTGCTTGGAACAATACAAAATATTTTTTTTGAATGGTGAGGGACTGGGAAATAGTTACGTTCAGAAAAGTTTAAGTGTCTTTATGTATAAATCATAGCAAGTTAACATATAGGTTCAGCTATCAGTTCAAAAGACAAAGGGTGTGTTAACTTTTGTTAAAAGGGACTACAGTGTAAAGGTAAATTAATCTTACCAGACCTAAATAAGGCATCGTTGAAACCACACCTGGAGTTTTGTGTGCAGTTTTGTATCTACCCTAGAGAGTACAATGAAGGTTTACTAGATTGGGTAATAATAGGATGAATGAATTGTTCAGTGAGGACAGATCGATTAAACCAAACTCCTTGGGGTTTAGAAGAAGGAGGTGATCTAATTGAAACTTATAAAATTTTTCAGAGGCTTTCAGGGCAGATGCTAAGAAATTGTTTGCGCTGGCTGGGAACTTAGACATAAGTTCGTAATCACTGAATAAGGGGTCAACCATTTGGGACTGAGATAATGAAAAATATCTTCACACGGATGATTATGAATCTTTGAAATTCTATTCCCCGTACAAACTAGGGCTGTGCATGCATTGAATATATTCAGGACAGAGGTCAATATGTTTTTTGGTAATAAGGAAATTAAGTCTATCAGGATGATACAGGAAAGTTGAGTTGATGTAACCAAGATCTTGGTGATTGGCAGATCAGGCTTGATTGACCTAATGGCCTAATCTAGCTCCCGTTTATCATTTTCGTATGCCCTCATTAGAAAGAGCTGTGATCTCAGCAGTGACTTTTAACTGAGAAACAATGCCTTTTCCATGTGCAGCTCTACTCCCTGTAGTTCAGCAATTTTAAATTGTGGTCCAAAATGCCAAATGCTTCTACAACCTCAGCAGCAATGAGTGGAAATCAATCAAAAACTGTCCTGGTAGCACTTGTGTCTTTTTTTTGTTTGTTTAAAATAACTCTGGTATCCTTCCTGTTGTTGAAAGTGTGTTCAGCTACACAAAATAGAGAAGCGAATGATAGTAAAACGTAGGGTATGCAGGGTAATTTGATCTTAGAGTAGGATAATAGGTCGGCACAACATTGTGGGCCGAAGTGTCTATACTGTGCTGTACTGTTCTATGTTCTAAGAGATGTTAGCTGCTGCATTAGGATTGAAAATGGCACAACTAGAGTTATATCAATGTTACAAACTAACTAATGTCACACTCTGCATACTTGCAGTGCACGCTTCCAGCACCCACACTAATGACTTACCCACAATATCTTTAGGCACAAGCTGCACCAGAATCTTGCATCAGCATCACTTTGGACTCAAAATGGCAGCTGGACTACAAATTTTGCAATCTGCCCATCTCAGTGAGGATCCTCGGGAGTACAGGAACAGAAGTAGGTCACTCAGTCAATTGAGCCTGCCCTGTCATTCAGTTAAATCATGGCTAATCATCTACCTCAGTCCATTTTCCTGCACTGTCTCCATATCCCTTAATGTCATTAGTCTCCAAAAATCTCTAGATTTCTATCTTGAACGTATTCAATGATCGAACTTTCAGTGTCCTCTACAGGAGAGAATCTCAAAGATTTACTGTCATCTGAATAAAGAAATTCCTCGTCATCGAGGTCTTAAATGGCCTGCCCATTATTCTGAGATTGTTTTCACTGGTTGTAGACTCTGCAATCAGGGGAAATACCTTATCCACGTCCACCCTATCACATCTATCTCGTTCCTCAAAACTCTAGGGAATACTGACTCAATCAACCTTTCTTCATAAGACAGTCCCTCAATTCCAGAGATTAGTCGGGTAAACACCCATTGCATTCACCTCTGTGGCAAGTGTATCCTGCATTAGTCAAGAAAAGCACAGCTGGACACCACAGACCAGGTACAATCTAACCAACACTCTATCCAATTACAGTAGACCTCTTCTGAACTCAAATCCTCTTTTGATGAAGGCAACTACACTGTTTGCCTTTCTAATTGCTTGCTGCATACTGACTTTTAATGATTCAGGAACACGGTCTCCAAGGTCTCTTTAAATGCCGACACTTTCTGACTTCGCAGCATTTATGAAATATTCTATTTTTCTGTTTTTTCTACCGAAGTAAATAACTTCATTGCATTTTATTTCCTCTACCTTTATCCAGACCATTTACTTAGCCAAGTTCCTGAGAAGTCTTCTTGCATCTTCCTCACAGCTTGCACTCTCACCTATTTTGGTGTCATGAGTAAATTTGGATATATCACTATTTGTTGCCACATTCAAATCCTTTACAAAATTTGTGAAAAGCCTTAGACCCAGCTCTGATCTTTGCACAACCCCACAGTAACAGTCTGCCATCCTGAGACTGATCATTAATCTCTACCTTTTGTTTTCTGTTATCGAATTCTTAATTGATACTAATAGATTCTCTCAATCCCATGTACTCTAGTTCTATTTATTAACCTCCTTTGGGGAACCTTATCTAAAGCCTTATGAAAATCTAATACAATGCATACTCTGGGTCTTGTTTATCTATTCTACAGGTAATATCCTCCAAAGACCTCAACATGTTTGTCAAACATTTTTTTTCATGAATCTACACCCATTCTGCCTCATTTTACCTTTCTTTTCTCGGTGTCCAGTTACCGTATCCTTTATTAATGATTCTATCATTTTCCGTCTGACTGTCATCAAACTAATAGGTCTGTATTAGTTAATCCCAAAATAGAAAATCCTAATTTTCTTTCTTCTTGCATTCTTACGTAGTTGACCTACTTTTGCTACTTTCCAGTCTGCAACAACCTTCCCAGAATTGCTAGAATTTTGAAGATAACCAGCAATGCATTCACAATCTCCCTAGGCACTTCCTTCAGAACTCAGATGTAGCTCTTCTGGTCCAGAGAATTAATCTATCTTCAAAAAGCTAACCTTTCAAGTATACCCCTTTATTAATATTATCTTCAGTCTGATTGGTTGAGGGGTGTTACTGTTGTTTGCCCTGTTCTCACAGGTGCTCCTTAGATGGCAATGTAAAAACCCTCATAAAATTTGAGAGCAAGTGTAAGTTCAGTGAATGGTGAGCACTATTTGCCCATTGCTAACTGCAAAAACTGGGTCATTCTTTTTTCTGGGAAGCATTTAAGTGGCCAGTTGATTCTTGGAAATAAATAAAATGGTACATTAAAGGCTGGATGAAGTGGTTTGCTGGTTCTGACTCAGCTGGCTGAAAAAGCATTGGAGTGTAATGAGTGATGAATCCAATGGTAACTAGTTAAGTCTTAGTAGCAGTGAATTATTCTGATGTTTATTTTGCCTTTATTCTCCATTAGCCTTTCAACTAATTATGGCAAGAAATCCTGGATTTTCTTTTGTGAAGAACAAACCAGGATACAAGTTCCAAAGTTGTTGGAGGTCATTAGTAGATATGACAAAACAAAGGTATTCCAGTAAATGAAACTTGCCCGGGAAGCTTTATGATTACTATTGTCCTTTTATACAGTTTTTTTTCTGAATTAACAATTCACAATTGTTGGAGAAACTGGCACACTCGTCGTTATTAATTAATATTTATCATACGTTTGCCTTGCCTGATTTGTTTGCTTTGAGAAAGTTGCAAATGATTTATGTACTCTTAATATCACCACAGTGCATTTTTTATAATTATAATTTCAGACACGATAGAATGTTCATCTCATATAGTATAGACTTAATTGTTTGCTAATGTTTTTATCTCAAACTTGTATGATAAAATGAATAACCAAACACAATAGTCATCTTTTATAACGTTTTCTAACCTCTGCAATTTATACATACTTATAAAATAGTGCATCACTGATTATTATGTCACTTTCATGTCTAAAGTATTCACTGGAATGATACGCTCATTGTTTTAAACTTTATGTATGTAATATTTTTGTCACAGGAGTGGTTCTTAGGAAAGGCTCTGTATGATGAACAATCTACAATTATTCACCATTATGCTTTTGCTGAAGATCCAATAATTTTTAAATATCCAGATTTTGCTGCTGGCTGGGCCTTGAGTATTCCACTTGTCAACAGGTAGGTGGCTGATTAACATATAATTAACTTACAGTGTAGAGAATATCTTTACATTTGCCATAAATCCTGGCTAGTCCTAATTCTGCAATATCAGCAATGTATTATTGGCACTACACAGTCACTGAGTCATACAGCACAGCAACAGGCCCTTCGGCCCAACTTGCCCATGCCGACCAGGTTTCCTAAATTGAACTAGCCCCATTTGCCTGCATTTGGCCTATATCCGTCTAAACCTTTCCTGTCCATGTACCTGTCCAAATGTCTTTTAAGTTTTGTAATTGTACCCACCTCTGCCACTTCCTCTGGCAGCTTGTTCCATACATGCACCACCTGCCGTGTGAAAAAGCTATCCCTCAGGTCCCTTTTAAATCTTTCCCCTCTCACTTTAAACCTACATGCTCTGGTTTTGGACTCCCCTGCCCTTGCAAAATAGCCTTGCTACTAGGTGAGATATTTGGAGTAAAATTATCATTAAACTGCAGCAAGCTCTCTAACATCTGAGAAGCAATGGGCTCCCATTTCTGATTAATGAAGCAGGCCACCGCAAGATGGAAGTGCTCCTTCTCCAACTTCTAAAGGTTTTAAATAATTCTTCAGTACCATGGCCATTATCATGGAAGGGAAGTAGGTGGCTGAGTAGAAAATTTTCGTTAAGCCTGTTATTTGGCCTCATACTGATTACCAACAGTTTTGGGCAGGTAGCATTGCTCTCTTCCATCTTCCCCAACTGCCCCGGAAAATATAGACAAGCTAGCAAATATGCAAGGCTAAGAAAACCATGCTAACAGTCATAATGGCCATAAGAGTGTAACAACTGTCATTGGGATTAGCTAGAAATGAAAATAAATTCCCAGCTTCCTTTTATTTGCCTTTTGAAATAGTGCCTGATTGTCCTTTTGATAGCATTTCCTTTCCGATGGTTACAGTGGGATAGGAATCAGGTTCAGTCCATTTCATAGATTTTGCACAATGTCCTTAATGGCATGAACATTTCTACTGGATAAAACTGAAGGTCAATTTATAGAACTTTGTTTTTAAAAATGGGAAATCCAGCACTGTTCTCAGTCAAGTTCTGGCTCCCTAACTCCCACTGTCATTCTAAGATTTTTGATGAATTAAATAAAATTCTTGCCCGTTTGTTTAATGAATTTGAATTTTATCACAAAACTGGTATTGTGGAAGTACATGTAGAATATGATGCAGTTTGTCAATCATCTTCCAAATAAATGTTAATAATATTACAACCTTTAGCATAATTAATGAGAGATGGTAACAACCTTTCTCACCACCAGTATTATTTTCTTCAAAGGTGGGATGTTGCTGAAATTGAAATGACTTTCCAAACATTTTGGATTTCACCCACACCATGCAGCAACACAGTCTGGATTAACACTAAATTCAGTGCCCATTGTATCCTATCGGGGGATTTACTACAGTATTTGAGCTACATTCATGAAAGTTTAAAAAGTTTATGACAAATCTGGCAACAGTGTGTTACGTTGATAAACTTTTAACTGGCTCCGGACAACCTCAGTATGTAGTTTTATGTGACCATCTTGTAAATTTCATTAAACCGTGTTCATCAAACCTGCCATTCTATGACTGTAACATGAGTTATCTTTTTATCTGTGCCAGTTTTTATAATAAAAGTTTTGATGACTCGCTGTGGGAACATTGCCCAGGTGTTGGGTGGATTTTGGTGCCAACTTTGAAAATAGTCAAACAATCTAGTATTATAAATTGGGTCCTAAATGCATGACTCATTGAATATGTCTCTCCAAATAGGCTGGCTTGTAATGATTAAGGGCACTTAATGTGATCTTTACAGATTATGAATGACAGTCAGTAATTTGGGTATATTTGTTAGCCAACTAATTTCACTTCCACATAATTGTACATCCATTGATTTTAATTGACAGCAGGTCAAATGAACTGAGAATCAGGGGTGCTGACATGAACTCTTAATTTTTCCAACATCTGGCTATATGGTCCAAGAAAACTAAGATAAATTTCTTGTGTTATATATCAAGTGGAGAAAATACAGCTGTAGGTTTCACCAGATGTCAAATGATTACAAACTATATATTGTTTTAAACCATCTATGTGCTTGTAACTCTGGCTACAGCATCTTCACCTGACCCTTTTGTATTGTTTCTGAGGCTCTGCCAGTAATGTCACTGATTGCAAGAAAATTATTTATTCTAGCGCACTTTTCAGGGATGATATTATACAGTGAAGTTAGCTATGTCTCAAAAATAGATTCTATCATGTTAATCCAAAATTAACTTTCCCTCATTTCTGTTGTATAAACAGGCTTGCAAAACAATTGAAGATAGAAAAACCTTTTGCAGATTTTACTATAGACTTGAAACATGAGGTATGTGATAGAAAATGATGTTTAGTAAAATAGTCACAAATTATTTGCAGTGTTTAAAACTTGTCCACCTGCTAGGCAATTGATAGTAAGTTTTAGTTATTTTCAACTTCTTTATTACCTGCTGGTTATTTGTGTGCTGTAATTTTCTTTTTAAATGCATTAATTGTAAAACAAACTAAAGTGCTGTTTCATACAATATAAATCAAACAGTCCCAACATCATTTATTTAACTCAAGTTGTTAATCAAGTTGGATTTGAATATAGCCATATCGCGGTGGTAAAATCCTCCTCCTCTTCAACCCGCAAGGTCTAATTTGAATTGAATACACAAAATCTCAACCCAACCCATTGAGTTACTTTCTTTGTTTTGAATACAAATGATGTATGTTGAATTTCCTGTTAGTGATATGTTTCGCAGTCCTAGTCTGTTAATAGAATTCTAAGATCTCTCTTCTTACTCAGAGGTATCCATCTGTCTAATGCACTTAAATGCTTAATCATTCTTGGCTCCATGTAGGAGTCAGTAGATATAGTCCACATGAAAAATAATGGTACTCATCTGTCTCTTAGCTATGAGTATTAATGATTCTCTGTCATGTATATCTCTTTGTGATAGAAGGTAGGCTTCAATATATCTTGGTTAAACTGACAATTTTGTTAGCTATGGTGAATTTCAGTTGCGGTTTTTAATTTGTTCAAGAAGTGATTGTGTGTGAGTCTCAGTCTGTCTTGCTTATGGGTCATCATTGTATTCAATGAGATGTGATCCCTGTCTCAACACCATTCATTGTACAGTTTGTCAGAATGATCCCTCTAGCTGACCACTGAAGATCAACAATAGCCTTATGTTTTACTAGTTTATTGTAACTTCAAAATTCTGGTGCGACATCATTAAATCTGATATGAATATAAACTGAGTATAATGCAAATTACAAATACATTACACTTCAATATCTTTCTTTATTCGTGTAAACTATGTGAGGTAAATTTTACATCTTTAGATGTTGAGCTTCAGCAGGTGTGAACATATATACTCAATCTTGAGGTTATGAAGATATTCTGTGCCTCAGAATGAATTGTTGAAAATTTCTGCAGGGCCTGTTGACCTGACTGAGTTCTTAATGTCTTCTCCTAGCAGCTGCAAATTTGTGTCACAAGGGTCAATTTGTAAAATTTCCTTGCATTATATCATCTTAAAGTATTTCTTGCTGTAGTTTGACCATTTCAATAATATTTTGGTCTTTCTTTTTAGTGTTTTTTTAGTGAGTATATTCATTCTGGAAAGAAAGATTTGGGGAAAAAATTCCTCATTCGATATGGATAAAATATTGCAAACTTGATCTACGATGAAACCTCCAAAAGGACATCCATAACTGATTACCTTTGTCAGCTTCATTTTCATTTGACTTAATTATTTAAAGTGAGCCATTCCACAATATGATTGAAGGCAACCTTAGCCTTCTTATTTTTAAATAACTATTAAAACTACTCAAAAACAGATGTCAGAAACAAAATTGTCTGAATGTAATTGTTTTTTAATTGAATAATTTACCACAAAGATTTAATGAGTAGAAAATATCATAACAACAACTTAAGCTTTGTATATCTTATGTTGTTGGCAAGTAACAAATTGAGTAGCATGGATTCAACTTATTTGAAATGCTCATCCAAGTTTATTTAACAACTCAGACTACAGCTTGCGGTTACAAATAACTATGTATACATTCAGATTATAGCTTGCTTCTGCTGGACTACACATCACAGTTTGTCACATAGTTTCATCCTGGTCCTTGACCTGTTAGCATATCCAGCTCTTAAAGCAATTACAGTTCTTAAAGCAATAGCACAACATCACTCCTCTTACCCCTTCTTCCACAGCCAAGATAAAGTCGTATAACACTAATGTCAATGTCTCCCTAATTTAATTTTTACAATATGTCCTGAGGAAGAACTTTAAAATGTATTCCTCTTGTGATACCTAGTTCATCACTCTATGGCCAAAAGCATCTGAGAATTCATGACACCTGTTGCATTGTCCCAGCCCATCCATTTATGATAACTTTCCAAAGTGTCTTGACTCCTAGATTATGAGCTGTTTCTTCCTGAAGTTGGTTATATTGGTACTGAGCAAACTTCATCAGATTGACCTTAACCATATTTTCCACCTCGATATCAGCACTGTCAACTTGTAAGTCTAGCAGAATGTTTGCATTCATATTTGGATTTGTAATCTGCCCAGTGAGTCTGATGTGGAGGTGCCAGTGTTGGACTGGGGTGGACAAGGTCAGAAGTCAGATGATGCCAGATTATAGTCCAACAGGTTCATTTGAAAACACAAGATTTTGGAGCGTTGCGTCTTTGGCAGGTGAAGCATCAGACTTCACCTGACGAAGGGGCAACTCTCCAAAAGCTTGTAACTTCAAATAAACATGTTGGATCATAACCTGGTGTTGTCTAACTTCTGACAGTGTGTCTGAGTTAACCGTTTTGGTACCAGATGTGTAGCAGAGGTCAAAGTTGTACTCTCTTTTGGTAGCGGTTGTTATTGTCTTGTCAGTGGTTTAAGCCAAATCATTTCCAATGCTTTGTGATCGGTTTCCACAGTGAATTACTCACTGAATGGAATCTTCTGCTATTGAATATTATATAGCAAGTGTTTCATGTGGTATAGACCTTTGGATCCAAATACAGTTGGTTTGCCATCTTGCATGTTGCAAGTTCCTATCCCCTTCTGAGATGTATTGTCTTCCAGGACTGCCTTCTTCCTTTCGTCATATTATTACAGAACAAACATTTCTGATGACAATATTTGTTTGACCATGTTTGATGCTTCTCTTGCCATGCGTAGCTCCTTAAGAGCTCTCATAATGAAGATGCTTTGTCAGAAAAGTTTGGTATGTTTAGAATTTACAAGAACCAGACATCTTTGCAAGTTTTCTTTCCCTTGAGGAGTTAGCACAAGACTTGCATCTTTGACTTGCCTGGGTTGGGACACATCCTGCCGTCAGAACCTTCCTGGAATGCCTGGAGCTATTAGGAGGTCACACAGGGGAACTTAATTCAATGGGAAGAAAGTATCAATTTCCAGAGGAAACAGACATATTTGGTCTTAAGTTCGCAGAAATCCAAATGGGTCAGTTATTCCTGTTTTGCATTCATTAGTATATCATGAATACTCATTAAAAACCTAATCTGCTGAAATTATATTCTTAAATGTAATATTCTTATCTGAAGACCAGGAAATGATATGTTATAAAATCTGACTAAATATCCTAAATGTGTAACTGGGCGGAATACATCCTTCCAGATGTGCTGAGCACCATAAACTATAAGATGTAAGAGCATAAGGAGGCCATTTAGCCCATTGAGTATCCCTGTCCTTTTATGAGGAGATGGCTGATCTGTAATCCTAAACTCCACTTTCCTGCCTTTTCCCCATAACCCTTGAATCACCTAATTGTTAAAAATTGTGTCTGTCTCAGCCTTGAATATTCTTAATGATCCAACCATGACAGTCCTCTGTGGTAAGGAATTCCACAGATTTACAACTGAGTGCGAGAAGAAATTCCTCCTCATCCCTGTCTTAAATGTGTGACCCTTTATTCTAAGATTATGCCCTTTGGCCCTAGACTCTCCCACAAGGGGAAACAACCTTTCCACATATCCAGTCAAGTCTTCTAAGAACCTTGTATGTTTCAATTAGGTCACTTCTTATTCTTCTATTTTCCAATAAGTACAGGCCCAACTACTCAACCTCTACTCATAAAACAGTCCCTCCATATCTGTTATCAGTCTAGTGAACCTTTTCTGGACTACACCTACAAGTATATCTTACTTAGATAGGGGCCCAAAACTGTTCACAGTATTCCAGCTGTGTTCTGACTAGTGCCTTGTGTAGTTTCAGCAAAAGCTTCTGACTTTCATACTCCATTCCCTTGGAAATAAAAGCCAATATCCCCTCTGCCTCTCCTATTATCCACTGAATTTGGATGCTAGCTTTTTGTGATTCATAAATGAGGACATCCAAATCCTTCTGCTCTGTAGCTGTTTGAGGTCCTTCTCCCTTTAATAAGGTTGAGCTCCTCTATTATTCTTGCCAAAGTGCATAACCTTGCATTTTCCCACATTACAATTCATTTGTCAAGTTTTTACCCATTCGCTTAACCTGTCTATATCCCTCTGCAGACTCTTTGTGTCATCCTTTCCACCTGCCTTCCCACCTATTTTGTCATCCATGAACTTGGCTATGTACATTCAATTTCCTCATCCAATTCATTGTTATCTTTTGTAGACAATTGTGATTCCAGCATTGATCCTTGTGGGATACTACTAGTTACAGGTTGCAGTCCGGAAAATGCCCTCCTTGTCCAACTCTGTCTTCTTTTAATTTGTCAGTCCACTATTCATGCTAATATACTACATCCAACACCATAAGCTCTTTTATGAAGTAGCCTAATGTATGCATCTTATCAGATGCCTTTAAAAATCCAAAAATATTATGTCCACTGATTCCCCTTTATCTATCCTGCTTGTTATCTCCTCAAAGAACTCGAGAGAATTTGTTGGGCATGACTTTCCCTTCATCAAGTCCTGCTGACTCTGATCACATCATGAATTTCTAAATGGTCTGCTATTATATCCTTTGAAGTAGACGCTAACGTTTTCCCAATAAGAGCCAACAGATATTTATCTGTTTTTTGATTTTTTTTTAAATAAGCGTGTTACAATCCCTTGGGACTTCTTCTGAATCTAAGGAGTCCTGCAAGATTAATACCGGTGTATCCAATGTCTCTTATTATTTCTAGGCAAGATGGTGGCAGAGTAAGACACTCCAGCCAAAGCTCCTGTTCTTTTTCTTTCTTTCTCCTTTCTTTTTTTAAACCTCGTTTCTGTGTTTTTATTTCAACTAATGACTTGGACATACGCAGAGGGAATGGAGGAGCTGACAAGCCCCAGAGCGGAGGCTGGTGCAGGAAAGCAGCCCCAGCGCAGAGGCCGGCGTGGGGAATCGAGTCCCGGAGCAGAGGCCGGCGCAGGGAATCGAGTCCCAGAGCGGAGGCCAGTGCGGGGAATCGAGTCCCGGAGCAGAGGCCGGCGCGGGGAATTGAGTGCCGGAGCGGAGGCCGGCACAGAGAATCAGGCCCTGGAACGCAGGCCAGCACGGTGAATTCAAGTCCTGAGCGGAAGCCAGCACAGTGAATCAAGTCCCGGAGTGGAGGCCGACATGGGGAAGTAGCCCCAGAACAGAAGTCCAGCGCGGGGCTGACAAAGGGAGTAATTTACAGAGTAAACTTACCCTGAAGCAGACTGGAGGCTTGGAGTGGAGCAGGGACAATTGTCGGATTGGGGTCCGGTGCGGGCAGTCAGACCATGTTTGGAAGCCCCAGCGCTGAGCTTCTGCAATTTGATGTTTATTTGTAATTTTTGTTTATCTGACTGTAATGTCTATCCTTTTAACTATGTGTTATTTCTAACTTGTACAATGACTCACCGTAAAGTAATACAATTACTTTTCTTTTTTCATTCCTCTTTTCATATCTAAGATTCATACTTAGGTACTTGCACCTGAGGTGGCACCATGAGAGGCGACATTGTAAAACTTTTCACTGTACTCCCGTACTTGAGTACACATGACAATAAAGGATATTCTAATTTTTTTTAAAGTCCTGAGATGCAACCCATTAGGTTCTGGGGGTGTATTTGTCTTTAGCCCCATTAGTTTCTGTAGCACATTTTCTCTACCTCTAGTGATATCCCAATGTGAAGAAGGAACATTTGAAATCTTAGATTTCCTTTCATAAGTTATTTTGATAAAGGCTTGCAGTAACATTTTAATTCTTAAATTAATTGTTCATCTTCACTATCATGTCCCAATTTATTTATACATTCTGTTGGGGTTTGTGTGTGGTTAATTGAAGACTGTACCTGCACTTGAAACTTTCTAAGGAATTATGCATGCAACTCTGCTAAATTAGTAAACTCCTCAGAACTGTACGATTTAAGTTTGTGTGGTTTTGAGGACTGAATGTCTACTGTGTGTACAGAACACAGTTTTGATCTTGTGATATGATTTCTTTTAATCATGTAAAGCAACATAAATTGAAGCTGAACCTAATGGAAATATCTGTATTTTCAGATTGCACTCTTTATATCTCAAAAATCTAATGGCCCTCAGCTGACTTCAGTGAAGGAATTTTGTACAGAAGAAGTAACTGCATCGAAAGCAACCAACTGTGCAACTACATTTCATACCTATCTTCCATTTTGTGTGAGTCATCTTTTTCAATCTATTCCCAACATTACAAAGTGATCATGTTGTAAATGATTTTACAATTCAAAACTTGACAGATTTCAAGGACTCTTCTTCTCTACCAGGTACATATAACTAACTTTGATATAACAGAATGACAAATCTTAGGAGAACTAACTTGTGGGCTTTCACAAAGCTGTCGATGTTCTGCCTTTAAGCTCGTCCTAGAGACTGCTGGATATATCTGTTACTTGACATGAAGAATCATATGCATTGCTCGCAGTTCTTATATAAAGTTCCCTAGGGATTTTGCAACACTTTTTGTCCCCAGTTTGAAATATGAATTTAAATTCCTTAATTTTTTTTAGATTTTATTTCAGCTCGTACATACATCTATTGGCCATACTGACAGTCCCATTCTGAATAAATTTGCAGGGATTAAGTTCAGAAATATCCCACTTTATCTGTAATACAATAGTTCTTGATGGGTTTTAAATTGGCAGCTACTTCTGTGCCGTTCTTTTTTCAGTATTTGGAGTCATAGTTATAGACGTCCACAGCATGGAAACAGGTCCTCAGCCCAACTTGCCCATGCCGCCCAGTTTTCACAATTAATCTAGTCCCATTTGCCTTTCATTTGGTCCATATCCCTCCATACCTAGTCTATCCATGTACCTGTTTAAATGTTTCTTAAATTGATGAAATTTGCAGAAATGATTCTGAACAGATTAGTCACTGAGCCCTACATTGGAAGCATTAGTAGCTTTTCAGTCCCAGGGTTATTCTATTAGTTAGGTCAAGTCCAATAAGTTCTCAACAGGTTTATACCATGAGTAATAGGGAGGCAATGGCCTAGTGGTACCATTGCCACATTATAAATCCAGAAACTCAGTTGATGTTCTGGGGACCTGGGCTTGAATCCCACCATGACAGATGATGGAATTTGAATTCACTAAAAAATATGTGGAATTAAGAATCAGGCATAGCTAAAAATGAGGTGTCAACCTGGTGAAGCTATCAAACAGGACTACTTGTGTGCTAAACAGCATAAGCATCAAGTGATAGACAGAACTAAACGATCCCACAACAACAGATCAGATTTAAGCTCTGCAGTTCTGTTTCATGCTGCGCTGGACAACTCACTGGGGAAGAAGGCTCCACAAATATCCCCATCCTCAATGATGGAAGAGCCCAGCACATGAGTGCAAAAGATAAGGTTGAAGCATTAGCAACAATCATCAGCCAAAAGTGCCAAGTCAGTGATCCATCTTTGCCTCCTCAGTAGTCGATGGCATGCTTCAGTCAATTTGATTCACTCCATGTGATATCAAGAAACCGTTAGAGCACTGGACACAGTAAAGTCTCTGGTCCTGAAAACATGCCAGCAATAGTACTGAAGTCCTGTGTCACAGAACCTGCCCTTCCCCTAGCCAAACTGTTTCAGTATAGTTAAAACACTGGTATCTACCCAACAGTGTGAAAAATTGTCCACGTATGTTCTGTATACGAAAAGCAGGACAAATGCAACCCAGCTAATTACAGCCCCACCAGTCTACACTTGATCATCAGTAAAGTGCTGGAAGGTGTCATTAGCAGTGCTATCAAGCAGCATTTGCTCAGTGATGCCCGGTTTATGTTGCACCAGGATCTCTCAGCTCCTGACCTCATTATAGCTTTGGTTCAAACATGGACAAAAGAGCTGAATTCCTGCAGTCATTTGAGAGTAACAGCCCCTGACACCGAGGCCACATTTGACTGAGTGTGACATCAAGGAGCTCGAACAAAACTGGAATCAATGGGTGTTGGAGATAGACTGTTCACTGGTTAGAGTCATACCTGGCTCGTAGGAAGTCAGCCTTGGTTGTTGGAGGTCAGTCATCTCAGCACCAGGACATCTCTACATGAGTTCCTCAAGGTAGTGTCCTGAGTCCAATCATCTTCAGCTGCTTCATCAATATTCCTTCATCCCTCATAAGCTCAGAAGTGGAATGTTCATCGACGATTGCACAATGTTCAGCACCATTCAGCACCCTTCAGATATTAAAGCAGTCTACGATGAAATGCAGCAGATCTGGACAATATCCAAGCTTGGGCAGACAAGTGGCAAGTAACGTTTGCGCCACACAAATGCCAGGCAATGACCATTTCCAATAACAGACAATCTAATCATTGTCCTTTGACATTCAATAGTGTTACCATCAGTGAATTCTCCACTATCGACTTCCATTGACCAGAAACTCAGCTGGACTCACCATATGAATACAGTGGCTACAAGAGCAGGCCAGGGGCTAGGAATATTGTGATGAGTAACTCACCTTCTGACACCCCATAGGCTGTCCACCATCTATAAGGCACAAGTCAGGAGAATGGTGGAATACTCTCCACTTGCCTGAAGAAACTTGACACCAACCAGGACAAAGCAGACCGCTTGATTGACACCACATCCACATACATCCACACCCTCTACTCCCGACACTCAGTAGCAGGAGTGTGTGCTACCTACAAAATGCACTGCAAAAATTCACCAAAGATTTTTAGACAGCATCTTCCAAACACATAATCACTTTCTTCTAGAAGGACAAGGGTAGCAGATATTTGTGAACACCACAATGTGCAAGTTTCCTTCCGAGCCACTGACCGTCCTGATTTTGAATTACAGCAAACCTTTTAGTAACCGGCACCCATGGGACCAGCAGTCTGCCGATTGATCAAATATTCCAGATAATCAAGAGATCCACGTAATCAATGTAAATACACACACTAAGTAATAGAAATGTAATGCAGGGGGTTTACACACCACTGTTATACTTTATTTACTGCATAAATCACTTAAATAATAATGCAACTTTGCCTTAAATTCGTTTGTCAGCAGAGAGCCTTCTCACCCACAACTGACTACTCAGACATTGCGGTTACTGAGGAGAAATTGACTCGAAATTGAATCAGTTGTTAATATTTCATGGGGCCATTTGATTGAGCAACAAGTATATTTACATTGAGGTAAACAAATTAAAAAAAACTACAATAATTGAACAGAATAATACAGTAAATTTTGTGGTATTTGAGATATGTAATTTTCCAGAAATGACACTACTCACCATAATGGACCAGACAGTATAAATTCCAAGCAGAGTAGAATAACATCGCTTCATTGGAGGCTCCACTGATGATGTCACCTAGCATGGTGACGAAACATCTGAACGAGAACAAGCCAGTTCGGCAAGCAAGTCAACAACCTCACCCACAACTCGAGCTACAGATATTTGCCAAAACTTTAAACATTTTAAATAATACTCAGTTCTTCTATTCTTCCTGCCTAAGTAGATAATGTCACATCTTCCTACATATATTTACTTGCTAAGCTTTATTCCACACACTTAACCTGTCAATGTCCCTGTGTACTCCTTGTGTCATCCTCACTACTTGCCTTCCCAAATACTTTTGTGTAATCCACAAACCCAGTGATAGTACATTCATTTCTGTCATTCAAGTCATTAATATAAATTATAAATAGTTGTGTCTCAGCACAGATTCCAGTTACAGGTTGAAATCCTGAAAATACCCCTGTTTTCTCTCCAGCTGAGAATAACAACCAGGAAATTATTTTTTAATCAACCTGTTTAAAATGTTATAACACACGTCAGGCCAGTTTAGAGTTGAACCTGGACCTTCTGGCCCAGAATTAAGGACACTACCACTGCACCACAAGAGCCCTTTCATGTGGAATCTATGAATTTACAATGGGACTGGGTTGGATTCAGGTAAGTGGGAATCTTAGAGGCCAAGAACTTTAGATATTTGTATTCTATGTTCCTTTCGATAAGATTTCACATTTCACTCTCGATAGATCTTCAATTTTGAGTTGATAACTGCAGATTTCTGTCCCAGTTGATAGTTTCCAAAAGAGAATTTTAATTAGCATTTTAGGTACTCCCATGCTTGTTAGACTAGTAGGTCACTTTTTGGCATTTGATCATTTTGTTGATATTATTAACTAGCAGGTTCTTGATGAACTAACATGCACAGAGAGCCTATCCCAATGTTGTCATTAACTTCCCTGCTGGGGATTGTATCCTGAGAAACCAGGCCATATTCGAAAATGGGGTAAGGAATTTCAAGTGTATTTTAAGTAGAGAAGTTCACTGCCAACATAGAGGCAGTAACAGTGGCAATAAAATAGGAATTGAGTGTTGTAATTGGTTCATCATGGAAAGTTCACATTCAGTGTGGCATGTAATCAATAGAGCAAATCAACTGTCAAATAATGCTGAAAAATTACATAGTGAACACTGATAAGGCGCATCCAATATGTCCTATCTTTTTTGAAAGATTGTGTATGCACAAACTGAGGGTTTAAAGAAGAGCAGCATGGATGATTGCAGCACATCAGCTTCTAAGTTGTAAAGGGAGACTTTTGGAAGTGATCCTATTTTCATCTAAACAAAAAGGAAAGACTTCAAACCACAAGCGTAACTTAGATATCTCGGAATTGCAAATACAGAAATAAAGAGTTCAAATGAGAATAGAGGTTACTTGTAAAATCGCATATTGTGTAAGAACATATTTTCTAAAAGTAGTGAAATATAGACAGATCATTCTAGGTGCATTCTATGTTGAAAGTTTTGATATCAGTCCGGAATCTCAATACCCATAGTCATCAACCAGTATTCATTCACGTATTTTAGAATATTAAAGTATATCTGGCAATAATTATTTCACACATGTAAAGTAACAATTTACCAAATGTAACATAAGTATCTCAAAATACCATTTAGTTGCTGCAGATCAGTTTTTTGTTTTACCCAGTAGAAATTCCAATTTTGATAGTGGAGTTTTGAAGTGACATTTTTGGCTTTTACTCCAATCAAACTGAGGAATGAAAAATTTCAAAAAGACAACTGAGACACCAATTAGGAGCATTCTGGATTCAGCAAAACAATTATTTATTTGTTTATTGGGCCACCTTATGGTGAAACATCAAGCAGTATCGAGTTTAATGTAGTGGTATTGCACAGGTTCTCTTAAAGTAGCCAGAAATAATTAATTAAATTAATTTTGTGCATAAATTTAATATCTTATCAGATTTGCTGCTGCACAGTTTGTAATGGCATCACTAATTAAGAACTACTGTAAACAGTACTGTGTTAAAACTGGATCAGCTTTTCTTATTGGTGTGGTCTAAAGGATACATATCCACTTGTGGAACTTCCCTGCTGTTTCTTGCATAGTTCAGATGGATCATTTATTTCCATACGAGCATGCAGATGGGTTCTCAGTTTAACATCTGCATTGATAAAATGGTCCATTTAATAGTGCTGCATTCTCTAAATGCTGCATTGAAGTGTTAGCCTAGAGCATGTTCTTAATTCTTGGAAAATTCTGGGAAAGCCACAACATCTCTACAATGGAAGCAAGAGTCCTCACTAAGGCAAACTAATATTTACATTTGATTTAATTTAGATTTTGCAGAATGCTGAAGTGAAAAGTTTGCAGTTGTTTTACAATTTGTTAAGAATCTTCACAATAATTTTATGTGTCATTTTACAGGGAAAACTAGTAGAGACGGGCAACATCTTTTTTGCTGTAAAAACCTGCAAAAAATTCCATCAGGAAAGAAGTAAGTATCTGCTGATATGCAGTGTATTTGCGAGATAACATTTTCAAATTCTGTGGTACCAAAAACTAATTCATCTATAGCATGTGCTTTTGCTGTAGTGGAATTGTACAATAGACTGCTTAGAGATAGTAAGAACTGCCGATGCTGGAGTCAGAGATAACACAGTGTGGAGCTGGAGGAACACAGCAGGCCAGGCAGCATCAGAGGAGCAGGAAAGCTGACGTTTCGGGTCGGGACCCTTCTTCAGAAATGGGGGAGGGGTAGGGGGCTCTGAAATAAATAGAGAGAGGAGGGGTGGGGCTGGAGAAGGTAGGTGGGATGGTGATAGTGAGTGCAGGTAGGCAATGGTGGGGATTGGTCAGTGAGGTGGGAGGAGCGGATAGGTGGGAGAGAAGAAGGACAGGTCAAGAAGGCCGGGATGAGAGGTCAGTGGGATGGTGATAGGAGAGTGCAGGTAGGCAATGGTGAGGGTTGGTCATTGAGGTGGGAGGAGGCCCGGGATGGACATGTCATCCAGGGAGTGGGAAGGGGGGAGTTGAAGTGGTTCGCAACTGGAAGGTGTTGTCATTTGTCACGAACCGAGCGCAGGTGCTCTACAAAGCGGTCTCTGAGCCTCCGCTTGGTCTCACCGATGTAGAGGAAGCCACATCGGGAGCATCCTGGGCCTCCTCCAGTGTCATAACGACGCCACCCGGAAACTGGAGGAGCAGCACCTCCTTTGCTGCCGGCAGCCCAATGGTCTCAATGTGGACTTTACTAGCTTCAAAATCTCCCCACCCCCGACCTCGTCCCACGACCAGCCCTCCCTCTCATCCCCGCCTCCTTGACCTGTTCGTCTTCTCTTCCACCTATCCACTCCTCCCACCTCACTGATCAACCCCCACCATTGCCTACCTGCACTTACCTATTGAACTCACCTAACTCACCTATTACCAAAGTGTTTTACAGTCAATGAAGTCATTTCAAAGTGTAGTCACTGATATAATGTGACTGGTAAATGCACACATTGCTTCAAAATGTTCCCCTTTACCTCGAAGGAACTGAAGGCAGGCAGCTTTGAGTATGTGACTGAGTGCGGTGTTAGCTGTCAGCATGCTGGCTCCTGTAACTGTTGCAATGGAGATGGAGAAATTAGGAGAATGAGTCCTTACAAGAAGTAAAATGTATAGCAGTGTGGTCGAGGTAGCTGTGTGGGAGTCCATGGATCATGCAAATTTGAAGAAAAGTTAGAGATGGACACATCTTGAATAAGTGTCTTCTACCCCATTGTTGGTCCTAATGTCCTAAGAATCTGAAGTCTTCCCACCAGCATTGTACCTCAAGTAACACATTGCTCCTCCACATCACCCTGCTTCAACTCTCACTAGCATGTGGCAGTTGGAGTAATCCTCACATTACTATCTTTGTGATCCTACTATTAATTTCCTCCCTAGATTCTCAATGCGTGTCTCCTCAATTTTTTTGTGCTGGTATGTGCTCCAGATTCTGCCTCCCTTTCTGCTGCAAAATATTCTACATCCTCAGCGTGATGTCCGCTACTCTGGCACCAGGTAGATAACACACCTCTGAATTCTTACAATCCCTACAGTGTGGAAACAGGCCAACACCGACTCTCCGAAGAGCATTCCACTCAGACTCACTACCCTACCCTATAAGCCTGTATTTCCCCTGGCCAGCACAGACACTATGGGCAATTTTGCATGGCCAAGCCACCTAACCTGTCCACCTTTGGACTGTGGGAGGAAACCAAAGCACCCACAGATAACCCAGACAGACACAGGGAGAATGTGCAAACTCCACGCAGATAGTAACCCAGGGCTCGAATTGAACCCAGGTCCCTGGCGCTGTGAGGCAGCAGTGCTAACCATTCAGCCACTGTGCCACCTTCTGGGACTCTCAATGACATTTTCATAAATGTCTGTCTGCCCCTCTAACTGAACCTTCTATCAAACGGCATTTCTGCACTTTGCTGCTCCCCCTCAGACATTGTCTTGCCCATTGATACCTTGGCCTAGAGCAGCTCTTGGAAGCATCCTGCTGTCATTGGCAGGACAGTTTATATGCTTAGATTGTTGTGGATTCATTACAAACCTGTCCCAGCTAGATTTACCTGCTTTTAGTGAGGCAGCTGGGATTCAGCAGCAGTCAGGACTCAGAACAGCTCAATGGAAACAGGGAATCTTAGGTGAGAAAATGCTGCTTGAAATGGTGCCAGTGAGACTGTGCATGGCCAAAGAATCCTTTCCTTTTGCACGACCATTCACTGATTTTATAAACGCACCAACAACCCACCTGGTCACAGTTCCAGACAGCTTCCCTCTGAAATGTGAGAAATTTCCATTTTGGCAACTTTTGTTCTAAAAATCTAAAAGCAGTATCCACAGCAATAGTGTTCAGTTAAGATCAAACTGTGACTAGCTTGCATTCGCACCATATATCTCCACCATTAATTGGGCAGCCGACACATCTCTAGGATTATTAAAGCAACAACCCTTTGGAAAAACCCAACATGTCAACGACCAGAGTAAGTTGGCAACCTGAAATTAAGTTAAGTTAAGTTAAGTCTTTCTGCTTCACAAGAAAGAATCCCAACCCAGGTGTTCAACGTTGTTCTTTCTCAGGCCCACTCACTCTAACAAAACAGTATGACAAAGAGATGACAAAACAACAATGATGGAAGAGCTAGAAAACAAAAAGTGATTAATGAAGCAGTTAAGACAGGAAGAAGTAAAGGAGATGGAATAGTGTGAATTGAAGATTTAAAAAATACAAAACAGTTCTGGATTTAGATATATCTAGCTATAATTTTGTATGATTCCACAGCAACCTATTCACATGACTCATGGATCGGGCCCATTGTTTGAAAAGGTTAGATCAATTAGATTGTGTCTTACCAGTTTAATTAGTTTGATCACAGTTTTGTGAAAATTGTTTGATGTTTGTTCTGGAGTAGAGGGAAAACACTATCTTATATATTTTTGTTAACTCGATACAATTTTAAATCTGCTTTCTGCATTCAATTTTAGTAGACACTCAGACTGTCTCAAAATATCAAAATTGGGATAACCTTTTGAATGCTTTCGTATGAAGAATGACTATATAGGATTATCTTATTGATGCACATTTGATACTTGACCTATATGATACCGTGAATATGTTTGAACTGATCACCAAGAAAGTCTTGGAAGTTTTGTAGAGTGTACAGTGGCAATTGAACCAGCAGGTAGTTTGTTTCTCAATTCTCATTTGGAATCTTGTCGCAGTATGGAGGCTGAACTATAAAATTGACTAAATTTTACTGCTTTCTGGAGCCTTAACCAGATGATAGGTGTAGATCATTTTGTTTTTGGGTATATATTCAACTTTTCCTTACAGCGTTTCTGAACATTCAATTCTATTATCTTGCAGTACCAATTGTAAAGAAAACTTGGGAAAAACAAGCAGCTCTAATCGAATACTACAGTGATTACGCAGATAGCTCCATTCCAACCCACTATTTAGGAATACCAAATACTGAAAGAGGTAAGTTCTTGAACAGATAATTATGTTACTAATGAACAGCAGACCTTTTGAATTTGTCATCAGTATTTTAAGTATACGGCAAATATTTTCACCTTACGGTTCTTTTCCATTTGTTAGCAAGCTTTAAAATAACCCTACATGATGGCCCCTATTTTTCCACAATACTGAACAAGTACTTTTATTTATTGGACTACTTCATTATCTATAATTGCTAGGTTGTGCATATCTCAGTCATAAGTGATTCAATGAGTTTTGAACAGAAGCTCTTTTTGATACATTAAATAGAATATATAAGAACATGTTCAATAACTCAAATTTGAAAACAAATTTTATTTTGCCAGAGGCTAACATATTGTGTACAAAATTAAGAACTTAATGTGCTAATCCAAGCTGCACCACCCAAGAATGTTGAGTGTTACATTGTAGCACTAAATCCTTTTTTTATATTAAAAATACTCTGGAGGTCATGTTATCTTCCATTGAATTTTTCTACAATAAAACTATTTTGCCAGACAGTACTATATAGATATTGTTCTAAACCTATTCGGTTAGAGATGAAGGGTGCAATCCCTTCTCAGGCCTACCAATATGGGCTATGGTGGGAAGTTTGGGTTTGTCGCATGAGGTGGCAAGCAAGGCCTTTCTTGATGTCAATACCGAGACATGTTCCAACCAAATCTCCGATATCATGACGAGATTTTCACCATCCAGCAGTGAGACACCTATTAATAGGGATTATTGTTCATGATCACGCTCATTACTATATAATCTCACCACATTATGAGCAGGTTCCCATTCTTCCAACTGCTGGATAGAAACTGGATGCCAAGAATTCCCAACATGAACCTGGTGACTCCAGCTTGCCGCATTCTCCCCAGGATCCTCTTCTTGGGCACCCGGTACCAACCTTTCAGGGCACGCCCCATGGACACTGGCCACATACACCTCATTTTTACCTTCTTTGGCATCCAACAAGGACCATCCTGTCTGCACCATCAAGGGACAGTATACTTCTGCACTTTGCTGCTGCACTTCAGAGCGCAAAGGTGCTTTTTATTAAAAGGCTGCTGCAATAACACTTTGCGTACAGGGACAGGCACCTAGCTCATGGACTGAACCAACAAACATCTCAAGGCTGCTGCCTTAATACCTACTCACTTTGCACTCACCTGGATGCTCAGAGAACCCTTATTTTACCTTGCCCTCTTGCATTTTCTCACCTCAGCCAGCTCTTAAAGACTGTCAGTATTTCTGTTCTGCCTTGCTGTTAAATGCGTGCAGGAAATTAGACGGCTTGTCACGTTTGCCATCAGTAAAGGGGGTGGACATGTTGCTGTACAGCACATTCCTATATCAGTCTTACGCCTACAGGATGTACCATATACCTATAAACCAAACATACTGCATATGCGTCAACTGAGTTGCCATGTCTCGAGGTCTGAGGGGAGTAGTCCTCAGTCAAGGCAGGGAGACACCCCTTTGTCAGCGATTCCTGACACAGTAAGTCAAGGCAGCTTCCAATATCAGTTCAAGGGCTTAGTTGCAGTTAGGTGGCTGATCAGGGTTAGGGGGTCTGTACCTCTGCAATCCTGGGAGTGGATCACAATCAATGACTCTAATGCAAACAGTATGGGAAGCTGTAATGATATCCTTCCAGGGATCGATTCACTAAAAGTCAAAGATGGGAAGATGGGTGTTATCTGGGGTCGTGGTGATGGGAGGGAAGCTGAGGAATTCAGTTCTTGGAATTAAATGAGCGATTCACCAGGAGTATAAAAATGGAACAATGCCTTCACATGGATAACTCCAGTTCAAAGTTTTAAAATTTACTGTAAAAATTAAAGCAAGATTAAAAGGAGCGTGGCAGCGTGGCTTCAGAACTAAAAAAAAAACGATGGTGGGGAAGAGCTTTTCATAGCAGAGGCAGTAAGCATACAGTGATATTCCCCAGGGACCAGTATTAAGACTGCACACTTTTTTTATATGTTAATATTTGCTTGGGTAAGCAAGGAATAATTTTAAAGTTTGCAGATGTTACAAAATTCGAATATGTATGTACAAGCAGGGAAGTAATTGGGTAGATACAGGAGAAAAGCAGAGAGACCATGACCGGAGCTCATAGTTTAAGGATACAGGGTAAACCATTTAGGACTGAGATGAGGTGAACTTTCTTCACCCAGAGATTGGTGAGCCAATGGAAATTGCTATCACAGAAAGCAGTTGAGGCCAAATATTATATGATTTCAAGGTGTTGGATATGGCAGAAATAGGCTGTGAGTTAGGTGATCAGTCATGAGCAAAGTGAATGGCAGAGCAGGGTTGGAGGGCTGAATGGCCTACTCCTGCACCTATTTTCTATGTTTCTCTGGATCAGTTTATCAGGGTAGATGTGAATGTAGAATTAAAAACACAAAAATAACAGTTATGATCTTATTGAACGGCAAAACAGGCTCAAGGAGCTGAATGGTCTCTTTCTGCTCCTAATTCCAGTTCACATGGTGAACGGGGAAGACAAATGGCAGATTAAATTTAAAATGTGAATTGATCAATTTTGCTGGGAAAAAAGTGAAGAAAGACAACATAAATTTTGTGGTACAATTTTAAAGAGGAAGTAGAGACAAAGAGACCATATGTACACAAATTTTTGAATACAGCAGGATAAGTTGAAAAGGCTGTATAAAAGCACATAGGATTTTTAACTTTATTAATAGAAACTTTGAAGGAAAAATGCAAGGCAGTTGTGCTAAACCCTTATAAAATGGTGGTTAGGTCTCATTTGGAGTATTGTCGTTAATTTAAGTTACAATGCTTTAAGAAAGACTTCAAAACCTTAGAGAGGGTGCAGAGGAGATTTTCAAGAATCGTAACCTGGTGAAAGTGGAGAAGCTGCGGTTCTTCTTCCTAGAACACTGCAGACTTAGAGGAAATTTGATGGAGATCAACAAAATCATGCATTGATTAATAGATAAGTAGTGAGAAACAGAATACGGTAGCAAAAGACTCAATCCATAGAGGGCACAGATTAAGGTGATTCACAGATATACCAGAGGAGAGATAATGACATTTTGTCCTGCAGAGCAAGTTTTGTGATCTGGAATACACACTGCAAAGGTGTTTGAAACAGATCCCATAGCAACTTTCGAAAGGAAGTTTGGTGAACACTTGAAGGGAGAATGGGGGAAAGATCAGGGAAGTAGCACTAGCTGGATAACACTTTCAAAGAGTTTGAAAGACTTTGGCATGTTGGGTTGAATGGTCTCAGTCTGTGACATATTGTTCTCCGAATCTATTTGGATGGAAAGAATCCATTGATACATTTTGTGATGTAACTATAGTTTAACTGAATAGTGTGGGTAAACAAGTATTTTGGTAATCAACATTTTTGATGTGGTTGAACACTTGCAGGAAAATACATGCCTTTGAAGATCTCAGGATACTTTCTTAATTTTCTCGTTTCTCTTAGTCAACTAGATATCACAGGCTAAAGTATGAAATAGCTTAAAGGAATTTGCATTCACATAGCATCTAATCTTGTCTTCAAAACATTTCAAAGTGCTTCACACACACTTTTAAACTGCTTCTAGGGTGATATCACTGTTATTATGCAGGTAAGCACACTGACCATACACAGCAAGATCCAACAGCACGGGGTATCATCTTTTCTTTGTTAATGCTGATTGATGGAGAAACACAGTTAAGAACAATGGCTCTTCAAATATTGTTCTGCATCCTCACAAGGTTAGGGCTGTAGAATGGGCTTTCAACAAAATTGATGTGGGGGAAGAGTTCAGGAGAGTGGAGCTGTAGGCCTACAAAACAAATGTGGTGACATTGCAAGGCAGCTATCTAGGTAATGATTCCCAGAATAGGACAGAAAAGCATGGAGCGTATAAGCATTAAAAAATAGCAAATAGGGTCAAAGGAAGAAAAATGGTGTAGGGGTGACCTGTACCTGTCCATACTAAGTGACCCATACCTGCTTTACACCGAAGAGGCCCATCTTTGAAAGATACAAAATGGCCAACAGGGGTTAAAACAAAATGGGACAGCCTGCTCCAACATTTAAGTGAAACACAATGGTAACTTTGAACAAGTCTACACCAAGGTTAGCAGAAGAGCCTCACCACCAACCATTTGAAACAGTTTTGATAAGAGAATGCGTAAGAACAGACAAATGATTAATTCCAGCCTTATTAATGAAAGGATGATTGTGCCAATAAATGAAAAACGTCAGGTGCAGGTCTCAACCCATGAACTAGCTAAGATTACCTCCCTAAACAGCTGCAAAGACAACAGCTAAAGGTATTTTGTAGTAATTAGCGTCCTACCTACAGTATTAAGAAATAGGCTTTAATTAAAGATTATTCAGATAATCATAGAAGTAGACTTAACATATAACCAAAGTATAATACAAGCATTGGGGAAACGTGTTTAAACCTATATATGAAAGTTAATTAGTCTTAGGAAATGCCTTATCTTATGCCCTGAGCAAGATAGATTGTTCACAACTCATTAATTACAAAGTGCTAACAACAGAAGTATCTATACAACTTTACATTTTATAATTAACTTTATAGTAGAAATTAACCTTTACAGCAATTAGTTAAAACTCTTTTGTATTTTTTCAGATATAATTGGGACAGTGAGAATGGCTGAATTTGATAAAAGAAAACACATGTAGTACAATGAATCGTAGACTTCACGCAGTCCTTAGAGATAAGAAGCCTGAGACAGATCCAAAGAGGTGTAGCCAGTAACTTTGGAATGCTAGTGAATAGGATGCATAGAAAGATCCCAAGGCCTAGAGATTACAATATCTGGTACATGCCATAAGACCATGGGAACCTGTGGCTGTCCATAGGAATGCCCATCATTGATTAGGTTCCCATGGGATTGAGTGTATGAATTAAGAGGGAAGGACAGTGACTACACTGTATTTGATAATTGTGACAGAAAATTATAAAATGCTGCATTTTCACTGTAAAGATCAGAGTGTGTCATTGATCCCCTTCCGACCTGAGCCAAAGATTAAGGGAAAAATTGCTTTCTTACGTTGAGGCCAGATTCAGGGAAGGTCCTTTGGCCCTCTCCGTGCATCAACCGGTTTCTGCTTGAATACTTGCCTGAAACCTGCCTGCCTCCTGAGCTTTTGTACCCAGTTGGGTGGTGTGCTCCTACAAATGGTAAGAAGGCAAAATTAATAGCTTTTTACTTAAATGTGCATATTATTCAGAACAAAATAAATGAATTAACAGCCACAAATAGGAGCTAATGAATGTGATCTTATAGGCATTACAGAGACATAGTTACAAGGCGATCAAAAGTGGAAACTATATAATCAGGGGTATGTGACTTTTCAGAAGGACAGACAGGAAGGAACGAATGTTGGGATAGTTTTGTTAGTATGAGCTGGAATAAATAAAATAACGAAAAAGATCTTGGATCAGATAATGTTCAACCCATTGGGTGAAGTTAAGAAATAACACTGGGTGAGAAAACACTGGTGAGTGTAGTCTATAGGCTCCCTAACAGTAGATTTACAATAGGAGAATAATTCAGGGGATAATGAGGCCATGTAGGTAAGGCAGTGCATTAATCATTGGTGACTTTAAATTCATGTAGATTTGGACAATCAAATTGGAAGAGGAGGAATTCATAGAATGGAACAGTTGCCTAGAAGAGTATGCTGTGTATTCAACCAGAGATCAGTTTTTGATTTCATAATTCATAATAAGGCTGGTGTAATGAATGATCTCAGTAGATAATCCCCTTGGGAAACATGACCATAACCTGATAGAATTAATCATTTGAGACTGAGAAATTTGGGTCAGAAGCAAATGTGCCCAACCTAAATGAGAGTGATCACACAGGTTAGGGAAGACTTGGCTGGAGTGGCCTGGGAAAGGCATTTAGCAAAAAATATGAGATAACAAGGTGTAGAGCTGGATGACCACAGCAGGCCAAGCAGCATCAGAGGAGCAGGAAAGTTGACGTTTCGGGTCGAGACCCTTCTTCAGAAAATGAAGCAAAAAATATGGTTGAAGCGCAATGGCAGATATATTAAGAAAATAGTTTGACTTGTAGTATATGTGTCCTAGTGAGGAAGAAGGATTCTAGGAAGAGGATAAACCAACCATGGTTGACCAAGGAAGTTGAAGATAGTATCAAATTGAAAGAAAAACATACAATGTAGCTAAGATTAGTGGTAAACCAGAGGATTGGGAAAGTTTTAAAAGCTAATAGAGGATGACCAAAAATACAGATAAGAGGGAGAGAATAAACTATAAGGATAAACCAGCAAGTAATATAAAAATGGACAGTAAGAGTTTCTTTAAATATATGAAAAGAAAGACAAGAGCTAAAATGAACATATGCTACTGGGGAAACAGTAATGGCGATCCAGGAAGTCACAGATTCATAGAGAATCAGTGAATTACAGAATTGTTGTGATATGGAAGGAGAACATTCTTGCCTGCACCAGTTCTGTTACCTAGTGCCAATTTCTTGCCTTAACCCCGTATCTGTGCTCATCATTTCTACTCAAATAGTCATCCAATGCATTCTTGAATACCTCAATTGAACTTGCCTCCACCACATTTTCAGGCAACGCATTCCATCCCTAACTACTAGCTGTATCAAAAAGATTCTTCTTACACCGGCCTTTCTTTGTTTGCACATCAGTTTACAACTATGCCCTCTCATTTTCTTTTCTCTTCCCAGTGGGGACAGCTTCTCCCTATCTATTCCATCCAGCCTACTCACGATTTTTGAGGCCTGTATCAAATCTCTCAGCATTCTTCTCTCCAACGAGAACAGTCCCAACTTCTTCAATCTGTCTTCATAACTAAAATTTCTAATTCTTGTAAATGTTCTTGTAAATTGCTTCTGCACTCTTTCCAGTGCATTCACATCTTTCCTTAATGTGGCTCCCACAAATTACACAGTACTTCAGCTGAAGTCTAACAGCATCTTGTGCAAGTTCGATATCACCTACCTGCTTCTTGTACTCAACGCCCCTATTATTAAGCTGAGAACACTGTATGCTTTAATAACCGTTCCCCACCTGACCTGCCTCCTTCAATACTCTGTGCACCCTCTTTAGAATTATAATTCCTATTTTAGATTGTCTGTCAATATTCTTGCAACCAAAGTGCATCACCTCATCTGCTACATATCTGCCCACTTCTCCTTTTGGAGTTCTGCACCAACCTCCTCACAGTTTACAATTCTTCCAAGTTTAATGTCATTTACAAACTTTGAAATTATCCCCTCCACGCCAAAATCCAGATCATTAATATAAATCAGGAAAACCAAAGGTCCGGTACCAACCTCTGGAGTACTACAAACCTCCCTGTAGCCCAAAAAACATCCGTTTGACCACTACTGTCTGAGATGGCAGAGAAGTTGTATAAATGCTTTGCATCAATCTTCACGGTGGAAGAGGATTAGAAAACTGTCAATGTAACACTCTTATTTAGAAAGGGAAGGAGATAAAAAGTTAGTTTAACAGCTTCATTTGGAAAATCTTTGTATCTATAATAAGGAATGTAACAGCAGAACATTTAGAAGTAGAACATGTAATCAAGTAGAGTCAGCATCAAGAGAGAATTGGCTACAAATAGAACACAGAGCTGGGATAAAGAGAACATATTCAGGCGGCAACCTGTAACTAGTGCACTGCCACAGATCAATTGAGTCCATCATTATTTACAATATATGTTAAAGACTTGGATGAGAAAAGTAAATGTCCTATTGCCAAGTTTGCCAGATGACACAAAATAGGTAGAGATAACACCAAAATTGGAGGTGTAGTGGACAGCGAAGAAGGTCACCTCAGAAAACAACAGGGTCTTGATCAGATGGGCCAGTGGGCCGAGAAGTGGTAGATGGAGTTTAATTTCGATGAATGTGAGGTGCTGCATTTTGGAAAGGCAAATCAGGGCAGGACTTATATACTTAACGGTAATGTCCTGGGGAATGTTGCTGAGCAAAGAGACCTTGGAGTTCACGCTCATTGTTCCTTGAAAGTGGAGTCACAGGTAGATGGGATAGTGAAGAAGGTGTTTGGTATGCTTGCCTTTATTGGTCAGTGCATTGAGGATAGGAGTTGGGAGGTCATGTTGTGGCCATGCAGGACAATGGTTGGGCCACTATTGGAATACTGCGTACAACTCTGGTCTCCCTGCTACAGGAAGGATGTTCTGAAACTTGAAAGAGTTCAGAAAAGATTTACAAGGATGTTGCCAGGGTTGGAACTATAGGGACAGGCTGAATAGACTGGTGCTAGTTTCCCTGGAGCTATAGGGATAGGCTGAATAGACGGGTGCTATTTTCCCTGGAGCATTGGAGGCTGAGCGTAGACCTTATAGAAGTTTCTAAAATCATGAGGGGCATGGATAGAGTAAGTAGGATTTTGGTGTGGACGGGACAATTTCAAAGTTAGTAAATGACATTAAACTTGGAAGAATTGTAAACTGTGAGGAGGTTGGTGTGGAACACTGAAAGGAGATTGACACATTGGAGAAATGGGCGGATATGTAGCGGATGAGGTGATGCACTTTGTCTTTCAATATTCTTGCAACCATTCTAAAATAGGAATTACAATTCTAAAGAGGGAGCGCAGAGTATTGAAGGTGGCAGGTCAGGTGGGGAACAATTATTAAACAGTTCTCAGCTTTGGGGTGGGGGAGACCAAAACTGGAGGGTATAGGTTTAAGGTGAGAGGGGAATAATTTTAAAGGGATCTAAGAGGCAACTTTGTCACGCAGGGGGTGGTGCATTAATGGAATGAACTGCCAGAGGGAGTGGTGCAGGCTGGTACAATAACAACATTTAAACAGCATCTGGATGGGTATATGAATAGGAAGGGTTTAGAGCCATATGGGCTAATGCTGGCAAATGAAACTAGATTTATTTACAATGTCTGGTTGGCATGGACGAGGTGGACTGAAGGGACTGTTTCCATGCTGTATATCTCTATGACTCTATGATAATTAATGAGGCTGACATGAAAGTCTACTGAGGGATATAGACAGGTTAAATGAGTCGACAAGAACCTGGCAATTGGAATATAATTTGGGAAAAGGTGAGGCTAAGCATTTTAGCACAAGAAGTAGAAGAGCTGAATATTATTTAAATGGAGGATGACTGCAGAAAGCTGCAGGATATAGTGATTTGGAGCTGTCATTCATGGATCACAGACAGCATACAAGTTTAGGAGGTAGTGGGGAAGACAAATGGAATGTTGGCCTTGCAAATGAATTTAAAAACAGGAATACCTTGCGCAAACTGGACAAAGCACTAATCAGACCACAACTGGAATGTTGTGAATGAAGTTTTGGGCCCTTTATCTAAGGAAACTTAAACTAGCATTGGAGGCAGTCCAGAGAATATTCACTTGACTGGTCACAGGTATAGAGGGATTTTTAAAAAAATTTATTCATTTTTTGGGATGTGGGCGTCACTGGCTGGGCCAGCATTTATTACCCATCCCTAGTTGCCCTTGAGAAGGTGGTGCTGAGCTGCCTTCTTAAACCGCTGCAGTCCACCTGCTGTGAGTTGACCCACAGTGCCAACAGGGAGTGAATTCCAGGATTTTAACCCAGCGACAATGAAGGAACGACGATATATTTCCAAGTCAGGATGGTGAGAGTCTTGGAGAGGAATTTGAAGATGCTGGTGTTCCCATGTATCTGCAGCTCTTGTCCTTCTAGATGGAAGGGGCTGTCTGAAGATCTTTAGTGAATTTGTGAAGTACATCTTGTAGGTAGTACATACTGCTGATACTGAGCGTTGCTGATAGATGAAGTGGATGCTTGTGGATGTAGTGCCAATCAAGCGGGCTGCTTTGTCCTGGATGGTGTCAAGCTTCTTGAGGTTGTTGGGGCTGCACTCATCCAGGCAAGTGAGGAATGGATTGCATCACACTCATGACTTGTGCCTTGTAGATGGTGGACAGGCTTAGGGGAGGCAGGAGGTGAGTTACTCGCCACATATTCCTAGCCTCTGACCTGCTCTTGTAGCCACTGTGTTTATGTGGTGAGTCTACGTGAGTTTCTGGTCAATGATAACGCCCAGGATGTTGATAATGGGGGATTTAGTGATGGTAATACTGTTGAATGTCAAGGGGCGGTGGTTAGATTGTCTCTTATTGGTGATGGCCATAGTCTGGCATTTGTGTGGCACAAATGTTAGGTGTCATTTGTCAGCTCAAGCCTGGATGTTGTCCAGATCTTGTTGCATTTGAACATGGACTGCTTCAGTATTTGAGGAGTCGCGAATGGTGCTGAACATTTTGCAATCATTGGTGAACATCCCCACTTCTAACCTTATGATGGAGGGAAGGTCATTGATGAAGAAGCTATAGATGGTTGGGTGTAGGATACTAGGTATGATTCCAGCCACCAGAGAGTTAACCCCCTGATACCCATTGATTCCAGTTTTGCTAGGGTTTTTTGATGCCACATTCAGTCGAATGCAGCCTTGATGTCAAGGGCAGTCACTCTCACTTCATCTCTGGAATTCAGCTCTTTTGTCCATGTTTGAACCAAGGCTGTAATGAGGTCAGGAGCTGAGTGGCCTTGGTGGAATCTAAACTGGGCATCACTAAGAAGGTTATTGATGAGCAGGCACTGCTTAATAGCAGTTGATGACTCCTTCCATCACTTTACTGATGATCAAGAGTAGGCTGTTGGGGCAGTAATTGGCCGCATTGGATTTGTTCTGCTTTTAATGTACAGGACATACCTGGGCAATTTTCGACATTGTCGGATAGGTACCAGTATTGTAACTGTACTGTAACAGCTTGGCTAGGGGGAGCAGCAAGTCTTCAGTACTATTGCCAGAATGTTGTCAGGGCCCATAGCCTTTACAGTATCCAGTGTCTCCAACCATTTCTTGATATTGCGTGGAGTGAATCCAGTTGGCTGAAGACTGGTATCTGTAATGCTGGGGACCACTGGAGGAGGATTTTTGTATGAGAAAAGGTTGTGCAGGTTCAATTTAAACACATGGAGTTGAGAAAATTGCGAGGAGACCTTATTCAAACACAGAAAGTTCTTGGGAGTCTTGACAGGGTAGATACAGAGAGATTTTTTCCCCTTTTGGGAGTGTCTAGGACTAATCTCAGAGTGTGGAGGATTTTTTTTCTCTCTAAGGGTGGAGTTATTCACTGCAGAGGACTGTCAAAACTGGATCATTGAATGTTTTCAAGGCTGAGATATTTTTGGTATTTCATCAGTAAGGGAATTAAGGGCCATGGGGAATGGGAAATAAACAGGATTTTCAAATCAGCCATGATGTCCTTGAATGCCACACCATACCTGATTTCCAAATGGCCTACTACTGCTCCTAATATCCCATCCAAAAATGGTACTTCTGAAAATCTCCCACAATACTGTGCTGCAGTATCAAGCTTGATTATGTATTGGAATAAGACATGAATCTGTCACCACCTTGTTTAGAGGTGAGTTTGTTCCCAGCTGAGCCAAGCTTTCAAATATTTGTGGGATGTGGAATGCTTGATGTGTTATCTTGAGCTCCACTGTCATATTCTTCTGCTGTTTTAGTTGTCTAGGTCTGCTTCTGTTCTTATCTACATTGCACTTGTTCTCCAATGGCCTACTTTCATTTCCCTCCCTACGTTTTGTGGTTTGTTCAAGTGATGGCCAGCCATGGATCAGAGGATAGTGATGTATTTGCTGCAGCTTGTTAGGAAGTTCATGGAGAAGGATTAGAGTTTTTGTCATATGGTTAGATACTGGAGAGAATGTTAGTTTGATGATGGTGGTAGAGATCATATTGGATGAGGTGAAATTTATTAATCAACCGTTGAAACTGACATTTGCTCCTGTTAAGATGTTGACCTAAGCTGGGGTTACCTTTTTCCTATGCACAGTTTAAGATCCACATGGTTAATTGTACCCAGGTGTTCATTGACAATTGTGCATATAGATCCTGTCAGATTTTCAGATAGAGACAGACCTCTTTCCAGTTTCATAATGTTTCTGTCCTGTCTCTTTGAGAGAAAGCTTAGAAAGCAAAGGTTATGGATGCTAAAAAAATGTCCATTGCTGGTTTCTGTGAGCAAGTAGCATTGATTATTATGCTTTATGGTTTACATTGTACAGTAAATGAGCTAAATACTAGGGCCTTTATTGGATATTGCAGGTGATGTATCAGTATCCAATTCACAGATGTGTGGTTGTATAGTGCCTTGAGCAATTTGCCAAGCAGAAAGAACACACTTTAATGAAGCTAAATAAGGATTTTCATTGATCCATTTCACAACTGAACTGGTACACTTTGTTCTAAACAGTGCAACTTAAAGGTCCAGAATTTGCTGAAATTTATGCAGATTTTGCCATTGGCAACTAATGGTGTAATTTGTGGTGGAACTCATTTTCCTAAGTCAGAATGTATAAATACAACACCAAGCAAGGAGAACTTCAGCCCATGCCATCTTTAGCTCCTTCCTCGTTGTATTGAGGTTATGAAAGTTAGTTCAATTAAATTAAATGAGCAGTTATGCATATTATGTATTTAGAAATTTATAAAGTAGCTTTACTAACCTCTGACCATTTTTATTCACTCATGGGATGTGGGTGGCCCTGGTTAAGCCAGCATTTACTGCCCATCCCTAATTGCCCTTGAGAAGATGGTGGCGAACTGCCTTCTTGAACTGCTGCAGTCCATTTGCTGTAGGTAGATGCACAATGTCATTAGGGAGGGAGTTTCAGGATTTTGACTCAGTGATATTGAAGGAAGAACAATATATTTCCAAGTCAGGATGGTGAGTCAAGCTTGGAGATAAACTTACAGGGGGTGATCTTCCCATGCATCTACTGCCAATGTCTGTCTAAATGGAAGTAGTTGTGAGGTTGGAAGGTGCTGTCTAAGGAGTGTTGGTGAATTTCTGCAGTGCGTCTCGTGGATCATACATTCTGCTACTATTGAACATTGATGATGGACAAACTAGATTTTTGTGAATGTGGTGCTAGTAAAGCGGCTGCTTTGTCCTGAATGGCGTCAAGCTTCTTAAGTGTAGTTGGAGCTGCACCCATCTGGGCAAGTGAGGAGTATTCCATTGCTCTCCTAACTTGTGCCTTGTAGATGGTGAAGAGGCTTTGAGAAATCAAGAGGTGAGTCAGTTGCCAAAGAATTCCTACTATTTTGTCCAAGCGCCAATTGTATTGTGTTTTTACATGGTTTCTCATTGTAAGGCCTGGTGAATTTTGTCAATACATATTATCAAACCCACCTCATTAAGCATCTACCCCACCCACTGATATCCCTTTTGTCAGATTCTAGCTTTCTCGCACCTTGTGCTGTTTCTGCAACAATGTGCCAATGCCACAAGATCCTGGAATTGGCAGGCATTCTGGCGGCAGCACCATCTTTGAAAGCCCAACATGCATCCGGTCAAGTGCAGACAGTCTGGTTCCTGATATTTGCCCCTGACATGGCAAACTGTGGAGGTTTGGCACCCAGCTTTGTGGGCATGGCCCTGGAGGTCCTGCTGGGTGGAGTGGCACAGAAGCATTCTCATTCACCCTAAGACCAACAGAGGAAACCATGCTACAGACTGTGCCAGCCTTATCTGAGCTTGTCATTTGGCTCAGTGCGGTTTCGGGAGCCCGAATTAATGTAATAAGAAAATCACTAACCTTCTCCAATCCACCACATAATTGCTGCCATCTCATTGATACCTCCCGTTCACTCTATCTCTGCAACCGTACCCACCTTCAATCAAAGCTCATTCACTGCCACTCTGTGTTGCCTGCAACATTTTCCTCACACCACTAAATCTTCACACCTTCTACACTGCCTGCTCACTCGCTTGGGACACATCTGCTCTGCAACAAAACCAAAAGCGACACCAGAGATAGTAAGAACTGCAGATGCTGGAGTCAGAGATAACATAGTGTAGAGCTGGAGGAACACAGCAGGCCAGGCAGCATCAGAGGAGCAGGTAAGTTGACGTTTTGGGTTTCAGATTTCTGAAGAAGGGTCCCGACCAGAAGTGTCAACTTTCATGCTCCACTGATGCTGCCTGGCCTGCTGTGTTCCTCCAGATCCACACTGTTATCTCAAAAGCTATGCCACCAACTTTCATCTCCTTTAATACCTGCCTTTCTCTCTCTCATTCCAGGAGGAAAACAGCCCACAATAGGGCAGAAAGAGTAAAAGTGAGCAATGGGCTGTCTGACATTTGGCTGCTCACCCATTATGTGGAGAGCATCCTGACTCTGACAGCCATGTGTAGCTGACTGACTATATCCAAGCCCCTAGACTAGTATCGGCTGACATACTCTGCCAGGACCCCCTAAACGAAGGCTATCTCCCCTCACTTGACTGAGGACTGCTGACAAACTGGCTTTATGTCTGCCTTAAATGGCAAGGCAATACAACAGGATTGTGAGCCTCATATTTCTGGCTGAGGAAAGTGCCAAAGGACAAGGCAATGCAAGGCAGGGCTACTGTGAGCATCCAGGTAGCTTAGATTAAGTGCATACTAAGGCTTAAAGTGAAAAGGCCAGACATGTGGTCTGGCCCAGTCCATGAGATGGTGCATGTCCCTAAGTGCTCAGTGTCCTTGCTGCGACATTCCAATGATGGTGGCTGCTGCTGCTGCTGCTACAACCTGAGGTGCAGCTTTGAAGTGTAGAAATATCCTGTGAGTGTATTGAAGATGTGCCATGAGGGTAGCACATGTTGAATGCCCATGTCAATGGACGTAGGTTATGTGAGACCCTTACCCATGGAGCATGTCCTTAGATTCTGGTACCCGATGTGCAGCATGGAGGTTCTTTGGACCAAGTGGCAAGCTGAAGTTGCCAGGTACCTGCTCTGAATTCTATTTGGAGAATTCTCGATGCCTTGCTTGTTCGGCACATTTGGTATGATAGGAAGCTGATTGTTAACCAGATGATAAAACAAAGAACTGCAGATGCTGGAGATCTGAAATAAAAGCAGAAATTGCCGGCTAAACTCAGCAGGTCTGGCACATCTATGCAGAGAAAGCAGAGTTAATGTTGCAAGTCCAATGACTTCTCATAAGAACTCGAAGTCCTGAATTGCATTCAGTTCCAGAAGAGAATTAATGAGGTGAGTCGTAACGTCAATAAGGCATTTAATTGGTTATAATCCCCTTAATTGGCAAGTCACCAGTGCCTGGTGAGAAATTAGCGTCGCTGCTGAGCAGATTCAAAGAGAAGCTGCTGATGCCCCCTTGTTAGTGGCACCATGCTCCCATCCCTAACCACACCGATCTGGCAGGAATGTTGCCCTGGTTTCCAGTGGATTCCATTAATTAACATTTAAGGACCTTAATTGCTGGCAGTCTGCCGGCCTCCAGTGGACTTTCTTGCTTAGCACTTGATCACTGAGATGGCAAGAAGGGTGCAAGTATCGCTGCAAAAATCAACTTACCCAATTATTTCCCCTTCCCACCTCCAGGGTGTAGAAAATTGGGCCTGTGCATCTCCTTAACCAATCAGATTGAAGAATCCTTACTGCAGCATGCAAGGTGATAAATATGGTACAGTGGTAGTATCCCTACCTTTGGGCCAGGAGATCTGGGTTCAAGTCCCACCTGCTTCAAAGGTGTGTAATGACATTTCTGAACACATTGATTAAAATTATTTATAAATTGACTGATCTCTGAAAAAGACAAGTGGATGCTGTCTGCTAGTTGTAATGATTTTGGCAAGCAGCCAGCACTTTTCACATTATGCAATAAGTTGACACAGCAGCATGGAACACATAGTATACTAGTTAAAGTTAGCCTGCAGCAATGGTTATGTAGAGGTGGGTTCTACAAAGTGTGGGACACTAAGCACAAGTATGCTAATCCAAGTGAAAGGCAGGACAAGAAGAAACGCCAGCTCACTGGAGGGGGACTGTCTGCAGGGGACTCAGACAAGAAAATTGATGCAACAGGTTGATTAGTGCACATGCCAAAATTATTGTCAAACTGGGCAGCCTGCCATGAAGCCTGTATGCAGTATCAAGGAGCATGGATGGCTTTGCTTCATCTCAGAGCCGATCTCTTCCAGCACAGAGCATGTGGCCAATTTCATCAACAAACCTACGGTCATACAGCACAGAACAGACTCTTCGGCCTGTCAAGTCTACACTGACCTATCTACACTAGTTGCACGTTCCAGCACTCGGCCCATAGCCTTGAACATTACACTTCACATGCTCATCCAAGTACTTTTCAAAGGTTATGAGGTACCTGCCTCAACTATCTTCCTAGGCAGTGCATTTCAGGTTCTCAGCAGCCTGAAGGTGAAAATGTTTTTCCTCAAATCCCCCCTAAACCCCCTGCCTTTAACTTTAAAATTATGCCTACTTGTTATTGACCCTTCAACTAAGGGAACGGCTGTTTCCTGTCTACCTTGTCTATGCCACTTAATTTTAATCTTAATTAAGATTAAATTATCTTTAATAATTTTAATCATTTTAAGATGATCTTAATCTTAAACATCTCAATTATTGTCATGTGTACTGAGGTAACAGTGAAAAGTGTTGTCTTATGTGCTTTACAGGTAGATTGTACTATACAAGTGCATCAGCGTAACAGAACAGAGTGCAGGATACAGTGTTAGAGCTGCCGAGAGGGTGCAGAGAGAGAGATCAATATTAACATTATCCTGATTAGGCCAGAAACATACTATTGAAAAACATCCTCATGAACGCACTTTAGCAAGTCTCTTTCTCTCTCTGCTCTTTACACTATTACTCTCCCAGTTTCTCTTCAGACCATTGATGTCCATTATCACTACTGAAATGTTCTTGCACCTTTCTGTAGTTACCCTGCTTAAGTACTCCTCTATATTGTATCCATTCAAAAGTGACCTAAAAGATTCACCCTGTAGAGTAGTAGTATCTCTTCTTTTACTTAACTTTGACCAAATAAAATTTGCCTTTGACTGTTCCAGGATATCTTTTTCTGCATCATGGTAACATTCTCTTCAGTTAATATTTCCACTCCTCCTCTTCTCTATTCAGTTAGCAGGACAAATGCATGAATGCCACATTTCAAAGTGTTTGTACTGGGGTTCCCGATTGCTTTCTCCATTGCATTGCCTCATCCAATCGCGCCAACCATTCAGCAACCTTTTTTCCTCTTGTATAGATTGCTGGTTTGAAATATGGCCTTCTTCCATTTGTTCTGATGTGTGAAAGAGGGAAAATTTCAGCAACACATCTTTCTTTTCAGCGTCATTCAAGTTCTGTACTACCAATTGACTGTTTGGTCATAACAAGTTTTAGAGATTTGAGTTGACAATTACAGAAATAATGAGATCTCACTGAAAAGATTCAGTTAGCCATGCAAAATTTTAACTACTCTTTCACAATACAATATCAATCCATATACTGTTAACCAAGTGATAGAAGGCACAGGATGTTGAGTTTATAAGGAGCTTTGGACTCTGAAGAAGTCAACTTTTCCTGCTCCTCTGATGCTGCCTGGCCTGCTGTGTTCCTCCAGCTCCACACTATGTTGTCTCTAAATCATCTGCAAATGTTCAGTTCCACATTGATTTATCTGAAAATCTCTTGTTAAGCAAAGATATTGAGGGATATGGGCCAAGGCAGGTTTTTGGAGTTAGGCCACAAATCAACCATGATCTCATTGAATGGCAGAAGAGGCTTGAAGGGCTGAATGGCCTCCTCCCGTTCCTATGATTGTGGTTTTTTTCAGTGATTTACCATATTAGCCCTCACCCCCTCTCTTGTCTGAAATTCTGAAATTACTTACTCTTATATAGTTAAATTACCATCAACACGTTGGGTGCACGTCCTTCTGGCTTTCATCAGCCTAGCTTGGTTTAGATTGACTGAGACAGCAATGTTTCAGCTAGTAAGCTTTAGTTCTTTGTTGGCTAGTAATTAATTGTGCTTATCAAGTCACAAGGATATTGACTGACACACATTTGCTTTTCTAGACTCTCAAGGTCTGTTTAGAAGCTTTTAAAATAACATTTCATTGTTTTCTTTTTTGGTGAGTTTATCTTGGTTTATTCTGAAAGAGACTAAAATATCACCGTTTAGCAGTTTTAAAAATAACAAACTGTTTGACCATCAGTACTGCTCTCAATGTCTCAAAGCATGATGGCCTGGTTTTTAGTCAAGTTTAAGCATTTTATATGTATATAGAGAGTGTTTCACTGTTGGATAGCCTATAGAAGTCTCAACCGTAAACTACAATCTTGTTTGTACGCTCTTGGCAATGTCTTCTCTTTGGTGCTGTTAAAACTGAACACAACTGTGTGAGTTGCTGAGTTCATAAGTTCATTGACTATTTATTCACACAATGTGGTGGGTCTACATTGCCATGATATAGTGCTACAGTGCAAATGTCTATGGCTTTCTTGAATGATACATTGGTGGTTAGACTCATAATGCCAAATTAATACATGGACATTAGCCACTTCATCAGCACTCTCCTTTCACACAGTATAATTACAGTTTTTTCTCCTTATTTAGCATTCTTGCAAATTGTCTTGATGAAAAGCTTTGATACGTGTCAAATTATACATTCTCTTTCAGTGATATTAAAGCTCTGTGCCACCACATGATTATTTCAAAATCAAATTCTTAAAAGCATCCCACTTGGTGTTTAACACAAAGCAGTAGCTTATTCTCGGCTACGACACTTTCTTAGTGTGAGATATTGTGAAAAGTGTTGAACTGCTACTTGACACCTCAGTGAGTTTAGTTTGTGTTTCTCTTCCCATGATAACTGGATCACCCCAAACTGAGGTGTTTATCAGGAATTCTAATTGTATATTTCTTCCCAGGACTCTGTTTTCTTTTAAATTAAAGGGATATTTTAAAATATAATTTCTTGCAAAGTTCAGCATTCATAACATTGAAACCTGTGTGTATGAATTAAGGTTTCCCTTTCAATATTATGCTTAGCAAGACAAAGGTAGAATGTTGTGTGTGAAAGTATTTGATTTGAACATAATTAGTATGCCATATTGATTGCTAGAGGCAAATAGCAGCTGCTGTGCATATTAATTTATGTTAGCTTTGTTTTGAAACATTTGAGAAATTGTTATAGGTGGTAGGCTGGTGGGGGATTCATGGGTGATCACAGGGTCTCAGGAAAGCTGACACTATCACTTGGGAAGGATTAGAGATCATCGGGGCAAAGGACAGTTATCGAGATTGAAGAGGTTTTTTTAACATGAAGGCACCCCTGCTCCTCCGGACCTTCATAGTGCTGCAAAGACACTTATATTATTTGTGCATTCATCCTTTGATCTTTCAACTTGCCTCCTATTAAAACAAGACGTCATCAAGTTGGGTTCCTGTATAAAATTTATAACATTACGACATCCTACTTAACACAAACAGGAGCATTGAAGTTATATTCAATACATGTTACTATGACTTGAGAAAGAAAGAAAGCTCAAGGATAGTGTTCCTGAGTTCCTGTTCCGGTGAACCCAGATATAAAAAGTTGTTTCTGGAAAAGAATTACTGTTATGTAACATGGTGGACACATTTTAACAAACATTGTATAAAAATGCTATATTTATTTAGTGTGTATTAAGATTCAAGGCATTCAATGAGGCAAATTAATGAGATGTTTTCTGATTTCTTATATTTTACAGGGCACTGTGGCAAAACGTTTGCTATTCTGGAACGATTCATGAGTCGTGCTGTTCCTGAGGTTCCCTGGCTCATGATTGTGGATGATGACACATTAATAAGGTACTGTAAATAGAATTAAAACAAATTCTAACTCTGCATATGAAAATTGAAAAGTTGCAATCCTTAAACATTACTGTTCAGCTACATAGAGTCATAGTCATTGAGTCATATAGCATGGAAACGAGACTCTTCGGTCCAACCAGTCTACCCCGACCATGTTCCCACAGTAGTCCCATTTGCCTGTGTTTGGCCCAATTTTGTATCATAGCTGACTTTCAAGAAATATTTATCAGATTTTGCTTTCATAAAAATAAGTTTTCAATCCCTGAGAAAACTGACATATAAGTAGCTGAAAGTAAATATCACATATTGTAAAATATGGTGAAAAAGTATATCATTACAAACTGGGACTGGATATTAAGAATATTTTGTCAGGTAATCCAAATGATAGACTTTCAGCGTTTTGTTTCTGCTTACATTTCTTTCCTGTATAGCTCTCCGTTATTGTCCATCCTAGTTCCCCTTGAGAAGGTGGTAGCCTTCTTGAATCATTGCAGTCCATTTGGTATAGGTAGACCCACAGTGTCATTAGGAAGGGAATTATAGAATCTTAATCCAGCAACACTGAAGCAGTGGCAATACATTTCCAGGTCATGATGGTGAGTGACTTGAAGGAGAGCTTGCAGGTTGTGGCCCTTCTAGATGCAAGTAGTCATGGGTCTGGAAGTTTCTTCGAGATAGAAGTGGTTGTGTGTTTGGAAGGTGCTGCTTAAGGAGCCTTGGGTAATTTCTGCAGTGCATCTTTCACATGGTACACACTGCTGCTACTGTGCTTTGATGGTGGAGGGACTAAGTGTTTGTGTAAGTGGTGCCAGTCAAGTGGACTCTGTTCTGGATGGTGTCAGGCTTCTTGTGTGTTTATGGAGTTGCATTCATTCAGGCAAGTTGGGATTACACTCCTGACTTGTGACTTGTATATAGTGGACAGGCTTTGGGGAGACAGGACATGGGTTACTTGCTGCCAAGTTCATAGCCTCTGACCTGCTCTTTTAGCTACAGTATTTATATAGCTAGTCCAGTTCAGTTTCTGGTCAACGATAACCTGTAGGTTGTTGATAATGATGTTAATGCCGTTGAATGTCAAGGGGCCACTGTTATATTCTTTTTTGTTGGAGATGGACTTTGTCAGGCATTTATGTAGAGCGAATGCTATTTGCCACTATTCAGCCCAAATCTGGAATTCTCCAGTTCTTGCTGTACTTAGACATGGACTGCTTCAGTATCTGAGGGGTTGTAAATGTAGTTGAACATTGATCAATCATCAGCGAACATCCCCATTTTTGTCCTTATAATATAGGAAGGTAATTGATAAAAAAAGCTGATAACGGTCGGGCTGAGGACACTAACCTAAGGAACTCCTGCAGAGATGTCCTGGAGCTGAGAGATAGCCCTCCAACAACCTCAACCATCTTCCTATGTGCCAGGTATGATAGCAACCAGCAGAGAGTTTTTCGCTTGATTCCCACTGACTGTAGTTTTGCTACGGCTCCTTGATGCCATACTTGGTCAAATACAGCCTTGATGTCAAGAGCACTCACACTCACCACATCTCTTGAATTCAACTGTTATGTGCACGTTTGAACCAATGAGGTCAAGTGCTGAGTAGCCCTGCCAGAATCCAAACATTGAGCTAAGTTATTCCTGAGCAAATATTGCTTGATAGCACTATTGTAGACATCATCCATCACTTTACTGATGACTGCAAGTAAACCAGTGGTAATTAGCCACATTAGATAGGTCCTGCTTTTCGTGTACAGGATATATCTGGGCAATTTTCCACATGTATGTAGCTACATTAGAATACCATGGCTAGGGGCACGGCAAATTGTTTGAGGAGCATTGGTGAGTTGCTGCATTGCATCTTGTACATAGAACATACATTTTGTGCTTCTGTGGTGGAGGAAGTGAAGTTGGTGGATGAATGTCCAGGACTGTCTTGTCCAGGATGGTGTTGAGCTTCACGACTTTTGTTTAAGCTGGGCTCATCCAAACCGGATTGGGTGGAGAGGAGAAAGGTGTTTATAGACTGTTTTTCTCCACAAGCAATACAAAGAGCTGGTCAAAACCTACGTGAAGATATAAAATATTGTCATTTTGACAAAGTCCTATAAAAATGTAGATTTTCATAATGATATGATTTGTTACATGAGATACACATGCATTAATATACTTAATTCTAATTAATATGCTCATAAACATTCTTTCTATGTTACTGTGCTGCTTTATTGCTGTTTTGTTTTTGCTGGCGTCTGTATATTCATTCATGGAATGTCGGCAATTGCCCTTAAAGATGGTGGTGAGTTAAAATTAGATCACATTGGAAAATTGTGTAGAGTAGTCTCTTGCTTTGTTTCATAGACACATAATGTAGCAAGACCATGCATCAACTGCATTGAATTCTGAAATGCTGAGGTCACTCTGGTGATTTGGTATAAATTCACATTCCATGTTCTTAACAAAAGATGCCAAGTCCACAATTGTTTTGCCCACTTGAGTGTGATAACTTCTCTTATTTGAAGTGGCCTAGGAGTATTTAGTGTTTGTACTTCAGTACAGATTATAAAATGTGCTACAATTATGTACTATAATTCCTTGTCACAAAAAACATTTTCAGACCCTGTCATCAGGCCAATCTCACCCCTGACAATCTTGTTGTATTATTTTAGGAAGGGCACGAAAGTTAAGTTTGGTGTCCTTTCTAATATTTATCCCTCAGTTACCATCTCAGAAAAGTTGATGTGGTCAATGACTGTTTGTGGTATCTTACTTTTCATGAATTAGTTGTTTTTTTTGTACATAACAAAAAGGACTACACTTCGTTAGCTTCATATCACTTTGGGACATCCCGCAATTGTGAGAAAGGCACTATAAAAACACATCTTCCTCTCTTCTTTAACATGCTGGTACTAAGTTAGTTATTTCTGTAATCTGAATGAATAGAGATGTCATTCGCAGGCTCAACGCTATCACACCAGGCCTCAGATAAAAGTGATATTAATTCCGAGCGTAGAAGCCTGCAAGTCATGTAGATAAGCTGCCCCTGTCCAAGAACAGGATGAAGACAGTGTTCCATTTTAATACCAGTGCATCATTTATATTGAACCGATCAAATGCTCAACCAAAGTGTCAAGCAGTTAGCCAGCTTTTGGCCAGTGAAGATCTGGCTACCTGGAGACCACTAAGTCAGTCACAGTCAGGATTTAGGAGGGTTTCATGGGTAGAAATTTCAGACACCTTAAAAAATTTACATAATGAAAGGAGACCATTTGGCCCATCATATCCCTGGTTTTGAGACCCTGGACCAATATCAGCCTAAATTTTCAGCACTTCTACTCAAGTCCTTCGAAGAAAACTTGACCACTTCCCGTACAAGACCTTTTCTTGTTGACCGCCAGATTTAATGAATGCGTCCTGCCACTTTACCTCCAGGAGAGCAGTGAACCATTAAATTTACATTCTTCTGGATTAAATAAATGCCTGGAGGTATGTGGACAGAACAGTGACCAGTGCATTGCTTACACATTAGCTCCTATTTATCTGTTTTCTATTAGACAGAGGGAGTTCAGTCTCCTGCTAAAGTGTTTTGAACTTTTCTGTAGAGTGACTCTCTGTTTGTGACTGCCGTAACCAATACAATCAGGTTCATTTTGTCTCATTGCTTTTCGCACAAAATGATTTAAAAAATTAGAGAACTCTTTGACCTATGATGTGGTTTTGCTTGTAAGACAATAACTAACGGAAATGTTCTCTAATAGTTGGACTTAGCTAATATTGAGTATTGCTTAAAATTTGATCCCAATGCAACATAGCAACAATTTGCAAAACTCTGCTTTAAATACACATGAATTAGCCAACTATATATTTTTAAATAATGATATAACATAGAAATATTTTATAGAGAATATCACAGTGATTATTTTCCCATCTCCATTCTCGGCTGCAAGGTCCAATTTTGTGCTTCTTCACATGTATTTTCCCCCCATCTTTGTTAGACTTTTATAGAATCTTAACATACAATAGGCCTTTCAACTCATCTATTCCATGTTGATGTTTATCATCCACAACAGAATTTGTCCTAACCTCAGGACCTTCTCTGACATCATGTTTCAAATTACCTTTTCTTTCAACCACCATTTAAGACATTCTTAAAATTGATGTGGGTTGTGGTAGTATATTTCACATCCTCAGAAAACATTTCTCCCGTTGTCATTTTAAAATTTCTTATATTTAATCTTTTATCGATGTCCCCTTGTTCAGTACACCTCAATGACAAGAAACAATCTGTCCATTCTGTCTGAAGTCATCTTGTCTGAAATATCTTTATCAAACCACTTCATACTTTACTCTAAACCCACTGCTTCCCATAGATACCTTGATTGTACATCCTTTGTCCTTGCTTCCTGTAAGGATTCTGCCTTTTGCCCAGTTCCTCCAATAAAATCTAATCTGTTTAGGCAATGCAGTAATCCAAATCAGTGCCTCCTTCTTCTATCCTTAACCAAGAATTTCCCTATCCCATGTTTGATGGGGTCTTCAACTGTGTCCTGTTTCCTGCACTAGTATGCCCTCAAACCTTCCCCGCTTTGCTAGGACAATGCAGGGTTCCCCTTGTCCTTACTTGACACCTGACTAGCCTCAACATTCAACTGATCGGCTTCATATCTACTCTTCAGTCACCCTCATCTTTCCTTCACCTTTCTATGAAACATACCCATACAAGTACAGGAAATGCAACATCACCCTTTGCAGTGCTCCATTCCTAAGAGCCAGAGCCCCAAACATGCCTTCTAGATGTAGTGTTCACTTATTTGTATTCTCCTGTATTTTGGGTACACACAATGTTGCTATGGTGAACTTGCATCTATCTCTGAGCATGATCCTAAACTTCAGATTGCTTGTTGTTTTAATTCCCCATCCCCATTCTGCTCTACCCTTGGTCTCCTAAACTGGTTTATTGAAGCTCAGCGAAAGCTTAAGGAATAACACTTCATCTTTTGTTCAAGCATTTTATGGTGTTCTATAAAGACATTGAGTTAACAATAATAAATACAGAATGTGCTGGAGAAACTCGGTAGATTTGGAAGCATCTATGGAGAGAGAAACAGAGTTAATGTTTCACTTCTGATATGACTTCTTCTGACTTGAAGTTAATTGTTTCTCTTTCCACAGGGGCTTCCAGACCCGCTGAGTTTTTCCAGCATTTTCTGTTTTTTTAAATTCAGGTTTCTAGCATCTGCAGAATTTTCCTTTGTAATTGAATTCAACATTATACAATGACATTTTGGAAGCAGCGCAGTAAGGAAAATTTGTAATTTCTTTAAAATACGGAATATATTTGAAATGTTTGAAAGTAACTTTTAAGAGTGGGCCTTAACTGTAAAGCAAACGCTGTAATTACCTTTGGTCATAAGAAATATTGGTCAATGTGATCTGGTAACCCATGACTTGGAAACAGTGCCAACAGGAAGGAAATGCAGGATGATGCTAACGGACCAGTAGACATAGAAGCTACTACAGTAGAGAGAAAAGGAAAGCTTATAAATAGAGGAGCTGGAGGGTAAAGAGATAAATGCAGACACAAAGAGAAGCACACTGAATTCTTGTGAGGAAAAGAAATAGGTGATTGTCAAGAAGAGTTCAATTTTGTAGAAAGGGAGACATGAGCTCCTGGAAGCAATTTTTGAGTTGATTAAAAAGGTCTAAAATCTGGAAAACAGTGTGAATAGCATGACGATACTAAAGAGTTGGTGCTCCTCCATCAATGGTCTGCAAACTATGAACCAGGTTGCTATTGGTTGGTTGGAAAGGAAGTCTGGAAAGCTACGTCATCAGGACTTCCATAAAGGAAGAGAAGGTTTGTAGAAGAATAACTGTTGGTTATAATTATATCCATAAATCTTGAAGATGAAAGCTGTTGTCAGACAAGACACCTGGCCTACTCTGCTTGAATAAAGAACAGTATATTGTGGAACTGTGTAGCTAACCATTGTGCACGTTTTTGTGGGAAGTCATGGAAGACGTGTGAATGGTTGTGGTTGTTGTAGTTTTTGATTTTTATAGTGAGATATGTCTTTTCTCCCCTCTCACTGCTATTTAATTTCCAGCAGTGGCAGAGTGAGACCTTTAAATGAGCATCAATTTCCATTTAATTGGCCTCATTTGGCCCACAAGTAGATGCTTATCTGGACACCACCTCTGCAACTGGTAAAATTGCAATGGTAACTGTAACACGTGGGACAGGCAGGAGATGGGCCATGGCTGGATTTAATAAGAGCACCTCCCCCTACCAACGTCATTCTTGCTTCAGATCTGTGAAGCCTTTAACTTTCTCTAATTCTGAAACCATACATTCTCCCTGCACAAACGTTGCCTTACCTGTTGAGTATTCCCAGTTCTAAGAAAACAGTTTCAAAGTATCAAGTTTGTCTTCATTATATTCGTTCAAACCAGGCAGCATCCTCGTGTATCTCGGTGATGTTTCACATTTGTGTCAATATTGCTGGTATGATGGAAGTTCTAAGGAAAGATTACCGGACCCGAAACATTAACTCTGACTTTTTCTTCACAGATGCTGCCAGACCTGCTGAGCTTTTCCAGCAATTTCTGTTTTTGTTCCTGATTTACAGCATCCGCAGTTCTTTCAGTTTTTATGATGTTTCCTAAGTTGATTGTCTCCAGCCGTCTTAGAATACAACAGTTAGAATTAAAAACAAGAGCAGAAATTAAAGAAACATAAAAGGAGAAGAAAATGTCCAGATCACCCTCACTGCCACCGCCAAGAGTCTTGAGCCAGATTCACCAACGCTGCCAAATACTGGCCCCACCAATGTTGCAGTGCCGCCACCACTGCCTCAAGTCCTGCACCTTGCTGCTGCCTGCGATGGACCCACCAACGTCAAAGTCGTCATTCTCCAAGCCATCACTTGCTGCTGGGCCCGCCTCACCGACACTGCCGCCGCCATCTTGGAATCAATTGAAGTATCAGAGTTCAAAACCTTCCTTAACGAATGCAGGAGCATAACCCTTTAAACCAGTGCTGACATCAGAGCCACTGTCAATCGCAGTGCTACCACCACTGCCTTGAGTCCTGTACTAGGCCCACCAATGCCGAAGTCGCCATGCTCCAGCGCCATCTTTTACCGCTGGGCCCACACTTCCTGCCATCACAGATATTGCTGGTTCCGTTGCAGCTGAGCTCCCCAAGGGCAAAAGTAAGAGAGAACTGTAGAAAAAAGTAGAAAAAGAAGAAGAAAAAAGAAAAAGAGAAATGGACGGAAGAATGCAGCAGACAAGCCGGAGCCCGAATGCTGCTACTTCAGCACCGCCATGTCATCCCTGTGTTAAGGAAGAAATGTAAGACAGACTGTACTACAAAGGTCAGTGCTTAGGCCTCGGCAATTTTGAATCTACATTAAGTCTTAGATACATTACTCTGTGTCACTTCATCTCATCTTGCTGATGTTACAAAGCTAACTGGAAAGGTAAGCTGTGAAGAGGACACAGGCTACAAAGAGAGTTAAGGTTAAGTGAGTGAACAAAAAGTTGGAAATGAAGGATAAGTAGGGAAATACAATTATTCACTTTGGTTATAAGAATAGAAGTGCAGAATATTTTGTCAAAAGAATTGAAACTTGTAAGATTTGAAATTCAAAGTGACTCTTGCACAAGGTACGCAGAATCTAAGCATGTAGGTGTGGCAAACAATTAGAAAGCCAAATGGTTGTCGGCCTTTATTACAATGTGATTAAAGTATAGAAATAAAGATATCCTTGTTAAAATTGTATGGGATTTTGGTGAGGCCATATCTGGATTACTGTGTGCAGTTTGGTCATTGAGCCATTGAATCCTACAACACGGAGACAGGCCCATTGGCCCAAACTGATCCACGCCGACCAAAATGTCCATCCATGCTAACCCCGTTTCCCTACAGTTGGCTCATATCCTTCTAAAGCTTTTCTATCCATGTATTTGACCAATTGCCTTTTAAATGTTGTTAATGTATCCTCCTCAACCACTTCTGCTGGCAGCTTATTCCACATGCGTACCACCCTCTGTGTAAAAGAAGTTGCCCCTCAGGTTCCCATGTATTCTTTCCCCTCTTATCTTAAACTGATGCCCTCTAGTCGTAGATTCCCCAACCCTGGGAAAAAGACTGAGTGCATTCACCCTATCCATGTCTCTCATGATCGTATACACTTCTATAAGATTCCCCCTCAGTCTCCTATGCTCTAAAGAAAAAAGTCCTAGCTTGTCCAACCTCTCCCTACAAATCAGATTCTTGAGTCCTGGCAACATCCTTGTAAATGTCCTCTGCACACTTTCCAGTTTAATAACATCCTTCCTATCAGCAAAGTGACCAAAACTGAACACAATAATCCGAGTGCGGCCTCACTAACATCCTGTACAACTGCAACATAGCTTCCCAACTTAGTACCCTGACTGATGAAAGCCAGTGTGCCAAAAGCCTTCTTCACTGCCCTGTCTACCTGTGACTCCACTTTCAGAGAACTGTGCCCCTGAACACCAAGGTCCCTCTGTTCCACTACACTCCTTAAGGCCATCACCATGAAACTCCTACCTTGATCTGACTTTCCAAAATGCAACACCTCACACTTATCTATATTAAACTCTAATCGCTACTTCATGGCCCATTTCCCCAGCTGATCAAGATCCTGCCGCAATTTCTGATAACCTTCCTCACTGTCCACGATACCGCCTATTTTAGTGTCATCCGCAAACTTACTAATCATGCTTTATACCTTCTCATCTAAATCATTGATAGGAAAAGGTATGGTTGAATTAGACAAGGTAATGTAAAACTTCACTAAATTAGTTATAAGAATGATGGGGTTTTTCAGTGAGGACACACTGAGCAAGTTGGGTCTATATTCTCCTAAATTTAGTACAATAACAGGTAATCTCATTGAAGCACACAAGATTCTGAAGGGGATTGATAGGATAGATGCTGAGAGATTGTTTACACTGGTCACAGATTCTAAAACATTGAGGTACAACCTCAAAATAATGGGTCAATTATTTAGGACCGAAATTTGGAGAAATTACTTCATTCAAAAGGCTTGGAATCCTTTACCTCTGAGGGTTCCATCATTGAATATATGTAAGGCTGGGAGAGACAGAGGTTTGGTCTCTACGAGAGTCAAAGGATATGGGGAGACAACCTCTGCTGAACCTAAACTTTGAAGTGCATGACAGAATTAAAAGATTTACATAAAGAAACTTGGAAGTATTGCGAACTGAGGCAGAAAAATGTCAAAAGAACATCGAATGGTTGGTGGAATGGGCAGATAAGTAACATTTAATACAAAGTATGAAGTAATGCATTTTGGTGAGAATGGGGACAGTCAAAATAAAACAAGGGATGCAATTCTAAAGGCAAGTAAAATAAACACACCCTAAGTATATGTGCACAAATCACTGAAGGAGACAAGGCAGAGTGAGAGAACAGTTTAAAAAATAATTTGGAATCTTGGGCTTTATAAGTAGAGACGTAAGAGTACAAAGTTATGATAAACCTGTATAAAACATTGGTTCAGCCTCACTTGAACAAATATGTCCAGTTTTGGTCATTACATTTTTCCTTATAAAGATATGGAAAAAGATGAAAGCAGGTTCTAAAATGACACTTGAGAATGGTTTCTAGAATGAGATACTTAGTTACCTAGATTGGAGAAGCTATAACACTGGATCCTACCTGAAATTGCAGAATGTTGCCCAGGTATATCCTGTGTACAACAAATGGACAAATCAAACCTGGCCAATCAAGTTTACTCTCGATCATCAGTAAAGTGATGGAAAGGGTTGTGGACAGTGTTATAAAGTGACAACTGCATAGGAACAACCTGCTCATTGATGCTTAGTTTGGGTTCTGCCAGGGCCACCCGGCTCAAGGCCTCGGGCCAAACATGAATGAAAGAAGGGAACTCTTGAGGTGAGGTGAAAAAGACTCCCTTGACATCAAGGTAGCATTTGACAAAGTATGTGGATAGATTCTCCACTGATTGCTGTCATTTATGGCACAATGGAAGACATTTAGAGTCATTGGAGGTCAATCAGTTCACCTCCAGGACACCTCTGGTAGGAGTTCCTCAGGATGTTGATAGTAGTGTCTAGACCCAACCATCTTCAGTTACTTCATCAATGATTTTCCCTCCATCATAAGGTCAGAAGAAGGGATGTTCACTAATGATTGCACAACTGTCAGCACCATTCATGACTCCTCAAATATGAAGCAGTCAGTATTCATACACAGCAAGATCTGAACAGCATCTAGGGTGGAACTGATAAACTGGAAGTAACATTCATGCTAAACAAGTGCCAGGCAACAATCATCTCCAACAAGAAAGATCTAACCACTGACGATTGATATTCAATAGTACTACCATCGTTTGATCACCTATTGTCAACATCCTGAGAGATTGCCATTGACCAGAAACTGAACTGGACCAGCCGTATAAATATTGTGGCTGCAAGAGCAGGTCAGAGGCTGGGAGTTCTGTGGTAAATAATTCACCGTCTGTCACCCCAAAGCCTATCCATTATCGACAAGGTACATGTGTGATACCTTTCCACTTACCCAGATGAGTGCTGCCCCAACGAATCTCAGGACCATCAACACCAACCAGGACAAATCTTGATTGATTGGCACTTTATACAGCACCTTCAACATTCAGTCTCTTCACCTCCAAAGCATAGTGGCAGGTGTATATACCCATCTGCAAGATGCACTGCAGAAAGTCACTAAAGCTTCTTCAACAGCACCCTCCAAGACACATGCAATCCTGACTTGGAACAAATATCACTGCCTTCTGTCATGGACACTGGATTAAAATGCTGGAATTCCCTTCCTCTCAGCACTGTGGATGCCCCTACACCCCCAAGACTGCAGCAGTTTAAGGTGGCAGCACACCAGCATCTTTTACAGGGCAGTTAGGGAAGGTAATTAACTGCTGGCTTCGCTAACACCACCTACACCCTATCAACAAATATTTTAATTTTAAAATAAAGATGGACTGTAACTTGTGGAGCAGAGAGGTCTTAGAACAGAAGGCTGAAAAGAGGTTTTGAAAACCATGAGGGTTTGGAGAGAAACTGATAGATAGGGAGAAAGTGATTCTATTTGTAGAAATAATGAGAACTAGAGGACCCAGATTAAAAGTGATTAGTAAAACAAGCAATGTCCTTTCTACACAGCGAGTGGTCATCATCTGGAGTACATTACTGACAGTGTGTCAGAGGCAGATTCAATCATGACTTTCAAATGAGAACTGGATCATTTCGAGTTGACGACTTAAGACTGAGTTGAAGAGAAATTTCATCATTCAAAAGGGTGTGAATCTTGGAAAGCTGTATTCTAGAGAGCTGCTCAGGCTCATCATTGAGCATATTGAACAAAGAACAGGACAGTACAGGAACAAGCACTTCAGCCTACCAAGTCTATGCAGACAGCTGACATCTTTCTAAACTAAAAGCCCTTTGCCTCTCCAAAGTCTCTGTCGTGAAGATTGATCATATCATACTCATGTATGTTTTGTACTGTGATCACTGCATTACTGCTTCAAAACAGAAACTTTAACTCTTTTCCCATTCTGTACCTCACATGCATTGAGTCCAACCAGGCAGAGAGAAATCGTCAGACTGGAAAAATTGACTCTGCTTTCTCTCCACAGATGCTGCCAGACCTGCTGAGTTTCACCAGCAATTTCTGTTTTTGTTTCAGGTCTCCAGCATCCACAGTTCTTTGTTTTGATTTCTCTCTGATATAATAAAACAGACTTGGGAAGTGAAATCCTAATTCTTTTGCCCTTTGGTACTCAGTTACATGCTAGATTTAAATCTGAGATTTTGTGGAATTTTACAAAAGACTATTATGAGTAGGCCCCTATTAACTGATCTGAATTTGAATGAATGTAGATCATTCCTGTAATACTTCTTTCTCAATAAGAGCAAAGTTTCTGAAAAATGAAGCTACAGAAGACAAAGATAGTTCTTCATAATTCAACTTGAAACAAATAACTGTAACAGTTCCTGTGTTTGTCTTCCTCTGTACCATCAGGATTTCACATTGATCACGTTTTCACTTTGGACTTAAAAAGAAACATTTAATCTTTTGTTCACATCTCTACAGCTGCTTCTTCTTTCAGATATCATGTTTAATCAGTTGGTAATTTCTTTCTGTTCCGCTGTTACGTACCTGAGTTTTGCTTTTGTCTACATCGTTGTTCACTTAAATCTCAGGATTTTGTTTCCAAATTAATTTTGAAAATGTGTTGTCTTTCCGTATTCTGCTGACAATGTTGAAATTTTTAGAGATCAGGTAAATCATTCTCAACTTGCAGTATGGATGTGCTGTGTGATCAAATTGCAAACAAATCTGGAAAACACCATATTAATGTATTCATTGTAAGATGAAGAAATAATATTCCCAATTCACAGCCCATAATACATGCTTTGTCAACCAGTTAAGACAAATTAACTTAGTAGATGATTGTTTTGACTCGTCTGTATTAGCTGTTTCTTCCACAGAAATTATCAGTAAGATATCTATTTATAGTCCATGTTTAGCACTGTAGCTAAGCAATTTTTTGACTCGCAAAGATCCTAAGGCCTATACTTTTACTCCTGATGCCATTGCGCAAAATCAAGAAATCTGCCAGCTTGCTGGGCCTGCCTCAGAAAGTGCCCCAAAGCTCAGGGTCATTCTTCTGCGAGTGTGGATTTAGGATTGAATTAGGCCAGTCACTCCAGGCACAGATCAATGTGGCCCCAGAGGTGGATTAGGAGGCAATGACCAAGTGGTATCATTGCTAGATTATTGATGTAAAGACCCACATAATGTTCTGGTGACCTGGATTCGAATCTCACAATGGCAGATGGTGGAATTTAGAGTCTAATGATGACCCATCTGGTTCACAAATATCCTTCAGGAAAGGAAATTTACCATCCTTACCTGGTCTGGCTGACATGTGACTCCAGACCGACAGCACAATGTAGTTGGCTCTTAACTGCCTCTGGGCAATTAAGGATGGGGAATAAATGTAGGCCTAGCCAGCGTGCCCACGTCACATGAATGAGTTTTTAAAAAGTTGGTTTGCAAAATATTAGGCCCTCTACTCCTCAGCCGTTCATGACCTCACCCCCCACACCTTGGTCCCTTTTATCACCTCTGTCAATTTCTTGCCAACCCATGCCTATCCATCCTCCTATGTATTACCCTTTTCCCTTATGCCCATGTCATTTTGTACAGACAAATATCAGGAGTCATGCTGAGACGAAATAAAGTAAAGCCTATCCATAATTGTCCTTGAGAATGTGTTGGTGACTGTCACTCAAACTGCTGCAGTCCCTTTAGTGTAGGTAGACTGATAATGCTGTTAGGGAGAGAGTTCCAGGATTTTGACGCAGTGACACTGTAGGAATGATGATATATTTCCAAGTCAAGATGGTGAGTGGCTTGGAGGGAAACTTGCAGTTGGAGTTGTTCCCATGTATTTTTTGCCTTTATCGTTCTAGATGACAGTGATCATGGGTCTGCTTAAATCTCCTCAAGTACTTAATCCCTTATAATAACAAACATTCATATTCAAAGTCCCACATCAAAGTCAGCTGATTCATTAATAACCACTTTATGATGTCAATAAAACTGTGAACCTATAGACTTCTTCCCCAACTGTGATAATGATAAATTGTGGAAGCACTCAAGTGGCAATAATGCTATAATTCTATCACTTTAGTGTTATATCAACACACAACTATTAGGATGGGAAGCATAAATTCATTTCTTTTCAGCTCACAGGCTTAGGCAGGCATTTTTTTAAAAAAAGGATAAATAACAGCTTGGTAATTCCACAGACCTGCTAGACCCAAAGAAATACAAACCAGGTTTACGCAGGTTATTCTCATAATTTAATCCATTAAAGCTAGCATTTATTCCAATTATTGTGCACTGTGCTGCTGCAAAGACTAATGGTCTTTCCTGAGATTTGCTGCCAAATTCTAAATGGGAATTTCAGATGTGTGTTCTCCTCATTGGTCTGTACAACTGAAGCATCAATCCTCACCTTCTTATTCTAAACCATAGACAAAAAAACTGACTCTTGTATATGTGCTTTAGTTTTTGTAATCTTCGCAAGAGGGTGCATTTACTCCTCCATTTTATAACTATTTAATTAAGATAATTTTCAGAGGTGCTACACAATATCCTAGAAAGACTTGTCCCTGTACTTTTGCCATTAGTGAATGTGATCTTCTACATCAAACTTCTGATAATGAGTCAAGCACTGAAGATTTATGGAACTTGTGTGCCATTAAATGCTGACAGTGGGAAGAACTGGATAAGATTGAAGTTTCCTCTGTGCTATTATTTCATCTACACTAATAGGTCAAAATCATAGGCCATTAGTTTCTGACAATGCATCGGGACAATGTCAGGTTGGCAACATGACCCTGTGAGTAGCAGTATGACTGGATGTCAGTTAATGGATTGCAGCCAGGTTTGATGTCCAACTAGAAGAAGCAGGCAGGAGGAACAAACAGAAGCCCAGTTGAGGGCGTAATATTTAGACGGACGCTAAATATTGCATTTGCTCAGCAACGCTTCAGAAGCTGGAGGAGGAGGAAAATGGATATGAGGAGGGGAGGCAGTAAGATACCTTTTTTAATTCTTTCATAGTGTGAGGGTGGCATTGAAGAGGCCAGCATTTAAATGCCCATATAATAGCAAAATATTGCAAATGCTAGAAATCTGAAATAAAAACAGAAACCACAAGAGAAACTCAGTAAGTCTGGCAGCTGATCTGAAGAAAAATTATATTGGACTTGAAACGTTAATTCTGTTTGTCTACTAACCGATGCTGCCAGACCTGTTGAGTTTCTCCAACACTTTTTGTTTATATTTGCCCATCCTAACTGTCCCTGACAGTGTGATGACAACCTGCCTCCTTGAACTGCTGCAATCTTGAGGTGTAGATCACAGCCCAAACTCAGTGTTGCTGACAAGTTATTGCTAGGCAACTGTTGGCGATCCTTTCCATTCCTTTGCTGAAGATCAAGGGTAGACTGATGGAATGGTTATTGGCTGGGCTGGATTTATCCCACTTTTTGTGGCAGGACACACCTGTGCTGTTTTCCAGATTATTAGATAGATACCGTTGTTGTAGCTGTTCTGGAACAGTTTCGCTAGGGGATCGATTAGTTTTGGAATAGTTACATTTCTGTTTTCAGCCTATGCCCATTTTTCTTCCTGGTCCTTGAAAGAGATTTCTTATTAAGAGAGACAGCCGGGGTTTTCAAGCTACTTGCTTCTGAGAATCCCCTGAGTGTTACGAAAATTCCACTGACCATCACTATCGTTAAGTATTTTATCTGTATGAAAATTATATTTATTTATTTTTATTCTACTTATTTATACAATAATTCCCTGAAGATCTGGAGATATCTTCACCAAAGATTGGCAAAAAGTGGGAAATGATTAACATGTTCAAACTCCAGAGGTGTAATGTTAGTGACTGTCAACAGTTTTGCTGTCATTAAGCCTGCAAAGTCCAGCCTGACATGTTTATAATGAATGCATGTCCATTTTTCCAAATGTAGGACATATTTCCTCCTCGATCTTCATGACTCAGGATGCTTTGGTAACCAAGATAACATAACAAATAATGTATAATCTTTGTGTGTACAGTGACTTAGCAATTTTGTGATTTAATATGCTTAGTTTTACATTATTAAATTTGCATGTTACGCACTGAAAAATGGTTAACTGTATTTTTGATACAGTATCCCACGACTCCAAAGATTATTGAGCTGCTACAATCCGAAAGAGCCAGTTTTCCTTGGGGAACGTTATGGCTATGGACTCGGCACTGGTGGATACAGTTACATTACAGGAGGCGGAGGGTAAGTTAATTTCAGCAAGGGTGTGTGAAGACATAATAGAAATGAAACCTTTGGCGACAAAGACCACATTAAGGTTACAATGGCAGGGTTCGATAACTACGTTTTAGCCAACAGCAGCAAGGTTAGTGGCTAGTGTCGGCTTTGCTATCAAAAATGAGCAGCAAACAATTTCCTGCTTCTGGGGCTACTTCTTAATTAAAATAATGTTTGTGCCATGCGTTTGTAAAAGAAAAGTTCTAAAATATATGTAACAAATAGTTTCCTTGTGTAAGATAATGAAACCAAAAAGCAGGTTTATCTCACAAACACTTTTTCACAAAAATGTAGCCCTCATTTTAAAGTGTTACCTGACCACCTGAATTCTTGCAGTAGCTGGGAGGAACTGTGTGCGCATTTACAACCAGAATTGGCCACCCACAATATTTGGCAAGGAAATACAAAAGGCGTCTGACCATTCCAGAGACAAGTATCTGAACCTGTAAGTACACAAAATATCAACACCTACTTGAGTTTTTCAGGAAACACCAATCTCCACTTACCCCACTCCCTCCCAACGAAAAGGTAAGTTAGGAATGAAAACAGGAGTTGCTAGAAAAGCTCAGCAACTGTGAAGAAAAATTCAGAGTTAATATTTCGGGTCCAGTGACCCTTCCTCAGATCTATATCTGTAGTTGGAGTATTCATCCCATTCCACTGTACATTGGCAACCAAACTCAACCATGGCAGGTTGAGAATTTGAATTAAGATTTAAAGAATCTAGAGATAAAGAGCCGGTATAAGTGAAAGTAACCAACTAGAGGGCATAATTTTAAGGTGAGAGGAGAAAGATTTAAAGGAGATCTAATGACAACTTTTTCACGCAGATGGTGGTTCATATGCAGAATGAACTGCCAGAGGAAGTGATAGATGGAGGTATAATTACAACATTTAAAAGACATTTGGACAGGTATGTTAAAAGGAAGTGTTTAGAGGGATATGGGCGTAATGCAAGCAAATAATACTAGTTTAGTTTGGGAAACCTGTTGGAATAGACTGTATGACTGTAAGGAAATCTACCATCCTTCTAGATCAAGGCTCTATGTAATTCAAGTCCTACACCAATGTGTTTTACTCTTAACTGGCCTTTGAAGGAACCTACAAGGCATTCAGTTTTATCATAAGAACATAAAAGTGGGAACAGGAGTAGATTATTTTATCTGCTTTTGCTTTCAATAAGATTAAGATTCATCTTAGACGTCAACACAGTCTTTCCATACTATTCCCCAGGGAATCTAAGATCTTGAATATGCAGGTGATCATCCATGACATTGTGTGGTTGAGAATTTCAAACATTCACAATGCTGTGAGGTTTCTCCTCACTTAAGTCCTAAATGCCCAGCTCTTTATGTTAAGGTTGAGGTTTACTAGGACTGTGCAATAAATTGCCAGTTGTGCCAGTCCATTGACTGAGAAACAAAAAATTCATAACAATCTCCCTGATTGATATTACTCTCTTGTTCTCCTATAGCTCCTCACCCAGAGCCACCCTAATCCCGTGATCCCTCACCTCGAGACTGTCCGGCTCCAGATTCTCACCTCCAGGCTCCTGAGCACCCGACCACCCAGATGCAGATTCCAGAGGCTGCTGCTAGCCATTGATAAATATTCTACACTTTCCTGCTAAAAGTCCAGGCTGATGCAAGGCCATTATTTATTTCTAGGCTACTGCTAACTCTGTTTTCACTCAATTTACCTGCTTAGCTCCTCCCACAGCATTACATCTATGCAAATAAGGCCCAAGACCTATTATCCAGGACTACTTATGACCCACCATTCATCTACATAACAAACCAATGGAATAAAAGGGAGAGTTAAAGCATAAGTATGAAGTTAACTGACTGTTGGAAAGACAGAGAATGATGAATGATTGTTTTTCAGACTGGAAATGCAGTGGAGTTCCCTACGTGTCATACTGAAAACATTGCTTTTTAAAATTCATTTAGTTGAAATAGAGTTGGGTATGAAGGGCACAAATTTTCAGACAGTGCAAAACATGGATGTATTATGAGGTTGATAGTGATGGACTTCAAAAGGATATAGGCAGGCTGGTGGAATGGATGGCGACATGGCAGATGAAATTTAATGCAGATAAGTCTGAAATGATCATTTTGTTAAGAAAATAAAAGATGCAATTCTAAAAGGAGTTAAGGAGCAGAGAGGGAGATATATTTGCATAAATTACTGAAGGTATCATGGCAGGTTGAGGAATCAGTCAATGAGGCATATTATACCCTAGGCTTTATAGATGGATGCATTGAGTGTAAAAAGCAACGAATGTATAGTGAACCTTATATAAAACATTGATTTGGTCTCAACTAAAGTACTGTATCCAATTCTGAGTACTATACTTCAGAAAAAATGTGAAGGCACCTCAGAAGGATTTATGAGAATGGTTCCTGAGAGGAGAAACCTTATTCATAAGGATAGATTGATGAATCTGGGCCTGTTCTTATTTAAGGTAAATAAATGAGATTTAATAGAGGTGTTCAAGATTGTAAAGGGCCCAGACAAAGTAGATGGGGTGAAATTGTTGATGAAAAAATTAAGTACAAGGGACTGGAGACTTGAATAGCAAAAGAACCAAAGGTCAAATGAGGAAAAACTTTTACATGCAACATATGGTTAGGATCTGAATGGCTGCCTGAGAGTGTGGTAGAGGAAAATAGAATCATGGCTTTTGAAATAATTGGATAGTTATCTGAAAAGAAAAAAAAAATGTACAGGTGTGCCAGGAGGGGAGTTGCACTAGCCATGTTGTTCTTGCAGACAGCTGACATAGACACAACAGTCTAAATGACCTCATTCTGCACTGTAAATATCCTGTGGTTCTAAGCTGTTGTTGAATCAAATTCCGCTACTTTTGACATGCAAATATTTTTATTCAATCATTTCATAACCTGCCTCTTCCAATCAGATTATATTCAGCCAAATAGCCTTACTTCTGAATTTTGCCAGTATCTTTTCCTTCGTGCCTATTTTTTTCACCTTGTGCTAATGATCAAATTCAATTCCTTTGGAACCATTACATGCCATAGGATAATGTTTGCTTTGTCACAACAACTAATTAATGAACCTGAGCAGTAGCAGAGTGAAAAAAAAGGAAATTAGTCTTGCACTCCAGATCCCACCAGCTGGTGGGACATCCTGCCCTCTGTGTCCAAAAATCTGGAAGTCGAGAATTTGCCTGTTGAGTCACATGAGAATCGATTGGCAAAAATTCACCAACAGGAGTGGATGGCCTCTTTGAATCTATCTGCAAGCATGCATAGTATGTCTACCAATATATTGCATGTGGTTTGCTAGTGCTCCAGAATTATAATAGCTCAGACCCAATCTACAAGGTTGCTGGTTGCAATTGTACAGTACATAGAACTGTAGGAATGCCAATGTGTTTACTGATCTGTGAAAGTAGGTTTGTGACAGACAGTAGAAGATACCTCTAGCCAAAAAGACGCTCCACCTATCACACAAATGAGTAATGTGGTATATGAATTTCATTGATGGTATGATTTCAGGTATGTAGGCTGTACATTCCGTAGATTGGCAGATGGAATAAAAGAACATATCCCTTCTGCAACCAGCAAGGTAATCTCCATACTCAACCAGCTGGAGTTTGGAAAATCCATAGCACAGTATGCAACTGTGAGGTGATTCTGCAACTGGACAACATTTACTGGAAAACCCTGAATGTGTGATAAATTACACTGACATCCAATTTAGAATTGTCAACCAAGCCCAAGGTGCACCTGTGTATACTGAAAACTGCATATTAATATGCCGGGCCTATTCCTTTCAGGCAGAAAGAACATGTACATGCACTGCACCTGTTTTAACGCAGCAAAGTAGGGGATAGCCATTTCCTGGTTCACTTCTCAGGGCAGCAGTAGTCAGAGTCAACCTGCCTGGTTTAAAACTTAACTAAGCCTGGCAGTTAACCGTCAATCATTGTGAATGGGTACATTCGCCATGGCAGTACCTCTACCAGTCAGAGTCTATTTGGCAATCAGTCAGTATTCTGCTCTCATGTGGTATAAATGTTGGCTTTCCCTTGAATTAATGTCCTTGGAAATTGTCCTGATTAGTGCATGACAAACAGCTTCAACAAAATATCTTTTTTCTCAGCAATGCTAACCCTATACTGAACAATATTGAATACAGTATTTACATGTTAATGGTCAATATTGTAACATTATTAACTTTTTGTAGACAGAAACATTCCAAATTTATGTAAAGAATGATTTTATTTTAGATAAAACTAATATTTGCAACAGTGAAGAGCAAGTAAAGAACCTAACTTGGTCAGAAAAGGGAGCAAAAAATTGCAGGAGAAAATGCAAACTTAAAACAGTAGAAATCATTTCCCAAATGTTGGCATGGAGAATGGAAAGCAGTAATGTAGAATTTTGATGAATATCTGCTTTTACTATTTAAGAAGTCAAGCTAGTCAGCAATAACAATGGAATACTTAAAAAGTAAACCAAATTGAGGATGAGACCGAGAGCCATTTTTCTGTAGTGAAATTCATAATCAAGAAGGTGGCAGCTCAGTGCTGAAAGAAAGAATAATATAAAAATCATTAATGCTTTAAATAATGCATAACTACAGCAGGTATACTTTTTAATCCTGTAACTACTAACACATGCACAATCACCTTATTTGGTATGCAGTATGCTGAAAACAGAGTGAGGATTTTTAAAAAGTGAAATCTAATGAGTGTTGAAATTAAGAGCACAGTTTTCAAATCTGTAAGTTGGCAGGAATAATGGCAAACGTGGTGAGTTAATTCTGTGTAAGTCCAAAAATCAGATTCTTGTCGTCAGGATAATCTTCTAGAATTATTTACACTCTCCTTAGATGATGAGAAATGCAAATGCATGCATTTCTTATTCATTCATGGAATGTGGGTGTTGCTGGGCCAGCATTTATAGCCTTTTCCTAGTTGTCCTCATGAAGGTGGTGGTGAGCTGCCTTCTTGAACCATGGTAGTTCATTTCATTTAGGTAGACCCACAATGCCATTGTGGGGGGGGTTTGCGGGGGTGATCTCCAGGATTTTGACCCAATAATAGTGAAGGAATGGTGATGTATTTCTAAACCTGATGGTGAGTGGTTTGGAGGGCAACTTGCATCCCATTAACTATCTTCCTTTTCCTCATTAACTTGTGCTCAATCAAGGTACATGATACTTCAGACTGTATAAACTGAGCAAGTATCGGTCGACTTTGCTCTTTGGCCTTTAGTCTGTACAAGTACACAGCTTTGGCTGACTTAACAGAAAATTTTCAAATGTTCCTTGTCTTCACTTTTGCTGTAACCTCTACAACTGTAGTCGGAATCTCCATGGGGACTCGGGCAGAATGTGTCCCTGAACCATTGTAGAATTCAACTGGAGAATGACAGCTCAGAGGCCCCTGCTTCACAGCTGCTGCGTTAGTAGTCAGGGCCTAGCAGCAGCTTTTGTATCAGAATGGTATTTAAGTACAGAAGGCAAGACGAGCAATTTTTAGCTGAGACGGTGACTTTAGCAGAAAAAGCAAGGCAGGAGCTTGAGGCTGTGAGAAACAGTGAAACACCAATTACTAGGCTGAGAAGGTGTTGCTCTACAGCACAGTGCTGTGTCAACACCAACAGCTCTTGCAGCTAACACATTGCATGTGCATGAACAGGACAGCAAAGTGTGAAAGGAAAAGGGGAGGCACGCTTAATGCATCAGAGTGGACTCCAGTCAGCCTTGGGTACCAGCACAGTCCAGGGTCTGGGTTAATTTTATCCTGGGGAGCTTAGTCCCAATCAGTCTGGGAATCACCTGCATTTCACTCCAAGTGTTGTGGCTGTGGTCTGTCCTGGAAGTCGAGCAAAATCTATCCAGACATTGCTGGTAGATCATTGAGGGCCTCACCAATTGAGCGTGGGAGAGATGGGCCATGGTTGGTCGGGACTGTCATGTAAAATCTGTCTGTAGGCATTTGAAAACCTTGCCCTGAATGAATGTTAGTGCTAAAGTAGTTAAAACAAAGTAAATGCTTCCATTATCTCATACCCTTGGACATTTGCACTAAAATGGTTCTTGTGTCAAAGACATTTGTGTAACAACAGGTAATTGAGTCCCTGGTGAATATTACTGAACTGTCTCACATACTGAGATTTCTCTTCAGCTGCTTCATGCCCTCACTATCCCAACAATGCAATGAATATTCACTGTTTCCTAGCAGTGCCTCAACATCTTCATTGACAGTACTACAAAATGTGGCTCTATTTCTTCTATTTGTCTTCACATTTTGTCTAAATCAGCATGTGATTTGTCCAGTGCCCATTTCATAGGCTACAATGTTATGGCATGGCTTTGAGAGGATCAGATATGGGAGAGATCATTCCCACCTGGAGTCTGTAGATACGTAATAGATTGCACCATCACTCCAAAAGGATGTTTGTCGAGGGGCCACCAAATGGACAGAAGTGCAAATTTCATAAATTGATTGAACACCAATGAAGGTTTTATCTTCACTTTTTGCCCTCTATGTCTAGCTTGAGGCCTAACATCTGCAGCTCAGGTGAACGGAGCATATTGAAAGGCATGCCCTGCTGACTTTGAAGATTTTGCAGCGGTCCTTAGAGAGCTCTCAGCCTAGAGAGCTTGGACTACTGATAATGTCCTGCATTAGTGAAGTAGCAGTCTCCTTAACCTGAGACGTTGGAGGCAATGGACTGAGGCGAGGTGGAGGGACAGCTCAGCTCTGAAGTGTCTTGAGAAGAATCTGTGGGATGTCTGTCAGTCACTCTCCTTCTCTGTGGGTATGCCTGCTGACACCACTGTATCACCCCCAGAGCAACGGGCACCTGAAGTGAAGTCATGGCATCTCCTCCCCATCTCCATCTGTCAGTGATACTGAGCATCCATGACTAGAGCAATGGAGCGCAGATCTGAGCACATTTCCAGCAGGCACAGTGTGTTCAGCTGGATCCAGGTTTCCAAACCTGCTGCCACCCTTTCCATGAAGGCAGCCAAGCATGTGCATTACCAGTAGTAGAAACATGGACAATGTCCTCCAACTTTCATTCCAGTTTACTAAGTGCCTCTGATTGTCCCCTGACCCTCTCTCCAGGTGGACTCTTTTTCTTATTGCCGAATATAGACGCATATCTGCATGGGGCAGAGTAGACGTTCTGTCCCAGACATTCCCCTCAGTACAGACACAGCCAGATGTTCTCACCAGATTAAGCCCCTAGTCTAATTGAGCTGAAATACTATCCAAAGTGATTATTTCTGTGCTAATGGATGATACAGGTGAATGCGTTTAACAGTCCGAAGGATTCACTTTTATTAGTAACAGCTTTTTATTTATTTTGAAATTCAAATTCTTAGTTTCCTATTAGAAGCATGACCCCAAATTCACTGGATTTTAGTCCAGGCTCTGGATTGCTACTTCATTAAGTGACTACAACTCTCCTATTACTTTGTGTGTTGAAGAGGGTTGAGAAGCTGATCAGCCTTTCTTGCTTGATGCTTCTTTGCATTTTTTTTTACTGCTTACAATGGTCTTTATCAACTGCTATGTAATTAGGCAACTGGTCAGTAAAAAGTTTTTTTTATGGTATTGTTACTGGAACAACCGAGTACCATTCATAGAAAAATGATGCAGGATGGTTAATATGATAAACTAGCTTGAAAGTTACTCAATTTTGCTATTGAAATCAAGCAATATAAATTTCTTCCTCCAGAAATTGTAGTCAGCATTTCCATTGAAATAGTCACCAATATGGATTTTAGAATCAGTGGCATGGCTGGGACTTTTCTCCCTAGATCGTCGGAGGCTGAGGGATGATTTTATAGAGGTTTATAAAATCATCAGGGGCATAGGTTTAAGGTGAGAGGGGAAAGATTTAAAAGGGACCTGAGGGGCAACTTTTTCACACAAAGGGTGGTGCCAGAGGAAATGGTAGAGGTGAGTACAATTACAACATTTAAAAGACATTTGGACAGGTACATGGATAGAAAGGTTTAGAGGGATATGGGCCAAAAAAAGGCAAATGGGACTAGTTCAGTTTTGGAAATCTAGTCGGCATGGATAAATTGGGCCAAAGGATCTGTTTCCATACTGTATGACTCTGTTGCACCCACAAACACCTAAATTCACAAATAGGCTTCAGATGTAGACTTTCCTGATTGATATCAGCTAGTCAGACCTAGATTGATGTTAAAGTTAATCTAGTACATCATTTTCTTATTCCCATTTTAATCTTAATTCTCTTGTTTTATTTTCTATAGAATTGTCTTTAGCAGAGAAGCAGTAAAGCAGTTACTTGCAAGTGGATGCAGCTGTTACAGTAATGATGCACCTGACGATATGGTTCTAGGAATGTGCTTCAACAGCCTTGGTATCCCAGTAACACACAGTCCTCTTTTCCACCAGGTAATCCCCCCCTTTCAAATCATTCGTTGTGAGTACAAAAACAATCTTTTACGTCCTAGGAGTGACTGATTGACTATTTCATTACTTGTAAATATAGTGGATATTCTTGTATTTAAAAATAGGGAACACTGCAAATGCCAGTCAGTACATGAAAAGAGAAATGTTAGAGTTGTCATTTCAGATGACAGATGATTTCAGTTCAAATGCTAACCTTTTATTCTCAGATGCTGACAGTCTATATGTTAATTTCCAATGATTTGCTTTTCTTTTCAGTGTATGTTCAGTGCTTTTAGTATGTTCAGTGTTTTTAATTAGGTTCTGGAAATTAAAATATATGTTACAGTGCTGTAGGCACTATTTTGCAAATTAATTCAATGTTAACGTTTTTTTTTTGCCAAAGACAGTAGATCCTTCAGCATTATCAGATGGTACCATGTTATCCTGCTGATCACTCTCCAATAATATGGGTCATTAAAAGAACTTCGATACCAAACGTACTATGATTCCCTTCCTAATTGAAAATCAGACAATTCCTCAAAATGAAGTGAGAGGATATTCTGTTTCAGCATCCAGTTGTATATTTGTCCCACAATTCTATCTCACTTCTAATAAATAGGTTTAAAATGAGGTGAGAAAAGTTTAAAGGAGATGTGAGGCAAGCTTTTTTTATGGAGAGAGTGGTCAGTGCCTGGAATGTACTATCAGGGGAGATGGTAGAAGCAGATACATGAGCAGCGTTAAAGAGGCATTTAGACAGGCAGGGAGTAGAGAAATACAGACCATATGCAGGCAAATGGAATTAGTTTAGAATGACAACATGGCTGGCACGTTTGTGGTAGTCTAAAGGGCCTGTTCCAGTGCTCTATGTTCTTAAACACAGGGAGTTCTGCTATAATGTGATCGTTGCATTCCAGCACAACATCGTGTTATAGAACATCACGCTGTAGAAATTATGGGGCCTATGAGAAAAGCGGGGTTAGGGACAGACCACCAAAAAAAACACTCAAAATCGCTCAAAATTCTTCCTTACCACTCTCCTGTAAGTATCGACGCCATGCTTGTCACTTGTGAGCATTGATGCTTATAATCAAATAAAATCTATTCACCTGCAACGTAGTCTGCATCACAGCCTAGCCCATTGCTGATCTGACCTGACATTCCATCGGCACAGACTTCTGGATAGGTTTTCAGATAAGTGAAGCAGAGGAATCTGACCTTTCTTTCCTATGTAGCCCATTGACATTGAAGTTAATTGTAGGATTAAAGTGTGTTATAAACCTGAGTAACATTGTGTTCAAAATAGTGCTGAGAAAGAGCAGATTGTAACACAGACAACTTTTGGTATAAATGATTTACATGAGCAAGTTCAAAAGTTATTACATAATAATAAATATGTAACAAAATCTAGACAAAAATACCATACACAAAGGTGCATGTTTCAACAGCACTCATTATTTTAAATTATACTTCATTTTGCATTTAATGTGATTATCTTAAACTCTTCAAACTAAGACTTCACATATTTTCCTCATAAGACGGTTGTTATCTGTGTGATATCATATTTGAGGTTTATGACATAAAATCCAATTACCTTTTTCAGATGAGCTCATTATGACCTACTCTGAACATTTACACCATCTGCAAAGATTGAAAAAGAGAAATTTTCCTTTGATAAAGCCGCAATTTTGATACGTACTCGATGGAATCACGTTATGGCCAACACAAGTTCATGTTTTAGAAATAGAGTTGCCCTGTTCGGCAATCGCATTATAGCCAATTCCTGTTGCCAGAGCATGTGTTATAGCAGAACCCCTTGTAATGCCACCTGAAATTGTTAAGTTTTTTTCAGGTTTATAACTTTAAATGATATTCCTTTACCTTTAAATCCTGCGACCAACATAAACATCTTTTTGGAACCAAACTTTTAATAACTGTGAAAATCTTGGAGTTTTGAGTGTCCCTGATATACCTCCTCCTAAAAGAGCAAATTTACATAGTAGACAACTGGCTCATTCTGATCCGGTGCTGTCTGATCAGATCACTCTTGCTAATTTTTAAGCATTTCCCCAAAATTGAGATGAAGCATAAAAGTGAATTCCTTTTTTTTTCCAGGATGGTTATCACATTTGCTGCTTTCTAATCCAATAGGGTGTTCCTCAGTTCCAGTGAGGTTTGAAAGATATTGTTGAAGGAATCTGTGATCACCTCAGCTAATTCCAATATGCTGCTGGACAGAGATTATCAGCCTCTTTTGACTTCAGCTTCATCAACCATCATGCTATCCAGTCTTCCCATACCCACATATATCTTTCTCAAATCAGTTGCCCTTCTTCCAACAATAAAAAGTCAAAACAATTATCTAAAATCCCACAGGTTTATCTACTTTTAGATACCACTTCCCACTGCCAGGGAAAATAGTTATGACCTCTCTTTATGCTCTTCCTCCTGATTTATTTGTTTGCAATGCAGAGTGATGCCGACACTGTGGGTTCAATTTCCACACCGGCTGAGGTTACCATGAAGGTCCCACCTTCTCAACCTCTCCCTTTGCCTGAGGCATGGTGACCCTCTGGTTAACCCATCACCTATCGTCTCTTTCTAAAGAGAGAACAGACCTTTGAGCTGAGAGGACTATGGCGACTTTATCTTTTAACTTAAAGAATTCCTTGCCATTATCCATTAGGTTTTCAACAATAGTAATCAACTTACTGTCCTATTGGCAATCATAACTGTTTCAGACTTCCTGTTACTTCCCCTCACACCACTTCAGCTATTGCCACCTATATAAGTCCAAAAATGCCTATCAAAGTGCATTTTTGATGCCATTCACTATTTTTTCAACAACAGAAGTAGGAACTAAATATTTTGGGGGCACAAATCATTGTATATTGCAAATTTCAGGCTACCTTTCAAGGCAGTGATAGAACATGCAGTGAAAGAGCTCAATTAAAAACTAAAACTTTTGATTAATAATATCCAACTGATCTCCTTGATATCAAGTTGTGACTTTGCCACTAATCCTGGAGAAACAATATAAATAGTGTATACTCCATCCACCAGGACCTCCGCAGATTTTAATGATACAACAAAGATTGGGAGATTGGCTGTTTACTTACTGTAGAGATTTTCAAACCTGTCCCCCATTTGAAGTGGAAAATGATACTTACTTATGTTTCTTTCTCTTTTACCACGTTTCTTTAATGCATCGTTGTTACTCAGCAATTATAAGGCTTGCGTCAGCAACCTTCTGCTTCAACACTTCGAAGTACGAGAGTAGCTTTAATAGTTAAACTCTTAATTTAAGCAAACACTAATAACCAATAATAAAAAGGAGAATTAGTGATCATTCTTCCTGACCTCAAAGTTCCATGGAAAAAACAACTTAACCTCTATCGATGTTAAAAGTCACTTCAACCTCAGATCATATTTTCTTTTATAAGCATGTACAACCTTCTTAGCTATTCAAAGATACATAATTAAAAGGAGTTATATTTCATGACTGCACAAAGACCTGAATGCATACTATAAGCAATATTACCAGCACAATATACATTGAGAAGTATAACTAAATGCTATCACCATGTAAGGGGAGCTGATGGCATTGTTACAGTCTCTTTGGACTAGTAATCCAGGTAAATGTTCTGGGGGTGTCGGTTTGAATACTACCATAGCAGCTGGTGATGTTTGGGTTCAGTAAAAATCTGGAATGAAAAGTTAGCCCAAAAGTGACCATGTAACCACTGTCAATTGTTGTAAAAAAAAAAATCTGGTTTACTAATGTCCTTTAGGGAAGGAAATCTGCTGTCCTTTTTCTGTTCTGGCATATATGTCACTTCAAACCTGATGTGGTTGAATCTTAACTGCCCTCTGGGCAATTAGAGATAGGCAGTAAATGCACACAGAATCCCTACATTGTGGAAGCAGGCCATTCAGCCCATCGAGTCACACCAACCCCCCAAAGAGCCCCCCACCCAGACCCAACCCCAACCCTATTGCTGTAACCTTGCATTCTCCATGGCCAATCCACTTAACCTGCACACCTGGGAGAAAACCAGAGTGCCCAGAGGAAACCCATGGAGACACGGAGAATGCCCAAACTCCACCAGATAGTTGCCCAAGGGTAGGATCAAACCCAGGTCCCTGACAGTATGCGGCAACTGCGCTAACCGCTGAGCCACCGCACCACCCCTCTCATTACTGGCGTTTCTGGCATCAGAAATGTTTCCTTATTTATTCAATGTTACTCGTGATTTTGGACATCCTGTGAACAAATAAAAAACTTAAACTTACTTAATGATATAACTGTTAATCATGACATTGTGTCAACTTGGGCTGTAGTAAAGTTCTAGATAATAACATTCAAAGGTATGAAACGCATTCCAAAAATGACAGTTTGCAATTATAAAGCACTTCTAACGTGGTGAAACATCCTGGGGCTTCAGAAGAGAGTTATCAAACAAAACATTTGTTTGTCTGTTCTAGGTTGTGTTTTTCTCAGTTTGATAGTCATGAAGTTAGCAGTACCTTCCTGTGACAACTCTTTCATAGAGTAATCACATCTGATTCAACTACCCCACTTTTTGTCTGTAGCTGTCAGTTCCCAAATGGTTAATTTGCACTCTACCCCTCATTTCTAAAAAGAATGAGGGAAAAGGTAAACTTTGAGGGTAATTTGCAAGTAATATCAAGATGAACAGAAAGAATTTCTTTAAATATATAAAAAGGAAAAGAGGCAACAGTGAGCATAGGTCCAATAGAGAACAAGACTGGGGAAATAATAATGGAGAACCAGGAAACCAGGGGAGTTGAATGAATAGATTTTTAATCAAAAGTTATAGGGAAAAGGCAGGAAAGTGTTGAGGATCATCAGATTAGCCACCATCGCACTGAATGGTATATAAGCATATATTCCAGGCTGACAATACAGTGCACAACCAGAGGAGTGTTGTAACAACAGCTGCCATCTTTTGGAAAGACATTAAATTAAAATGGGAATAAAAGAGTTCATAGCATTCTTTAAAATCTGCCTCTCGACTGTCTTAGAATTTCTTTCCTTGGTTCTATCAAATTTTGTTTGATAACTCTCTTCTGAGCCCCAGGATGTTTCACCACGTTAGAAGTGCTTTATAATTGCAAGCTGTTATTTTTGAAATGCCTTTCATACCTTTAAATGTTATTATCTAGAACTTTACTACAGCCCAAGGTTTCCCACAGTGTCCTCTTAGTGATCTTTTAAAAACAGCTCCAGGTATCTCCTCAGTATGCCAAATGAACCAATTTTCCAAATTACCTTTAGATGCAAGTCCTCAAGAAATATTAATGATGGAAGTGCTCAATAACCCTGTTTACATATATAATTCTGGAGAACTAAAACAGTTCTGGGAATGAAGTATATCAATAAAATGATCTTTCTTTATAAATAATATGCACTGAAAAATCCAAATTTAGAACTTTTCAAAGGCTGATGGAATAGTTTTTAAAATTTTGACAAACCAAGCAAATTTGAACTATCTAGTAAATATGAACAGAAAAGCAATATCTAACATCACCACTGTATTTATTTTCTAGGCACGTCCAATGGACTATCCAAAAGACTACCTTGCACATCAGGTTCCAATTTCATTCCACAAACATTGGAATATTGATCCAGTTGAAATCTATCAAACTTGGTTGGCTATAGAGGATGAACCTGTATCACATCAAATAATAAAGGAGCCAAAAAATGGAAGAGAAGATTTATGAATACTTTAATGATGAAAATACATTTTTAATGTATTGATAAATAGTTCACTTAGTTTTCACTAAGAAGGAATACAAATTGCATTGTGATTTTTGAAACACCTTCCAAAGCTGTATTTGCATTAATAACTTTGCTTAATGCCTTTTATATTACAAAGTAAAATGCTGAATTATATTTGTAATTCTCTTGGACAGTATTTGACACAGTATTTCTGGAAAGTATGTGCAATCTTTCATTTCTGTTAATGTTAAAAGTAATTATCTAATTTTGTAAAAATAAAGTCCTATCTATATATCTATATAATTAACTTGTTTTCTTGTACACAAACTGCCATGTGCGACTTCAATTTGCTTCTGTGATAATGAAATTTACCTGGGGAAAGCATGTTCTATGTCAGCAAGATCAGACTGGCCATCCATTTTACCTCGAGATACACTGACAGTGTACAGCACAGAAAGAGGCCAATCACTCCATTGTGTTTGCGTTACCCAGAAAAGAGCTATCCAGTCTGATCCCACTTTCCACTGCTAGTTCTCTATCAATTACAGCATTTCACTTTTATATCCAGTTTTTTCCTTAGATCAGTTAAGGGTTTCTGTTTGTACAACCTTTCCAGGCTGAGTTTGAGACTTCCACCACCCAACTCTCGGTGAAAAGAATTCTTCTCAATTCCTTCTAATCCTTTTGACAATTAGTTACATTTAATGTCCTCTAATTATTGATCTATCTGCTAAGGGATATAAACCCTTTCTTCTGTTTGCTCCTAATTCCTCACAATTCTACACTTCGTTATCCTCACCCTCCTCTGTTCCAAAGTAAAGTATGACCCCCCCACTAAACTTCCCTCAGCTAAAATTCTCCATTCCTGACAACATTTTCATAAAAAACGTTCTGAGGAAGGGTCACTGGACTCAAAACATTAACTCTGTTTTTCCCTTCACAGATGCTGCCAGACCTGCTGAGCTTTTCCAGCAACTTTGTTTTTGTTCAACATTTTCATAAATCTGCTCCGTGTCCTCTCTCGTACGGTTGCATCCTTCCCTGTAACAAGATGATGTAACTGTGACCTAGTGTTATGCAATTCTAGTGCAACCATCCTACTATTGTATTCTGTGGCTCAGCTAATGAAGGGATTTATCCATTTGTCTTTTTAACCACCTTACATATCTGTTAATTAGCTTCAGAGATCTACACTTCCCAATATCCTGCCATTTATATGGTGTTTTATTGTTTTATTCGCTGTCCCCAAAACGTCTTTGATTGAATTCAGTTTACTGCCCACCTAATCTTCTTGCAGTCTAAAGTTTTCTTCCTCACCATCAATCACACACCTATTTCTATATCATCTCCAAACATCTTTTAATCATTGGTTTACAAGTGGGCATAGTACTGAGCCCTTTGGAACCCACCTGGCAACAGCCTTATTGTCACAAAAACACATCAGCTTTCATTCTTGTAACTAAGCCATTTTTGCATCTGATTTAATATTTTCCCTTGGAGTTCATGGGCTAACGCTTTTCTGATTTGTGGGCCATTTCAGAAGTCTTGTGAAAATACAGAAAAACCTAATTTTTTTTTGGAAGGTAGCAAGGATGATCAGTCAATTTAATAAGACACGATTTTGCCTCAGTGAATCCATTCTGATTAATCTGCACCTTCCTAAGCAGCAACTTATTCTGTTTTTCAAAGATTTTTCCAGTAATTTGCCTGCCACCAAGGGCACTGGCCTGTAATTACTCAATCTATCCCTTCTTCAGTTCTTAAACAGCTACACAACAGTGCTAGATTATACTTGGCACCAGTGGATTGTAAAATTAGTAGCAAGGCTTAATAGTGACTGACCACACAGTAAATGGTGCAGAGCTGTGCAGATTGTGAGAAAGCTGTGAATGGGAGTCTAAACTTAAGACTTTGTTCAGGCCATTGAACTTTGTACCATGTTGTTGTTTGCTCTGTGATATCATTACTCTGAGCTCAGGTATACTCACATCAGTGAATCCTCCACATCATGTGTGGTTAGAAAGGGTGGCACCAGAAGTGGAACACATTATAAGTGGACAACAGAAGGTGAGAGATGCAGAGATGGCTGTTGTTTTTTTTTTAATTCATTCATAGGATGTGAGCATCCATCCCTAATTACACAGAGGACAGTTAGGATTCGGCCACATTTCTGTGGATCTGGAGTCAAATGTAGGCCAGACCAGGTGAGGATGGCAGATTTCCTTCCCTGAAAGGCGTTAGTGAGCCAAATGGGTTTTAACTGACAATCAGCAATGGTTTCATGATCAACAGTAGATTCTCCAATCCAGATATGTTTCAATGAATTCAAATTCCATCTGGTTTTGAACCTGATTCAATAGAACATGAGGTAAATCTCTGGATTACTAGTCTATGATAATACCGCTAGGGCCGTTGCCTCCCCGTGTATACTACCCCATGTCAAGATGATTGACACAATTCAGCACAAAGCAGCTTGCTTGCACCCCATCCACCACCTTCAACATTTACCCTGTCCACCAATGTACAGTGGCAGCTGTGTACCATCTACAAAACGGTAGTTTGGTTAATGAATACGGCATTCAGTAAGGACAAACACCTCCATCCTGTGGTCATTTTCTCCACCTGCGTCTCCATGACACTTATAAAGAATGAGCTCCACAACTCAAAGGGCCCAGAAAAAAGAAAAGCTAATCTAGCTTTCAATCCTTGCTCTTGATGGTTTTTTTTCTAATTCTCCCAGGATGTAAGAATTGCTGACAATGCGAGGTATTCATTGCCTAACCCTTACATCTCGAGGTTGAGCTCTTTTATTGAATAATTGAGTTCTTTTGAGGCAGGTACACCTGTTATGCTGTTTGGGAAAAGAATTCCAGGATTTTGGCATAGTGACAGTGAAGAAGCAATAGTATGTGGCACGGTGGCTCAGTAGATAGCACTGCTGCCTCATAGTGCCAGGGACTGGCGTTCAGTTCCAGCCTTGGATGACTGTCTGTGTGGAGTTTGCACATTCTCCCTGTGTCTGTGTGGGTTTCCTCTGGGTGCTCTGTTTTCCTTCCACAGCCCAAAGATGTGCAGGTTTTGTGGATTGGCCATGCTAAATTGCTTATAGTGTTGTGTAGGCTGGGTGGGTTAGCCATGAGAAATGCAGGGATACTGGGGTCTGGGTCTGGGTGGGATAGTTCATTATCAAGTGGCTGCTCGATCATCCTAAGCAGTGTCATCTTGAGTGAAGTAGCATATCTCTCTCTCATACTCTATCAACCTCTCTTGTTCACTTCTGATGCGTTCTTCATCTTGTGGCATGCGTTCTAATGACACATGAGGGTTCACTGATGTGCGTTTATCTGTGTTTGTCGAGAGTGAACTTGAATACTGTGCTGGAATTGGCTCTATGACTTCTTTATCTTCCTTTGTGGTAGCACAGGTGATTTCTCCCCCTCCAAGTATGTTGAGAAGGATATTGTGGAAACCTGTCTCTGATCATACATGCCTCCACAGCGTGGAGGCTTCCCAATACAGTTGAAGTTTTGGCAGGGTCTTACCCATGGGGAGTGCACTGTCTCTGCTTTAGAGTTCAATGACTTTTCAGTCTTTCGTACATCTAATCCCTCTCTCCATCACACTATTCCCCACAAGGCCTCACCTCATAATATTAAGTGATGCCTCCTCCATCCAGCAAAGGAAGGGAAATTAAGGCACTCCTTTTGCAGGCGTGACTTCTTCCTGGCATTCTGCATCCACTTGTCCTGTCAGGACAAAAGAGGGAGAGCGTATGGCTTCTAGTGGTTCTTTTAAATAGCTGCATTAATAGTCCTCAGCAGCACCCGGGTTTTGACCTTTGCTCAATTTAGAGATTACTCAGTGCACATGTTACATCCCCGTTGGTGAACCTTAAGCTCATACACTTCTAAGATGGTGACAGCAGTTTAGGCTATGTTTAACCTAGGGTTCATTCTTTCTGTTTGCTTCTCTTTTTTCCCTTTCCTTTTTTCAGTTTTTTTGTGTTTTTCTCAACCTACTTTGGCTTGTGAAGAGAGCAGCAGCATTGCAGCAGCTGAGGGCCTGGTATGGGACAGACAGCAATCGGGGGGGGGGGGGGC
>NC_063337.1:30812116-30882711 GCF_021869965.1 Rhincodon typus | reverse complement strand
ATGTGATCGGGGTCAGGGCAGAGCGGATGTGATCGGGGTGGGTGTCAGGGTGGAGCGATGTGATCGGGGGATCAGGGCGGAGCGATGTGATTGGGCGGGGTTAGGGCAGAGCGATGTGATCGGGAGGGTCAGGGTGGAGCAATGTGATCGGGGGGTCAGGGCAGAGCGATGTGATCGGGGTGGGGTTCAGGGTGGAGCGATGTGATTGGGGTGGGGTTCAGGGTGGAGCAATGTGATCGGGGGGTCAGGGCAGAGCGATGTGATCGGGATGTCAGGGTGGAGCGGTGCTGTTGGCGGGCCACAGCAGAGTGGTACGGCCAGCAGTCAGTGGGCTGGGGCAGAGTGGTCGGCGGAGTAGGGAAATGAAGGGCTTGGCTGGGGACTGCAGTCAGCCTGTCACAGATCTCGAGTCCGACAGTGCAGTGAGAGTGAGACCAGGTATGGAAAGCCCACAGCATGGAGAGACTGCAGACTATAGAAGGACTGTAAAGCTTATCTTTTAACTTTATTTCTTTATCTTCCTAATTTATACTGTGAAGAACTGTAATGTACAACTTTTAGCTTTTCTCTTTATTTCTCTATTTTTGTACATAATCTATTTTAGTACTTAAGATTTGTACTTAGTTACTTCATACCTAAGATGTGGTACCTTATGTGGCAATATTGTACACATTAAATTGTACTCCTGTATTTTGTACTTGCATACACGTGACAATAAACCTAATTCTAATTCTAAAATGTCTGCTCGTGGCTATAGACCTCTCATCTATCATGTTGCATTCACTTTGCAAAAATAAAAAAGGTTTTAGTATTTCATATGTCAAGATACTCCTGTGACAATACAGTAGCTCACATCTTCTTCCACCTCCAGCCGCACCTACTGAGTTTGCATGGGTTGCCTTTTCCTGCCAGCCTCTGGAAACAAGCCTTTCTCATACTGCCTCCAGCATGACATCAGATCCAGAATCTCTGAACAGTAGGGTAGTTACAGGCGATGGCCTAGTGGTATTATCACTAGACTGTTAATACAGATACACAGATAACATTCTGGACCCGGTTTGCATCCCGCCACAGCAGATGGTGGAATTTGAATCCAATAAAATATCTGGAATTAAGAATCTAATGATGACCATGAATCCATTGTTAATTGTTGGAAAAACCCATCTGGTTCACAAATGTCCTTCAGGAAAGGAAACTGCCATCCTTACCAGGTCTGGCCTACATGTGACTTCAGACCCACAGCAATGTGGTTGACTCTCAACTGCCTTCTGGGCAATTAGGGATGGGCAATAAGTCATGCCTAGCCAGCGACGTCCTCATCCTGTTAATGAATATAGGAATAAAAGCCCTCCTCCCTCTAACTTCCACCTGCCATTAAATTGCAAAACAGCTGTCATAGTAATTCCATCATCTCTTGCAGTCAGACCTACACTTTAAGCCTCTGCCTACATCTCATACCCAGTAATTGGTTACCAAAAATGCCCTCCAGCCAACTAAGATCAGACCCAGGAAAAGTTGAACCCCATAGTCCCCTTGGAAGCAGGTTTTTACCTTGAAATGATTGTCGCATCTGGGCCCCAACTCCCAAATCTGAATCGAGCAAGTAAGCTGAACTCCAGCGCACTGTACATGATATCCCAACAGCAACACCTCATTACTGGGACCAGGACTGACATATCTCTGGAATGAGTTTCTTCCCATTTAGCTCTAGACAATCATGCAAAAGAACATCCAAAAAATGTTACGCAGTTTTTGACTAGAGAAGTAGCCCAAAGCTTACCAATGCCCTGTACAAAAGAGCTGGATAGTTTTGTGTTGAGTTTGTAACTTGTCAGGATGCTGATAATAAAACAAAACAAAAAAGAAAAATTGCCTTATTCAACTTCAGGTAAAATGTACTATTGCCTTGCATTTCTATTATTCTTGCATGGGATGTGGATGTTGCTGGTGGGGCCAGAATTTGTAACTGATCCTTAATTACCCTTGAGATGAGTGGCTTCCTTCGCCATTTCAGAGGGCTGTTAGGATTGACCCACACTGCAGTGGATCTAGAGCCAGATGTAGGCTACACCTGGAAAGCATGGCAGATTTTATTCACTAAAGGGCATTAATGAACCAAATAGGGTTTAGCAACAATCGTTGATCATAGTTCTGAGCCTAGCTTTAATTCCGTATTTATTAATCAAATTTAAATTCCACCATGCATGTCCTCCTGAGTTTTACTGTGGCTCCTGGATTACTAGTCCAGTGACATTAACAGACATCATCCATTCCCAGAAAGACCAGAGAAATAACACTTGGAAATGGATGTATTGATTATATGGGAGCTCAATTTTAGGGTATGAAAGATGAATCGGACCAGTACTTATCACTCACAAGTTTTACTGGATTTTCTTCCCGGTTTACATTAGGTCATAGTGCTAACAAATACTTTAAAAATGTTTGTGTTGTCACTGAGGTCAGTGTTGCTTCAAATGTCCTTTGACACCAATTAGATGAATTTGGGTTCATACAGACATGGGATAATGAATCTAATTTTTAAATATGTTTTCATTCATTCATGGGATGTGAACGTTGTGGGCTGGGGCAGCATTTATTGCCCATCTCTAATTGTCTTTGAGAAGGTGGTGGTGAGCTGCTTTCTTGAACTGCAGCAGTCCATTAGGAATAGGTAGCCCCACAGTGCGGTTAGTGAGGGAGTTCCAGGAATTTGATCCCGCATCACTAAAGGAACAGTGATACATTTCCATGACTGGATGTTGAGTAGCTTACAGGGGAGATTTCAGGTGCCAGTGCTCTGTCTGTCTGCTGCCTTTGAACTTCTAGGTGATAAGGATCATATGATTGGAACAGCTGTATATATAACCTTGTGATTTATAATGAATAATTAACATCCATTCCAGTGAAAAGCCTGTTTAACCAGCCTTCAATCTGCATCAATATAACGCAAATTCTTTCAAACGTTTTTAAAATGCAAGATGAAGTAAAACATGCAAAGTCACCTGTTACTTTACACAGCTAAAACATTTGATTATTTGTTTAGGTGTTTTCAGAAATATTGTTGGAACAGCATTTTTTTACTCATGAAGAGACATTGATGAAACACTACAGAAATTTTGCTGAATTTTGAAATAAAGGATAATAGTCGTGAAGATAGAGTTATTATTAGGGACACATCTATCTCCCATTACACTTAAAAGCTGAAGACTGCTTGGACATTGTTATTTATGGAAAAGGTTTTAATATTCATATGGTGCGGTTCATTTCTGGCAGACACAATTCCTATTTCAAGGAAGTAAAATTAATTTGCTGTCTTGTGAATCTTTGCCTTTTCTTGGTGAATTCATAACAATGGCAAAATATTTGATTCCTTTAGAACAGGTTATCTAGCTCCCTATGTGTGTCAACACTTCTGTAAGAACTAAGATAAATAAGTCCAGCATTCAAAACCAATCACTCACAAGGATACAAGAAGTGCATAGTTTACAGAGGAAAATAAATTATTAGAGTCTTTACATAAATCAAGTTAAGATTTGAAAAAGACTGTTACAGGCCTCAGAAAGAAGTGAGCATGCCATCTGTTGTATACCAGACCTAAACTCTATGCTTGGTTCGAGCAGAATGCCAGCGTCGTGGTGTCACCTGCCCTGATAGCTCCGGACACACCTGTGCCCATTGTCATCGCTGCAGCCATCAGATCGGTTTTCCTGGGAGTCAACCCAAGGAAAGCAACGGGCTACGACAGAGTCCCCGGCCGAGCACTCAGATCCTGTGCAGACCAACAGACAGAGGTATTCACCGACATCTTTAACCTCTCCCCACTGCAAGCTGAAGTCTCCACCTGCTTCAGGAAGACGACCATCATCCCAATACCTAAGAAAACACATGCAATGTTCCTTAATGACTACCGCCCAGTGGTTCTGACCTCCATAATTATGAAGTGCTTCGAGAAACTGGTCACGGCCTACGTCAACTCTAGTCTCCCAGCCTGTCTTGATCCCCTACAGTTTGCCTTCCGACGTAAACAGGTCCATAGCAAATGCCATTTCCCTAACCCTGCACTCATCCCTGGAAAGTCTGGACAGCAAGAACACCTATGTCAGACCCCTGCTCATTGACTGCAGCTCTGCCTTCAACATAATTATCACCTCCAGACTGATCTCAAAACTCCGTGACCTTGGTCTCAGCTCTGCCCTCTGCAACTGGATCCTCAGCTTTCTGACCCACAGACAGCAATCAGTGAGGATAGACAACTGCCGCTTCTCCACGATAGCACTCAACACTGGAGCCCCCAAAGGATGAATTCTCAGCCCCCTACTGTACTCTGTACACACACGATTGCATTGTCAAATTCTGAACGAACGCCACCTACAAGTTTGCTGACGACATCACCATGGTAGGACAGGTATCAAACAACCACAAGTCACAATACAGAAAGGAGATAGAGGGCTTGGTGATGTGGTGCAATGATAACAATCTCTCTCTCAACATCAGCAAAAACTGAAGAACTGATCATTGAATTCAGACAGAAAGGAAGAGAACTCGTCCCCATCTACAGCAACAAAGCTAAGATTGAGAGGATGGAGAGCGTCAAGTTACTAGGAGTGATAATTGACAATTTGTCCTGGACTTCCCACGTAGATGTGATGGTCAAGAAGGCACAATAATGCCTCTGCTTCCTCAGGCGGCACAGGAAATTTGGCATGTTTACAAGGTCCCCTACCAACCTTTATAGATGCACCATTGAAAGCATATTGTCCAGCTGCATAACGGCCTTGCATGGCAACTGCTCTGCTCAGGACCAACTTGTTGGTCTTCCAGCTGAGTTAATAGTAATGCTTTGGAGCCACTCTTGGTGATGGCCATTGAAGTTCCCTACCCGGAGTACATTCTGCTCCCTAGGTACTATCACTGTTTTTACCCAAGTGATGTTCTCCACAAAAATCAAGGTGCAGTGTCTGAAAAACATGGAGTCTATTCTCTCCTTTGTTGCATCATCCTTCATTCTTTCCCAGGTCAGATTCTCTTTACTAACACCTGCAGCACATTCTCCGGGCAGTCCCAATGAAGAATTGCAGGAAAGATTTGTGTCCTTCATCCATTTCAATACTGCCCCCTCTATTGACATCCCCATTAAGTAACCGTTCTGTTTACACGCTGGATGCAATGGTTATTCAAATGAACAAACAGCAGTGTTGGAATGCTGCCAACATTGCAATCAATGGTTGTGCGTTAATTGCTTTACAATCCCTGCACCCATTTTCCAAGATCACCAATTTAACCCTCACTTTGTTTTAAATTTGTTACAAAGACAGAATTTTCATCAACAGCATATCCTTGACATTTTCCACTTTGTGAAATTGATAAATAAATTCCCTACTTTAATATTATCCAACCATCGCTGACCGAAAACAAATTACTTTTCAAGTGTTCTGATTGATTGATGGATTGATTTATTGTCACGTGTACCTAAGTACAGTGAAAGGCTTTGTTTATAAGCAGTACAGGCAGATCACGGTAAGCAAGGACATACAGCTCATAGGGTGAATAAAAACTAAACAGAAGCATACAAGTTACATCACACAGGGCATGCGCTAGGCAAGATCAACATTAGCAACATGGAGACATCAGATTGATTATAAATGTTGACAGGGTATTTGTGGTCATTTGCAGAACTGGCAGCACCACAATGCCACCTTTTTTGCAAAAGGCCATTCACATCTTGGGCACTTTCAAACCGGCGGCAAGCCACTTATTGAAATCAAGGCAGAGGTGTCATTCACCACAAACTACCAAATATCAGATGCAAGCACTGATCAGCAGCACCACCAATGGCTGCTTCAAGTACTACATCTGCCTGAATCCTCAGATCCAGGATGAATGCCAGCAATAGGTGGGAAGAGGGATAACAGGGAAGAGGACAGGTATAGAGAGTGGTCTGCAGTAAGTTCAGGGGATGTTGAGCCCTCCATAGACTGCTGGGTTAGTAACAGTGTCAGTGTGTTCAGTATTAAGTGGACACTCATTTCCCATGTAAGGGCCCCATTGGTGGTGAGGTGGGAAGGCTATCCATAATCCTTCCCACATAGACTTAAATCAGTGACAACTCATCTGATTAAACTGGCTTTGGAGCAGAGCAGAAGATTCTGAAATATGTTTTTAGAAGGGTATTAAGAAAATTTACATAGAATTTTTCATTTGCTCCATTGTACCGGTGCCATTTGAGGAAAAGAACCAGCCTAATCATGCTTTCTTGCTCTTGGTCCACAGCTCTGACTGTTATGGCATTTCAAGTGAATATCCAAGCACTTTTTAAGTGTGTTTGGGATTTCAGCTTCTATGACCTTTTCCCTCATTATGTTCCAGTCTGGGTAAAATGTGCTCACCAACTCCCCAAATCATTTCACTTGAGGATTACTTAAGTAATTACTTTAAAACTTTCTCCTGGTTATTGACTTCTCTGCAAATGATAATAGGTCCTGATTTTTGCCTATCCACACAATCTAGGCACTTCATTATTTTATACAATTTAATAGAATCTCTCTTCACCTCACTTTGTTCTGAAGAGATAATCTCAACCTCTCCAATCATTCCTCAAAGCTAAAATCTTCTCCCCTGGCAGTATACTCAAAAATCCCTTTCGTACCTTCTATAATTTGATCACGTTATTCCTGTATGGCAGTGACAGCTGCTGAATGCAATGGTCTGGCTGTGTCTTAACCAGGGTTTTGTTATAACTCTTGCATAGCCTCCAGTTCTTACAGTCTGTGCCTCAGCTAATAAAGGAAAAGAATCCTGCATGCCTTTCTGAATACCTTGTTTACCTATCCTGCTACCTTTAAGAATCTGTGGTTATGAATACATGGTTAATCTGTTCCTTTGCCAGGAACAAGCTTACCCTCTAGACCAGCCCTCGATCGAGGGGTCCCCGATGGTCAGAAGGACGTGAGGCTTATTGTTTCTTTCCTCTCTTTTTCATTCTTTTTATTTACTTAATAAATGTTCTTTTCTTTTTTCATCTTTTATTATTACTCAATAAACATTCATATCTAAGCAAATTGATGATGCTGAGCCTTCTCTTAACTACATTTAACCGAATCCGAAAAGAACTGTTTGGGTACACTCTGTGATCCAAGACATCAATGAAGGCAAGTATGTCAAACACCTTCTTCACCACCCTGTCCACCTATGGCTCCACTTTTAAAGAACTATACACCTGCACTCCTAGGTGTCTTTGGTAGGGAAGGAAACTACCATCCATACCTAGTTTGACCTACATATGACTCCAGACGCACGCTTAATTGCCCACTGGGCGATTAGAGATGGGCAAAAAATGCTGGACAAGCCAATGACACCCTCATGCTGTGAATCAATTTAAAAAACTGAGTTCAACCAGGACTATTTTGAACTGAAACATAGAGCTTTCCTCTCTGTGGATTCTTCCTCTAAGCAGAAAATAATCAATTGCTGATTCTTCTAAATTGAGAGCAAGCTAATAATTTTCAATGTTTACTCTGTGGAATCGTAAACTTCTCAATGCAAACAAATTCCCAATATCACTCCAGAAGCTTTCTCTGTCTCTATCTCTCACTCTTACTGATTCTAAAAAAAATCATGGCTCCAGGCTAAACATTACACCCCTCACACACACAGACCAAAAGCCTCATGCTGCTAGTTCAAACTCCAAGCTCTAGAGTAAACGATTTTCATGTATATATATATATATATATATATATATATATATATAAAACACACCTTACATCATACAATACCCATGCAGCTTGGTGCTGCAAATATGTGAAATAGGATGGCTCAAAGATTATACTTATAAAGGAAGCTGCTCAATTGTTCCTTTAGTTAAACAAGTAAAATACTGCCCTTGTGATCCTAACCCAGGAAAATCTCACTATACTCCACTAATTTGTAGAATCATGGAATTGTATGTTGCTGAACGGAGCCATCTAGACAACTGGGTTTGTAAGGCCTCTTTGAGCACTTTAACTTTTTGTGCCAAACTCCTGCCATTTTTCCTGCAGCCCTGTACATTGTTTCCTTTCTAAATTATCATGCAGTGCCCTCGTGAACGCCTGACATGAACCTTCCTCCACCACACTTGTAAGTGATGTGTTTCATACCATAACTCCTCATTGTGTGAGAAAGTTTTGTCTCACCTCACATTTGCTTCCTTTGCAAAGTACTTTGAAACTGTGCCCTCTGGTTCCCACTGTTTACAATTCTCCCAAGTTTTGTGTCATCACAAACTTTGAAATTGTCACTTTCTCACCAAGATCTAGATTATCTACAAGTATCAGAAAGAAGGACGGGTCCCAATATTAACTCCTGGGGAGCTCCACCACAAACATCAGTGGTTATTACATCAATTTAGAGTGTATTCTGTTGCATGGTTCCAGGTGAATTTCATTTGAGATTATTTTTCCTGTTTGAATTTTAGTAGAGTAATGTAATGACAGCCGTGAGCGTTTAAGAATTCACTATAGCCAAGATGGGAAGGATTATGGCCCAGGAATATTCCAATTAGTGTCAAACACATTAGACCATGGTGACCCTCTTTCAAATGATCAATTCAACTGTGGTGGCTTTCCCAGCCAAGATTCTGAGTCTGACCTGTCCTAAATGAGTTTATTGGAAAAAACCTGGGGAAGTCCATTCAATGCAGGAGTAGAATTGCAGACCAAGGCACACTATCTTAAATAGTAACATTATTGCATTTCAGAAATTAAAGATCTCAGAGGAATTGTGGTAGTGACTGAGAAAAGGTTGCAATGTAAGATCAGTCTGTAAGGATGGGCACGGTGACAGCGGTAGGTGAGGGGGTAGATTGCCAGGTGGGTAGGATTCCATGAGGGTGAAAGAGGTAGGTTGCCAGTTGGATAGGTAAGGGGGTTGTGTGTCAGCTGGATATGGTGCTGGAGAGTAAGGGGGTAAGTTTCTGGGCAAGTAGCTCAGTGCTAACAGTAACTTGGGGTCAGGGGAGTGGTGTGGGACCAGAATGATGGTGACGTCAGTTTCAACTGGGTTAGGTTGGGTGGTAGCAATGGGCTGTGATGCTGGAGAGTGGGTGGTGGTTGGTGGTGCCAGATCTGGCAGGGTGTGGTCAGGAAGTTCAGTTGGGGTGAGGTTTGTGGGTGCTGGTTTGTAAAGTGCAACAGTGGTTGGGGTTGTAGTTGAAGGGGTCATCGGTGGAGAGTCAGGGTGCAGTTTAATAGTTATCCATGAGTTAGAGTAAGTTTTTAATCCTCTAACCTATCCTGGGTAGCTATTAATCTTAAGTGATTTGGTACCCTCCAACTTCTCTGTAGTTTAGGGACTTCCCCACAGTCACACTTTGGAATTGGCCATTAGAGGTTTCAATTGCTGAGGTATTTCCAATGGAGTCAGCTGCATTGGGAATTCCACATTATCCCAACATACATATCCAGTTGATGCTACTCCAATCAGTTCCTGGCCATCAGAATATCTAGATTTACATTTTAAGCCTGTGCATCATCTACAAAATGTGGAATAACAACATATAAATAACAAAAAGCAAAATATTAATAACACATCTGCACCTTGAATTCCACAAAAGCCTCCAGCCCTGTGCATCTACTCATTGTTGATTTTATTTAGTATGAGGTCTAATATAGCATTCGAATCACAGCATGTTATCAAGGGACTACATTCTTGGTCTGGATAAAACAGATGTAATATTAAATATGTACATGTCAATTGTGATTAATTCTTATTCACTACTAATTTCATGAGCTGTCAACTGGATTGATCGCATCAATTTGAAGTATTTTATAAAATATTGATAAGTTCAGTAGCTCATTTAAGATAACACCCAGCCTTCATTATCTTGGATGTACAGCCTCAATAGAATCTGTCTATTGAAGTAAACTAAGGTCACAAAAAGTTTAACTTCATCAATGTTTTTGATTTATTTTTAGAGCTATTAATTCCTTCCTTCTTGAGACGACAAAGTCAATTTCATATACATGCACAAAGGTTGAACACATTTCATGTGTTTCTTACTCCTCTCCTGAACTCGCCAATATACATGAGCTGGTGATCAAACACTGTGCCCGATTTATATTTGCCTCATAAAATCAGATAATTCAAAGCATTCAAACCCATAGCAGGCATCAAGCAGTGGCAGGGAAACTAAAAGGAACCTTTGCCTCTTCAACAGTGTAACCAAGTTGGAATAAATCTGTAAAAACTCAGGAAACCCACTCTTAAAGGAATATTGTTTATTGCAGAACACCAAAATAGAGCCACAACTCATTGCACTGGGTCTGTTTTTTTATATCCAGAAGTGTTATCACACAACCAATTAGATTTTATCACCAGCACCAAATCAACCTGACATTTTTTTTCTTTTTTTCACTTTCACTTTGGTGGAGACCCACATGCTCCCTCTGCAAGGACCCTGGGCTCATATGTAACTACAGAAGGGGAATGGACAGTCAGCAGGTATGACTCCCTCCATAGCCCCCTGTCTGCAGCTGTTAATAGTCAACCTGACCAAGCCCAGGAGCAGCTGGGTCTGCTTTATCCTTTTTCAATTTATTTTATATATCCAGAAATGTGCCAACTGAATGGTGCCTTCCCCATCACCAAATCACCATGACTTTTTTTTTTGTTTTTAACTATTAACTGCTACCAGTAAATCACCCATGTAGCCAATTAGATATTTACAATCAAAGCCCATTGTGGGAAATGCAAACCATTACAAATGAGGGAGAGTGGAAAAGGGGCTAAATCAAAACATAGTTGGAGTGGGACATAAAGCACTTTGTCCTCCGTGGTGCCCACTGATCAATAAAAGGCATCAAGAGCATTGGAGGACACTGTGTGCTCCCTTTCCAAAGACTGCCAGGCAAGAACATAACCACAGAAGAGACGCAGATATGGCCACCTCCACAATCCGCTGCCTCGACCTGTTAATAGCCAACTTAGCCAAGCCCAGGAGCGGCTGGATTTGCATTATTAAATTTAAATTTGAACTCAGATCTCTGGATTAGTTATCTCGTGATAATACCACTCATTCACCAAGTACTTGGTCTGCTCTATATTTTTCCAAATCAACCTGTTCAGATGTGTTATGACACACCACTGGAGCAGATGGGACTAGAACAGGCCTCCTGGCTCTGCAATAAGGACATTACCATTGCATCACAATAGCCCTTCTGGGTCTGCTTTATTATTGTTTTTCTTCATATTCGGACGTGTTATCAAACACAACTGAATTGCTTTCCCACCACCAAATCACAATAGCTTTTTTTTAACTAGCTCTGATCTTTGTTTTCTATAGATCTAAAAGCGTTCTCACACGCAACAGAACGGCTTTTCCACCATCAAGTTGCTGTGACTTTTTATTTTGTTTTTAGTTATTAACCGCCACCAGTAAAATCACTGTGCAGCCAATTAGATACTTACATGCAAAGCCCATTACAGGCAATTGGGTTTGCTTATTTTTTACTTTGTTTTCTTTACACCCAGAAGTGTTATCACACACAACTGAGTGACGTTCTGACCACAAAAATTACCATGACATTTTTAAAAACAAATTTATTCCCCTAAATCATCAGTAATCACTGTGTGGCCAATCAAATATTTACAAACAAAGCCCATTATGGGCAATGCAAACCATCAAAAATCTGGGTCTGCTTTATGCGTCTTATTTTTCTGGGTCTGCTTTTTTTAACCTGTTTTCTAATCAACCTAGTCAGAGATGTTATCGTATTGTTTTGAAACCTATTCTTAAAATATATTTGCATTTTTTTCCAGCATCTCCAAATAGTAATTATCTGATCTTTTTAAATGTTGAACAACCATAACATGTTTGTACATTCTCTTTCCCTGCTTCAATATAAAGGGCTGAGTTTTTGAAGTGATTTGATGAGTGAGATTCATGGCATGTTGACCATTGTGGCTTGGAGTGACCTTTCTTGTGTAATCTCCTGCTCTTCACCTCATTAATTATGTAATTAGGCTCTTTGTGCCCTTCTCGTGATTTGTGCTGTTAGATAGGCAGAGATTTTTGACAATGCCACCATTCCCAGTACTGAGGACATATTTAAAGCCAAACTGCACTCAACTTTAGACACTGCAAGCCCAGAACTGCCTCCCTCACTGTGTACTCTGAAGAAATGCCCACAGAGAGGCCACACTACCAGACACAGCCGGCCTGAGCACAGTGAATGTTGCAGGTCAGTGCTGTGTAACAAGTTGAATAGAAAGAGTAACAGTAGAGGAAGAAGTTAATGATCTTCTGCACTCTGCAGAACTCTGGAGGGAGTCATACCTGCTGACTGTCCATCATTTCTCTGCAGCACTATAGTCAGTGTATGTACTCATTCTAACCACCATACACTTATCTCACCAAGACTCAAATATTGCATGCCTCATGTCCACTCAATGATTCTCACCCATTTCATCCTCCCAAACTACCAACCCTCCTCTCTCACTGAGGACACTTCACCATCGCTTCTGTCCCTAGGTCAGCACTAACTGCTCTTCCAGCCACTTTCATTGCAGGTCCAAGTGCAGAGGGCAAAGACGAGGATGAGACAGGCAGGTGAGGAGCAATGACAGACACCAAGATCCTCCAAGATTTTGTGGAAAAGATACTCGATTTGGTCAGAGAAAAGTAGGACCACTCATATGAGGAGAGGGAGACCTCAGTGACCAACCACCCCAGTAAACTTCATTGTTCTGTGCTACATTGCTCTCCCTGTGACCCCAGTACTTACTCAATCTGCACAAGCTTATCTTACACGCCTAATTCCTTCTCTTCTTTTATGCAGGTATTAACAGCTTTCAGCAAACTTCTGCTAAGTAGAGATTGGTTTTAGAGATCAATTACGGCTGAGGAGGAAGCCATCGATGTTCAGAGGATGCACTGACATGTCTATCTCCTGCACCCTTTAGCAGCTCAGAGACTTCCACCTCAGGGGTTCTGTTTCCAGTTCAGACTCAGGAGCACAATCTGGAAAGCACATCATTGACATCAGTCCACAGGTGGTCGCATAACAAACACCCCAGGTCACTGGTACTCGGAGGACTGTTGGGTTCCAGATACATGCCCAGTCACAGGCAGAAAATTTAAAAAAAAACTGCAGATGCTGGAAATCCAAAACAAATCAGAATTTGCTGAAGAAACTCAGCAGATGTGGCAGCATCTGTGGAGAGTTAACATTTCAGGGCCAGTGACCCTTCTTCAAAACTCAGATGCAAATATGAGTTGTTTCTGTCTCTATAGAGGCTGCCAGACCTGCTGGGTTCCTCAACCACTTTCTGTTTTCATATTTTGTTAGAGCGATGCTGGCATATTTGTGTCTGGCCATCTCCATGCAGAGGTTAGTGACCTAGGTCCAGCACACTCAATATCTGTCAAATATGTGCATAGATCTGTGCTCTATTGCCCCACTTATAGGTGTATAGGAAGAATAGCAAGGTGAGAAACGACTGAGAGACCTCATCATCACTCCAAGTGCCCTTTCCTCTCAAGGAGACAGGCTGAGGCCAATAAGCATCTATAGGGGAAAAGAAAACATAATCAGATAACCCCCTTCTTCTCAGGACCAGAAGATATCAAGCACACAATTAGATGGATGATTAGACATCCATGTAGCAACAGAAATATCAAGTTCTACAAATAACAAGGTCCCCATGTCCTTTGTACTAAACAGGGGCTGATTGCCATTTTGTCAACAAAATCTTAAACAATAAACAAAGTACAAATTCACTTCCTAATCCTGGAAGCAAGATTTAATGAGGTTATTGCTAGCTTCTTGCACACAACAATAGATTCTCTGTCATGCTGTAAGGAAGATCAGGAAGATATCATTGTTTATTGAAGGATTTCCTGATCGTTCATATCCATCACAACGAATCCCATATTATGCCCTTAGAAAGTGTGGCATGGAGGCTTCATAATTGCACAACCAGAGCTGTCATGCTGCAATGGGTGAATAGAATACTAGTTAGCCAAGCCTCACTCCAAACTAAAAGCACACTTGTATATTGGAATGCCATTTTTTAGTGTCTTGTCCAGCAATGGGTAGGTGGTTATAACCATGGGCCAAACTGAGACAGCAGAAATACTCTGCATCTTTGAGAACTTGCATTGCTTCCTCAGTCCTAGGTAAAGGGTAAGCATCCTTATCAGTCTTTACATTAAGTGCCCCCCAGTAATCAATACAGATCTTCAGTTTTAAAACTTTCTTCTTTGTAAAGACTATGGGGAAGGTGTACAGACTTGACTGCTCTGGGGGGACACCTTGCTCCAAAGATTCTGAAAGTACTCCAGGACTTGCTCCCAGTGATGGGGTGGGATCCAGTCGGAAGGAATCTTTACCAGACTGAGATCTTCAGTTCTGTGCCTCACCAGGTTACAATACACAATGTTAACTTCACTGAAAGTTGTCCCATATTGGCGAGAGGAGAAACAAACTGCTTCCTCTGGGTCTTCTTCAACTTGCCAATGTCTATTATTGAAATGAATTCAGATGGGGAAAGTTCAAAGGAGATGTGAGGGGCAAGTGTTTTACACGGAGAGTGGTAGGAGTCTGGAATGCATTGCCAGGGGTGGTGGTGGAGACACACTCGGTAGGGGTATTTACAGGACTTTTGGATAAACACATGAATACACAAGAAACGGAGGGATATGGACCAAGGACAGGCAGAAGGGATTAGTTTGGTTTGGCATCATGTTCAGTACAACATTGTGGGCCAAGAAGCCCATTCCTGTGCTGTACTGTCCTATGTTCTATGTATCCTCCAGTCGGCCCACTGTCCACAACAGCGACAGATTTAAGGATGCCTCTGGACATTCTCGGTTGGAGGTAAACATCTTCGTCACTGAAACTGTCAATCTGCATGGGTACCAAAATCCCAGAGTTACACTACTTGGGAGCTTTGTTACGTGTGATATATGTTGTTCCAGCAAGTCCTGGTGCAGACCAGGTGGAAATGGCTGGCATAAGCCTTCAAGAACAGTAATGGTGCAGGCAGACAAAAGTCTGATTCCCTGTGACCTAAACAGTTCAAAGGTCTTGTACAGGCTCTCACATCTCACATGCACTGAACAAGGTTCTAGTCTCCTGATCCCCATCTGCAGTCACCATACATGCTTTCCAAGGACACCCAGCTATCTTGTAGCACATTGACTCTGACACTGTAGGTATTCTCAACTTTATTATTTTCATTGAAGTATTTAGCAGGTCAAAAACTAGGAGAAACCCCAGGTTATGAAAAGTGTGATTGAGGACAGATAGGAGAGCTCAATGTAGCCATGATAAGGTATGCCTGACTCCTGTGAAGCAGAGATTTGGATCAGGAAACAGACATGAATCAGCTTGAACTCCTTAGCATGATGCTCATGAAAAAACTGGTGAGCAAGGATTAGATCATGGAACATAAAACAGTGCAGCACTGGAATGGGCCATTCGGCCCACAATGTTGCGCCAAACATGAAACCAAATTAAACTAGTTCCTTCTGCCTGCCATTGGTCCATATTAAGACGTTCACTCCTGTGTCAATAAAGCACAAAGCTTCCATCTTGCCAAATTTCACACTCATAGTAGGGCAAATCCCTATCACTCTTTATAAGACTGATCCTCTTCATGAAGTAACCTCACTTGCCACCTGGTTCTCAGTAGGCAACCCGATTGGTTTAATGAGACGGGAAGGCCATTGCGTGGGTGTCTGTGAGCCTAGTGGTTGCTGATGTTCACTTGTGTGGACAAAGGGTTGAGGAGGATGGCTGTCCATGCAGGGACATTGTGATGAAGACACAGTTGGGTGATGGAAGAGACAAACAATCTGACTTACCGTAAGGGATTTGTGCTGTCTAATATCTCAGGGAAGGACAGAGTAAAAATAGTATAAAAATTGGGCAAATGAAAGCAAATTACTGCAGATGCTGGAGATCTGCATCAAACACAGAAAGTGCAGTTTATTCTTATGACTCCAAAATCTGAGTCTGTTTCCATTGCCTTTTAGGAAATAATATTCTGAGGATGTGCACCTAGCAAATGAGGTTCGTCATCGCCAATAGGAATTGGAATACACTATATCACTTTAATTTCATCTGTATTTTGTTGTTTTTGCCTTTAGCTATGCAAACAATTTAACAATAATGGCTATAATTACATATATTTCTGGTATATTTCAGGGACACAAGGACATTGTTGTCTCCATAGTTACAAACATTTTGATCCATGTGCTTTCTAAGCAAGGATTGGTGAATTTTTTTCTCTCATTTGCTAACGCTTGTTATTTTAAAGCAAAATCTAGTGAACACAGTTGTCTCACATTAATATCATAATAAATATGATTGACTCTTGTAAGCTATTTCACTTTTCACTCAAGAATCAAATTAACTTACCCAGAGGATACAACATGAAGGTGAAGTGAAATCGTAAAATCAACTGTAGCCGAGAAATTACATTTTGCTGGTTATTATCCAGTGAGAATTTGTATGTTGTGAAAGTAATAGCTTCCACTGACCCAGCTCAACATTCTCATTCCAGGTATAGAGTCGGGTTTGTGCTTTCTGAAACAACTAAACCTCAGAGATTTTCATTTTTATGAGTACGGACTCTGTAAATTTTAATTCTCAGAAGCATGTTACAGTATAACCATGATGTGGAGGTGCCAGTGTTGGACTAGGGTGAACAAAGTCAGAAGTTGCATGACACCAGGTTATAGACCAACGGGTTTATTTGAAATCACAAGCTGACAAAGGAGCAGAGCTCCAAAAGCTTGTGATTTCAAATAAACCTGTTGGAGTATAACCTGGTGTTGTGTGACCTCTGGCAGCATAACCAGAGGGAAAGATAATCCTGTACATAGGGATATCCCCTCTTTGGCTTAACATGAGCAATAACGAGAAAGTTGGGGAAATGCAGCAAAAATGGCAAAGATCAGAATCTCAACGTTGAGAATGCCATTTCTGATTACCCTCATAATCGTTAAATGGCAAGGTCAGAATCTTGCTGGGATAGGGTGACTATTCAGAGAAGACTATTGTATTTCTATCCACTTGCATCTTATCATTATTCCAACTCATCCTATTTCTAACAAACACTGAAAATGCTGGACAACCTCTGCAGGTCTGAGAGAGTCTGGAGAGAGAAACAGGGTTAATGTTTTGAGTTTAATATAAGCTCTTCCGAACAGGAAGAACAGTCATACTGGGCAGGCAACCTAATTACAATGGCAAAGCGTTCTCACCAAACATAAGAAGATGATTTGTGATGGTCTATTGATGTACAAAAGACCATCTTCCATGCCATCTTTTAATGATATAACCGCAAAAATTATCATAAATGTCTGAATATTAAATTTCTTTGGGTAGACATTGGTATCAGTCATCTCCGCTTTAGATTCATTCTGAACAACATTTCTTAGACTCTCAGGAATCAAGGTAACAGTACTTTGGTGTTTAATGGATAAACTTTCAAAGTCTTCTAAATTTGGATTCTCTCAGCTTCCCTCATTGAAACAAGAACTAATTATCTTTTCTTTTATGGGTATTATTAAGCTTTGCAATTTTTACTGTTTGCATATACACTGAAATTATAGGTTTCCTTTTAAGAGAAAATTTATGGATTTAGGTATAATTTAAATTGTCTCATCTAACCCTCAGTGAACCTGACTTATGTTCACCTTGGTGGGGGAATATTTTCTGAGGAATTTCACCTGGGGTCTTACAATAGTCAGGAAAATTACAATCTAGCTGAACTAATTGTATTTTAAGCAATCAGGAAGAATGGGTTTCTCCCTTTGAAAGGGGTGAGGAGGGGTTCAATGTTAGAGCTAGTTGTCTCCATGGGCCCAGATTACTTGTCCTAGAGTCTGAGACCCTCTGTCTGAAGTTAAAGAAAATTATTTGAGAGATTTTCCAGATTTCAATAGCTTCAGGTGAGGAGTTACAATTAAAAAGCACCACAAAATACATCTTGTTGGTGATATGTGCGCTGCAGATACAACAGGAGATCCTGCCAATGGTAGCTTCTCATCATAACCAATTGCCTGTCTCTGTTTTTCATAACAGTCTCTTTCCAGGCTGCAGCAGGCAACACCAGCAGCATCTCCTACATTGCTATGCTCAACTGCATTATAGGCCTGCAAACCTCTACAGTCACTTCAACACTGTGAAAAGCAGGTGTATGCCCACGTTATAGGTTCCCAAAAGATGTCAGGAACCATATATTGCTATTATATGGAATCATGGTTTGAGCACCGAAGGAAGGCATTTAGCCCATTATATCTGTGCTGACCGCAAGCAAAAGTAACTCAGTTATTCCCATTCCCCAGCCCTTTCCCTATAAACCTGCATTTTTGTTTTCTCTTCAGCTTACCCAATTCCATTTTGAAAGTCCCAATTTTTGTCTGCCTCCAAGGCGTTCTTGGATAAAGCATTTTAGATTCTAATTACAGTCTGCGTGAAAAGGTCTTTCCTTATGTCACTTGGATCCTTTGTCAATTAGTCTATATCAGGGTCCTCTTCTAGCTGTGGGAACAGGCTCCTTATACTTTGTCTACACCCCTCAGGATGTTGAACACTTCTATCGAATCTCTCAAACACCTTTTCTCTCTAAGAAGGACAAATCCATATTCACTAATTTATCCACATAACTAATGTATATAATTCTTAGAAGCATTTCTGTAAATTATTTCTGTATCCTTTTAAGCCTTTGCATTTTTCCTTAAATATGGTGTCTTAAATTTGAGCACAATAGTCCAAATGAGGCCTAGCTAGAATTTAATAAAGGTTTATCATTACTTCCTTGCTTTTTGCACTCTACACTTCTGATTATAAAATGAAGATTGTATTTGACTTTTTAACCACTTCGTCAATCTATCACACTGCTTTCAACGATTTCTGCATATATGGTGCTGGGTCTCTCTGCTTCCAAAGTTTCTTTTGAATTGTGCCTTACATTTTGTAACATTTCTCCTCACTTTTCTAACCAAAATGTACAATGTCACATTTCTCAACATTAAATTCAATCCGCCATTCCACCAACCTGCCTATATCCTCTTGAAGTTTATATTACAGGTTTTGTTTCATCTGCAAATTTTGAAATTGTGTTTTGCACAGCCAAGTCTAAGTTATTAATACATATCCAGAAAAGAAATGATCATAGTACAAACCCCAGTGGAGCCCCATTGTATACCATCCAGTCTGACAATGCTAAGTGGAAATATAAGATTGTGGAGAACATGATGAATAAGCAAAGAAATATAGACAGGTTAATCTCAGTAGATCGTGTAACAATGGCAAGAGGCTAAATAATCTGCTATTGTTCTTAAATATTGCTTAATTCAAGTGGGTCTCTGGCCTTATCTTGAAAAGCCTGGGACAAAATGGCAATGAACGTGAATGCGGCACTCAGTATCCATCCAGCTTTATACAAAGATTCCCAATTAAACAGAATAGGCACTGTCATCCAACTAAAATATAAGCCCCATTAAGTCCAGATAAAACTTTAAAACTTAAATCTATCAGTGTACTTCTTTGTATCATCTGGAAAATTAAATAGATGTTTCAATTTGTATTAATCAGGCATTTCTGTGATATGATGATGTGATGAGTTTGAATGTCGATTGTATGGCCTTCTTCTGTCCCTGCAACAGTACCAATATCTAACAAAGTCACTTTCCAAGTTTTTAGTTGCTTTTGTTTCGCATGCAATTTTGGAGAATTTGGAGTCATACTCATTAAGAAGCTCGAACATCTAATTTTCAGTTTTTGAGATGGTAAGTTACTATGGTCTCATTTATAATTGGGATGTAGAATTACTCATAGCTTTAAGTTACCGCACAAAAATCTGGACAGTTGCATCTGTAAGGAACATGTAACAGAACATTTGCACATGTGCTGAATAGTACCTAAAAGGGAGACTGAATACACCATTTTCCTACAATTTTCAGTTGTAAACAAATGTTGTGCAAAGCAAACTGGTTGAGCTAAGGAAGTACAAATGTAATGACTTTAGAAGAAAAATATCACAAAGTTAACCTTTGCAGCCAAATAGAGTAGAAAACAATTTAAGGCAGGTGTTGTATAGGTGTTTGGTTCTGAAGGGGTTGATGCATCAATCTCCGCCCCATATGATATTGTTCCAAGGTTGTGGTTTTCAAGAACAGCTCAGGATCTCATAGGACATAAAGCTACCATCTAGGTCTCGTCATAGTTTTTGTAACAATGTGTATCATACCAATATAACTATTACCTGACTGCTATCATACAATAAATCACATCCTGCTTAAGATAAGAACCTCTTCTCATTATACTATCTTCTGCTTTTCCTCTACCACACTAGACAGAGCAGGCCCTTCAGATCCTGACTTAAAAGGAGATAATGGCAGGAAAACTACCCGGTGGTGACCAGGCTAGAACATACAATGCGATGAGCAGTGGTAAGGAATCATCTTACAAAAACATGGATTGGAATTCTGCTGGACCTGGCTGCACCACATTAAAGTATAGACAACAGTGAAATTCCGGTGAACTCCGAAGAATTTTCCAGACAGAGCGTTAAGGGAACAATACCTAACGACAATCAGCAGCTGAAAGAACTGAATAGTACAACAGCCTGCAGGAGAACAACTCCTGGCAAGTTTCGACAAGGCATAAATGACATTCATTGATAAAAGCCTTTCCAACCTATTAAGAGAATCGTGAAGGCAAGTGTGAGTTGGTAGCTAAAAGCAGTTGGAGCATGAATTGGATGCCATGATCTATTGAGGTTGTCCCAAATTGAGGTTCAGCTGGAGAATGAATGGGCATTAGAGGCTTTGTGAGGAAACTTCAATTCCCTATTGGAGAAGAGGATTTTATTTAAAAATCCCAGCGTACTTTTAGGCAAGGAAAGCCAGACATAAGCAAAATATTAATAGCTCAGAGCACACATTGCTGCAGTGAGAGGTGGCCACTGTGAGGCATGGCTACAGCAAGGAAAATCAAGAGACTGCAGCAGAGGAGTGTTGCAAAGCAAGAATGAAAGCCATAAAGATGGAATTTAGAAGCTTGAGCAAATAAAGTCTAACAGGAGAAAATTATAAAGAGACAACTGAGGCCAAATTAAGAGCAGGGGATCTATAAATGAAACTTCTCCAAAGGCGGGAAAATATTATTAAAGCCACAGGCATTCATTCAGTACAGTCATTAGAGAGAACAGGACTTAGCTTTAAAACCACAGGCAGCAGGATTGATTCAGTAAATCTCTTCAAAAGAACAGGAATCATTGCAAAACTGTACAGTAATATGGAAGTGCTCCAGACTACACAAATTGGCTAAGGTAGGCAATTAGGAGAACAGAATTCTGCTTTAAAACAATAGGCAGTGAGATTTGTTCACTAAAGACATTAAAGAAGATGGGAATCATTTATTAAGATGTAAGAGGCCATTTTAGATTTTTAAGCATAGGAAAACCCTACAATTCAGTCGTACAGAGCAGCAGCCACTACACTGTAGAATTAAAACCCTTTGAAGGAAGGAGAATAAATCAACATTAATCTGCTGCAGAATTTAAAGTAAGAAAAATAAATAATCGTGTTAGGAAGAAATGGCAGCAGAGGTAATCCTGCCTGGATTATTTAATTTCAGAGATGGGCCAAACACAGAATTTGATATCTCGGGAAAGATCTTAAGATACAGAATAGCATTCAAACAAGACACTAAATCAGAAACTGAACAAATAAATTCACTTTTGTTTTCATTTGGAATTATAGCTGCTGACTTTATAGAACATCAACACATAAAAGAAGACATACATTTGAATAAGTTCCACAAGATTTTGACGATTGCTTCATTAGAACAAATAAAAGAGGAAGATTTAACAGGGGAATTCAGTACTCAAGGGAATCCACCAATAATTTTGTTCTTGTTTTCTTCATATTCGTAGAGAAATGTTGTTTTGGAGCTTTGACATCAGAATTCATAAGATATAAAATTGTTTTTAGATTACTGATGAGATTTAATCAAATTTATTATCATCTGAAGATGATTTTACTGGAGAGAAAGCCATTCAGATGATACAGGAAACAGAAATCAAAAAAAAGACTGCAGGGTAATCTTAAGGTGAGAAGTGCAGCCTTATTACAGGAAAATAACAGAATCCGTTCAGTTTATGAGATTCAAAAATCCTAAAGGCACACATGATAAACATATACAGAGAGTAAGTCAGACAGGAGACACTAAGAAACAGTGTCAGAGCTGTGGAGCAAGGAAATTTCATTGAAAGCTGTGAAAAATAACGCTATATCTAGAAAACAATAAGTTGTTTTCGGAAGATGTACAGACGTAGGACATAGTAACAGTGCAGTAAAAAGTCAAATAACTTCACACTCAGAGATGTTGGTGTAGTACAACAAATACAATAGAGCAGAAATCAAATGCATTCCTCAAAGAAATTGGTGATCCAAGGCAAATGTTTTGGTGAGTAAAGCTTTACGCCAGGGTGGGCATTATATTAATTTTCAGCTTAATAGTGGAGTGAGTGTCTTTATGTTATCACAGTATACTCCATGGATGATAAAGCAGGGGTTACATCCCACAACACTGAAACAATCTGCCCAAGAGGTATAAACCTCATTGTTACTGTTTGTTGCACAATGGGCGTCAAATAGTAATAAATGCATATTTAATTCACAATCAGGAAATTCACTCTTGAGTGTGGATTGAGCAGTCTTGAGTTCAATCTTATTCAGATGGCAGATGAATCCAGTCATCAGTAAACTGACAAAGATTAAGCCAGGAATGCCATAACTGTTCATGGAAGCGCCAGACATAAAACAACTAGTCAAGGAATAGGTGTTCATTGAACCACAGGAAAAAGAAGTGTTAGTTTTTGAACAACAGGTCAATTGACAAGTCAAGACTGCTCTTGACTTACTATGCTAAGAGCCCCTGAGTGAAAGATATTCTCCTTGACTTGATTGAGGCCTGCTAACAACCATGACAATCTTCTGTCCTTTGTATCTGAGCTAAATAGCTAGGCAAAACGTAGGTTTTAGTGCCAAGAGCTTAATATCTCTTGCTGAGGGTGTGAAGTGCATAAGGCAAGGCATCAGGGATACTGCAAGCATCTAAGTAGACACAGAATGAGTGTGCATTTTGACAGCAAATGAAGAGTCCTGAGATGCAGCCTGGTCCAGTACCTGAGCTGGGTGGGTGTTCTTGCTGGAGCACTACAATGACAGTTCTTGGTGCAGCCTAAGGAGAAACATTGAAGTGCAGTAGTAGCCTGTACATGGATCAGAGATACAGCACATGGGTCCTTAGAGGCTGTCTCACATTGGATTAGTAGGGAATCGAGTGGATATGGGCTGCATGTGGCCAGTGTCTGTGGAATTTTCCTGACAGCTTGTTACCCAGTGTCCAACGTTGAAGCTCTTTCAGAGCAAGCAGCAAGTGGTAACCATTCTGCTTCCCAGGTCAAGTGTTCTCAATGTCTAGCTTGTTTGATGAGTTTGGTAAGACAGAAAACTGAATACTAATGAGGCAATTTGGGCCATTTAATAAACAATAACCAATCTTAACTGGCCACTTGCTATTGCCCAGCGAGAAAATTGGTGCATCAACTATGAAAAGCATGAAAGGTGCAATGAGATGCTGACATAGAGTTTGGCCTAAGTGGACTTCATGTCCAACTCTGTCACACATCTCACCATTGCCCATGTCATTCTGACCCCTATAAGATCTGCCCAATGTCTACCATACCAATGCAACTTGAATTTGATTGTTTACATAGAATATATTTTGGTTTTCCTCTACCACACCAGATCAAGCAGGTCATACAGATCCCAACCTGACTGGAGGATTGTGGCACCAAATCTATCATATGGTAACCAAGAGTCCAGTTACCTCATACAATGTAATGAGCACTGATCTGGATTCATCATGCAGCAGAATGATCCCACCACTGAGGTTTAGTTCTCCCTGATGTGCTACCTCAATGTTTATTGACATCAAAGTGACTTCCTAGTCCATTAAAGTCGGTTGAATTTTTTAATGTACATTCTTCTTCATTGCTATGGTAAATTTAGCTTCCATAAAATATATCAAATGAAAAGCCACTCTTTCATTATCAGAGCAAAGCATATTAGGTGGAAATCTGCCATTCACATCTCAAAATTTATAAAGGAACTCTTAAATTAATTTTCATAAAGAACAATTCTTAGCTTTACTTTGGAACATCTAGACGAATGCAATTGGAAAATATCAAGATCTATTTATCTCCAATACACATAATAAATTAATCTTTGAAAGAGAACATTGTGTTCCATGTGTTTTGTCTAGAACTTGGAACATTTTGTCTACGAGCACAATGAAAATTGCTCATAAAGGATTTACAATTGGCTTCAGGAAAGAAATGATAGGAAAAGAGAAAAGTTCAAGTAAGGACTTCCCTATTAGGGATTCTTTTTCTCTCTTTCTCCTTTCAGGAGATGTAAGCATTGCTTGCATGTCCAACATTTGTTGCCCATCCCTTGTTGTCCTTGAATGGATTGGCTTCTCAGGTCATTTCAGAGGGCTGTTAAGAGTCAAGCACATTGCTATGTGGAATCACATGAATGCCAAACTAAGTAGATGTCCTTCTGTAAAGTACATTAGGGAGCCAGATGGTTTTTATGACAATCAATGATTCTTTCATTCTGACAGTTACTGAGACTAGCATTATATTTCTGCTGGCTAGTGAGATTCAAGCATCCCCAGTTTATCTGGACCTCTGGAATACTAATCCATTACACAAAACCATCACACCATTACCTCCACCTAAGTGGAGATGGTTATTGTATATTTGTAAAAGTTCTGACATCTGCACATATTGGAGGAGGATTTGGGAGAACTCTTCTGTTGCATAAGACCTGAAATTCATTTCAAAGTTTAAATGAAAACCAGGTGATTTTTTTTCTCCATGATGTCAATTCACATAAAATTAGCGAAACCAGTGCAAAAAGCCGTGGAATTTAAGCAAAAATTATATTCAATCCAAGTCAAATTTCTTATCTTCTGAACTCGTCCAGAAAACATTGTGCCCATCAAAATTGGTGACACCCCCATCTTCAAACAATTTCCATTGTGAGTGTTTGTCATTTGCACCCATTTTGAGCTTTTGAGGAGACATAAAAATGTTGCGATTCAAAGACACTAATAGCGACATACTTTTTTACTTTGCTCAGAAGTTGACTACACCAATGTATCTAGTAAAGGCAAACCCTCAAACTGAAGAAGTTGGAGCAGGATTAGACTATTGAGTCCCTCAACTCCACATTCATGCCTATCCCCAATAACTTGACTGTTTTGATATTCAAGAACCTACCTACATTTCCTTTAAAAATATTGAATGACTCTGACTCCACCGATCAGTGGGGAAGGATGTTCGAGACAACAAGGTGCAGGGCTGGATGAACACAGCAGGCCAAGCAGCATCATAGGAGCAGAGAGGCTGACGTTTCGGGCCTAGACCCTTCATCAGAAAAGGGGGAGGGGAAGGGGGTTTTGAAATAAATAGGGAGAGAGTGGGAGGCGGATAGAAGAGGGATAGAGGAGAGGATAGGTGGAGAGGAAACAAACAGGTCGAAGAGGCGGGGATGGAGCCAGGAAAGGTGAGTGTAGGTAGGGAGTTAGGAAGGGGATAGGTCAGTCCAGGGAGGACGGACAGGTCAAGGGGGCGGGATGAGGTTGGTCGGTAGGAGATGGAGGTGCGGCTTGAGGTGGGAGGAGGGGATAGGTGGGAGGAAGAACAGGTTAGGGAGGCAGGGACGAGCTGGACTGGTTTTGGGATGCGGTGGGGGGAGGGGAGATTTTGAAACTTGTGAAATCCACATTGATACCATTGGGCTGCAGGGTTCCCAAGCGGAATATGAGTTGCTGTTCCTGCAACCTTCGGGTGGCATCGTTGTGGCACTGCAGGAGGCCCAGGATGGACATGTCGTCTGAGGAATGGGAGGGGGAGTTGAAATGGTTCGCGACTGGGAGGTGCAGTTGTTTGTTGCGAACCGAGCGTAGGTGTTCTGCAAAGCGGTCCCCGAGTCTCCGCTTGGTTTCCCCGATGTAGAGGAAGCCACACCGGGTACAGCGGATGCAGTATACCACATTGGCAGATGTGCAGGTGAACATCTGCTTGATGTGGAAAGTCTTCTTGGGGCCTGGGATGGGGGTGAGGGAGGAGGTATGGGGGCAGGTGTAGCACTTCCTGCGGTTGCAGGGAAAAGTGCCGGGTGTGGTGGAGCTGGAGGGGAGTGTGGAGCGGACAAGGGAGTCACGGAGAGAGTTGTCCCTCCGGAAAGCAGATAAGGGTGGGGAGGGAAAGATGTCTTTGGTGGTGGGGTCGGATTGCAGATGGCGGAAGTGTCGGAGGATGATGCGTTGGATCCGGAGGTTGGTGGGGTGGTACGTGAGGACGAGGGGGATTCTTTTTTGGTTTTTATTGCGTGGACGGGGTGTGAGGGATGAGGTGCGGGAGATGTGGGAGACACGGTTGAGGGCGTTCTCGACCACCGAGGAGGGGAAGTTACGGTCCTTGAAAAACAAGGACAACTGAGATGTACGGGAGTGGAATGCCTCATCCTGGGAGCAGATGCGGCGGAGGCGAAGGAATTGGGAATAGGGGATAGCATTTTTGCAGGAAGGTGGGTGGGAGGAGGTGTATTCTAGGTAGCTGTGGGAGTCGGTGGGCTTGAAATGAATATCGGTTTCTAGGTGGTTGCCCGATATGGAGACAGAGAGGTCCAGGAAGGGGAGAGAGGTGTTAGAGATGGTCCAGGTAAACTTAAGGTTGGGGTGGAAGGTGTTAGTGAAGTGTATGAACTGTTCGAGCTCCTCGTGGGAGCACGAGGCGGCGCCGATACAGTCATCAATGTAGCGGAGGAAGAGGTGGGGTTTAGGGCCGGTGTAGGTACGGAAGAGGGATTGTTCCACGTAACCTACAAAGAGGCAGGCGTAGCTTGGGCCCATGCGGGTACCCATGGCTACCCCCTTTGTCTGTAGGAAGTGGGAGGAATTGAAAGAGAAGTTGTTGAGTGTGAGGACGAGTTCGGCTAAGCGGATGAGGTATCAGTGGAGGGGGACTGGTTGGGCCTGTGGGACAGGAAGAAGCGGAGGGCCTTAAGGCCATCTGCATGGGGAATGCAGGTGTAGAGGGACTGGACGTCCATGGTAAAGATGAGGTGTTGGGGACCGGGGAATTGGAAGTTCTGGAGGAGGTGGAGGGCGTGGGTGGTGTCACGGACATAGGTAGGGAGCTCCTGGACCAAGGGGGAGAAAATGGAGTCGAGATAGTTGGAGATCAGTTCGGTGGGGCAGGAGCAGGCAGAGACGATGGGTCGACCAGGGCATTCAGGATGGTGGATTTTGGGAAGGAGATAGAAGCGGGCAGTGCAAGGTTGGGGAACGATGAGGTTGGAGGCCGTGGGTGGGAGGTCACCTGAGGTGATGAGGTTGTGGATGGTTTGCGAGATGATGGTTTGGTGCTCAGGGGTGGGGTCATGATCAAGGGGGCGGTAGGAGGAGGTGTCGGAGAGTTGGCGTCCGGCCTCGGCGATGTAGAGGTCAGTGCGCCATACTACAACTGCGCCTCCCTTGTCCGCGGGTTTTATGGTGAAGTTGGGATTGGAGCGGAGGGAGCGGAGGGCTGCACGTTCTGCGGGGGAGAGGTTGGAGTGGGTGAGAGGGGTGGAGAGGTTGAGGCGATTGATGTCTCGACGGCAGTTGGAGATGAAGAGGTCGAGGGAGGGTAGGAGGCCTTGGGGTGGTGTCCAGGAGGAGGGGGTGTGTTGGAAGCGGGAGAAGGGGTCAGTAGAGGGAGGGTTAGGTTCACGGTTAAAGAAGTAAACGTGGAGGCGGAGGCGGCGGAAAAACTGCTCTATGTCCAAGCGTGAGCGGTATTCGTTGATCTGTGGGTGGAGGGGGACAAAGGTGAGCCCTTTACTGAGGACTGACCGTTCGTCCTCAGTAAGGGGTAGGTCTGGGGGGATGGTGAAGACTCGGCAGGGCTGGGTGCTGCTGTCTCCTCTGGAGGTGCTGGCTGTGGAGGCTGTGGGCGGAGCTGTGTTGGCGTCGGCTGTGGGCGGAGCTGTGTCGGCGTCGGCGGTGGGCGGAGCTGCTATGTTCCTCAGGTTTGTGACTCCCTGAGAGAAAATAAATCCTTTAATCTCCAAACTAAATAGCAGATGCCTTAATTTTAAGCTGTGTTCCCTAACTCTAGTCAAAACACAAAGGGGGAAACATCCTTACAGAATCGACACAAGCCCCCTTAGGAAGATAAATGTTTTAAAAAGGTCACTTGTAAATCTTTGAAAGGCCAATGGCTACAGGCCTAATCTATGCAACCTTTTCTTCATAACATATTCCCTTATCCCATGAATTAGTTGAAGTTCCTTTACTTTGCTGGAGGCAGCGGCATTATTGTATTGTCTGTGGATGAGAGGTTCAGATTAGCCCAGTTTCTCTGGGAATTCGGGTTCAAATTTCACCACAGTAGATGGTCTACTTATGGGACTGGATATTACATTTTGAGGTGCCCCTGCCTGGTATGTTTTTAGCAGTGTTAAGGAGAAGCATGATAAGTTGGATGGCTCACCCACCATCTTCCCACCCACCCCATAGTACAGAGGATGTTGGATACTCAACTGGCTCCAATATTATGTGGCCCATGCCTTGACTGATTGGTGGGGGCAAACTAATGGAAAGGTCATTCTGTGCTCTGTTTAAGTCTACAAAAATGGCAAGAAGGAGGGATCACTGTATTTGGAAGGTACCTTTTGCCCACTGATGATATCCTCACATGAAGATAAGACATCTCTTCCTCCCTAACCAGCTATAATACAAAACCCAGCCCCGCCACCCCACACTGTGATGGCATAAACCTCCTCCTCAAAGGGCCCCTCATTCTATTGGACCTCCTTTATGAGCACGCCTACCGTCCCAGCACAGTCACAGCTGTGGTTTGGTGCTGCCAGGACTGCAGGAGCTGCCATCCACCTCCCCAACCGTTACCCCATCCCCCATGACAACTTTCTGCCCATGGTCTCACCACTGCTCATCATTGTACTGGTCAAAACCTTCCTAGTTTTATTTTCCATTCCCTTTGCAATAATCACCAACAATTAATTTACCTTCTTAACCTCTTGCTATATGTTCAAACCAATTTTTGTTGATATGGGTTCCATGCAATCCAGATCCCTCTGTATCTTACAATTCTGCAATCTCTCTCTCCATTTAAATGTGCTTTTCCATTCTTCCCATCAAAGTGGACAAGTTTGCATTTTCCAGTAATTTATTTCGTCGACCAAATTTTTGCCTGATTGCTTTATCTTCAAGTATCCATTTGCAAACTTCAATGGCCCCTCCGTAACTTATCCCTATGTCATCAGTAAATTTAGCAATCATTTGATTCCTTCATTCAAGTCATAGTTCTACATTGTTTTCAAATCATTTTCAGGTTTTAAAATCGGGTTATCTGTAAGTACTGAACAAGATTCTCTCATTAAAAATGCTTATTTTCCAAACTCTTTTCAGCTTTATTAATGAATTTGCGCGTGGTTACTGTAGTACAGGGGTCTGAGAGGCTTAATGCTGAGGAATGTCATTAGGGCAACTCACTCTGAGGATGTTAAATGAATATTTGGGCAGAACAGTTTAGGATCTTACATTCTTCTGGGGGAGGGTGAACAGCCAGATCTTTAATTCCATGTTGCTACCAATGGCTTAGGTAGGAAGGGGGATGTGGTCTCTCAAACAGAATTTCATGAACTAGGTAAAAAATTAGCAAGCAGGCCCGCAATTGTAGTCATCTCCAAATAACTCCTGATTCCCCGTATCACATGCCAGTGAGAACAGAGGATAAAGTAAAGAATACGTGGCTGGAAATATGGTAGAAGAGAGAGGGCTTTAGATTCCTTGGACACTGTACTGGCTCTGGACGTGAAGGGACTTGTACAAGCCAGTGTGGGTCGCACCTAAACAGAACTGGGACAGAGTTCTTTGAAGGCTGTTTTGTTAGTGCTGCTGAGAGGGTTTTAATTAGTTCAGCAGCGATGTGGGAAACAGAAGAGAATATCAGAGAGGAATACCAAGGTGCACAAAATACTGGGAGCAAGACAGGCAAATTCAGAGTAAGGGAGAAAATAATGAAGCCTGAATCAGGGCTGTACTTCCTGTATGTGAATAATCAGAGTACAATAAACAAGGTTAGTGAGATACTGGTGCAGATTGCCATGTAGAATTACGATGTGTGATAACAGAGACCTGGCTCAAGGAAAGGCAGGACTGAGAGTTATATATCCTTGGGTACAAGGCATTCAGTAGGGATAGGAAAGGAAGTAAAGTAGGAGATGTTAAGTATTGGTTACAGAAAGCATTGCAATGCTGGAGAAAGAGAAGAGCTCAGAGGGTTTAATGACAGAATTAATTTGGCTGGAGCTAAGGAACAAAAAGTGTGCAATTACATTGCTCAGTGTAGTTTGTAAACCACCAATTATGACAAGGATGCCAAGAAACCAATCTGCAGGGAAAGTATAGAGAAGTGCAAACATTTTGACGTAGTTATAATTTTTTTAACATGAATATGGATGGGATAGAGGTAGAGTAACAGGGAGAGAGGATCAAACTGTCACAGGATCATACAGCACGGAAACAGATCCTTTGGTCCAACTCATCTCTGTCGACCAGGTTTCCCAAACTAAACTAGCCCCATTTGACTTGTAGGAGAGATTAGGACCTGAGAGCACAGCCTCAGTGTGCATGGACAGCCCTTTAGAAATGAGATGTGGAGGAATTTCTTCAGCCAGAGGGTGGTTAATTTGTGGAACTCATTGCTGCAGAGGGCTGTGGAGGCCAAGTCATTGAGTGTATTTAAGACAGAGATAGATAGGCTCTTGATTAGTAAGGGGATCAGGGGTTACGGAGAGAAGGTAGCAGGATTGGGTTGAGAAACATATCAGCCACAATTGAATGATGGAGCAGAATCAATCGACTGAATAGCCTATTTCTGCTCCTATATTTTATGGTCTTATTACTTTGTTCTGAAACCAAAAGAAAATCTGATTTTAAATTGCTCTTGGATCACTGCTTGTGCCTAAAAGACACACTTAGTGCGTGACATGTGAAGGTGCTGTCACTCCGCACTTATTATTGAATTAAACATGGTACCATTGGCAATAGTCAGGTTGGTGTGTAATGAGGAGAAAAGAAAGAAATGAACAATTTCATAACCAATACCAATACTGACTTGGTCAAGTTGACCTAAAGCTTTGACAACATTTTTAATCAGATGTCTTTTAAATGTGAGAATCAGTTCTGCTTCCAACCCTGTTTCTGGACATTCAGAACTTAAGCTCTGAACAATATAAGACCTCTTAAACATTTGTTGTATCTTCTCATTATGTCTTTGAATTTATGCCTTTCGGTTATGTAACCAGTGGGAAATAGCATTTTTCAACTTACTGCATCAAAACTCATTATTATTTTAAAAACCCTCTTGGAAGCTTTTTTTAAAAAATAAATTGTGGGGCTTTCTTCATCCTTTTGTTCTAATAAAGAGAATTTTCTTTCTCCAGATCAACCTCACCATCACTTCTCTAGATGAGTTCTCTGAACCTAAGGGATGAACCTGGTGAAAAGACATCCAGTACTATCAACAATTGCCTCCATTTAAATATTGGGAAGACTGAAGCCATAATAAAAAAAAAATCTTGTTCACTAATGTCCTTTAGAGAAGTAGAAGCTTCCAGCCTCACCTGGTCTGGCCTATGCGAGACACCAGAGATGCAGCAATTGGCTATTAAATGCCATTTGATTCATAGACTCATAGACATTCACAGGGTAGAAGAAGGCAATTCAGCCCATTGTGTCCACTTGGGTCAATAAAGATCTGACTTCACTAATCTCATTTTGATCCATAGCCTAGAAGGCTATGGCAATGTAAGTGAATTTTTAAATGCTTCATCAGTGTCACAAAGGTTTCTGACTAATCCACCCATTCCAGACTTCCACTACCCTTTGAATTAAAATAAAATTCTCAACTCTCCTCTTGCCCTCTATCTCTCACATTAAAGCTTTGCCCCCTGGTTATTGACGCTTCTACAATTGGAAATGTCCCTTCCTATATGGTAGTTGGAGTTCAATCTGGATAAATGTGAGGTATTTTGGTACAACAAACAGGAGCAGAACTTATACAATTAATGGTAGGGCCTTGGGTATTGTTGTAGAACAGAAGGACCTAGGGGGTTCAGGTACATAATTCTTTGATGTTTGCATCACAGGTAGACAGGATGGTTTTAATGGCATTTAGCACACTTACCTTCATTGCCCAGTCCTTTGAGTATAGGAGTTGGGAAGTCATGTTGATGTTGTACACAACATTGGTGAGGTCTGTTCTGGAATACTGACTCCAGTTCTGGTTGCCCAGTTATAGGAAAGATATTATTAAGCCAGAGAGGGTCAGAAGAGATTTACCAGGATGTTGCCAGGTATGGAAGGTTTGAGTTATAAAGAAAGGCTGGATAGGCTGGGACTTTTTTCACTGAAGTGTGGGAGGTTGAGAGGTGACCTTTTAGAGGTCTAGAAAATCTTGAGGGATATAGGTAGGGTTAATGCTAGATGTCTTTTCCCTAGGATGGGGGAATTTTAAGACTAGGGGCCATATTTTTAAGGTGACAGGAGAGATTAAAAAAAGACATGAGGGGCAAAGTTTTAACTCAGAGGGTGGCTCATGTGTGGAATGAACTTCCTGAGGAAATGGTGGATGTGGGCAGTTGCAACATCTATAAGACGCTTAGATAAGTACATGAATTGGAAAGGTTTGGAGGGATATGGCAGGTGTGCCTAGTTTAGTTTGGGATTTTGTTCGGCATGGACTGTTGGACCAAAGAGTCTGTTTTTGTGCTGTATGACTCTATAACTCTATTCACATAGTACATGCCCCTCATAATCTTATACACCTCTATCAGGTCCCTTTTCAACCTTCACTGCTCCAAGGAAAACAACCCCAGCTTATCCAATCTTTCCTTAAATCTCTGATCCTCCAGCATAGGCAGCATTGTAGTAAATCTCCTCTGCACTCTGTCTAGTGTAATCACATCCTACTTATATTGGGGTGACCAGAACTACACGCTGCACTCCAGAATGGCCCAACAGTATTTTATACAGTTCCGGGATATTGTCCCTGTTCATACTCTATGCCTCTGCAAATGAAGCTAAGTATACCATATACCTTCTTAACTGCCTCATCCACCTACCCTGTTATCTTCAAGGATTTGTGAATTTGCACATCTCATCTTCAGTATTTTCCAGGGTCCTACCCTACTGAGTGCGTTCCCTTACCCTTCCAAAGAGGATACCTCACACTTTTCCAGATCGAATTCCATTTGCTACAGTTCTACCCACATGTCCAGTCCATTGATATTGTCCTGCATCTCATGGCTATCCTCCTCACTATTTACCATCCTATCAATTTCTGCGTCATCCACCATCAGAACCCTACAGTAAAGGCCATGGCACCACACTCTGCAGAACCCCGCAGAAAAGCCCCCTATCATTATCCTCTACTTCCTACTTCTCACCCAATTTTTGATTCAACGTGCCACTTTGGCTTGGATCTCATGAGTTCTTCCTTTCTTGACCATTCTGCAATGAAGGACCTTGTCAAACACCTTGCTAAATCCACATAGCCTACTCATTCAGTTGCTTCATCAATGATTTTCTGTCTGTCATGAGGACAGAAGTGAGGATTTTTGCTGATGAGTGCACAATGATCAGCATTATTCATGTGTCCTCACTCACTGAAGCAGTCTATAGCCAAACACAGCAAGACCTAGATAGCACATAGACTTGGATCAATAAATGGCAAGTAACATTCACTCTACTGAAATGACCAGTAATGAGAATCTCAAACAAGAAAGAATCTAACCATCACCTCTTGATATTCAATGACACTGTTATCGTTGAATTTTCTACATTATCATCATCCTGGGGGTTACAATTGACCAGAAACTGAACTGAACCAGCAATATAAAAGCTGTCACTACAAAAGCAGTTAAAAATCTGGGAATTCTGTGGGATTGGCAACAAATGTTGGCTTAGCTGACACCCAGATATCATGAATGAGTTAAAAAAAAGATTTCAGTCTCAATTCCAAATGCCACTGCCCTGTTTACCTCCATACCTCTTCCTGATTTGGTGTCATATTTGATCCTGAGATAAGCCTCGGCTCCAAATTTGTACTTTCATTAAGACAGCCTATTTCCACAGCTATAACATCACCCAACCTTTCACCTCTTTCAGGACAGCTACTGCTGAAACCCACACTCACGTTTACATTAACTTTGAACTTAACTGTTCCAATGTAAGCCTGGCTGGCCTCCCACATTCTACCTTCCATAAACTTGAGGTTACACAAACTCTGCTGCCCACATGCTAGCTTGTAGTAAGTCCCATTCACCCATCTCCACTGTGTTGACCTACATTGGCTTTAAGTCAAGCAATGTCTTCATTATAACATCCTCATCGTTGTTTTCAAATCCCTATATGGTGTTTCTGTTCTTTATCTGTGCCATCTCCTGCAACCTCACAACATTTCAGAATATCTACACTTTACATTTAATCCTTGACCATGGTACACCCCAAATTTTAGTTATTCCCTATCATTTGCTTCAATCTGAAACTCTAGAAGGCCTCCTTACACCACTCTGGGCCACTAACTTGTTTTCATCCTTTAAGACACTTCTTTGACCATGCTTTTCTTCATCTGAGCTAATGTCTCCCAATATTGTTCCATGTCATGCTTTGTTTTATAGCGTGCCTCTGAAGCACCTTAGGAATTTTCTTTATATTAATGATGCTTTATAAATATAAATTATTATTTTTGTTAAATGTCTGAACTTTCTGGTGTTTGGCAAAGATTGATTCAATTTAAATTCCATTCCTTCACAGTTGGTGTGAAAGATAAGTTTCAGCTGATTTAAAGAGCTGTCAAAAAGCTTAAACAGTTTTTGACAAGACAATTTAAAATTAATGATATTTTACAAACTATTTAAATCACAGTATTTAATGGAGGAAGTTGTACAAAATCAAAATAGGGTTTGTGATTACTATTTGGCAGGCAGCATTTCTTTCTATGTTTTGCTGATCACTGACTAGCTGTATCTCCATGTAATTAATGCCCTTTGGACTTCTGCCATGATATTGCAAAAGACGTTGACTTTGTGCAACAGTGTGAAGTGGATGAGAGAGAATGGACATTTTATCTCTCCCAAGTTTTATTTCCATTGGCACCATGACAGCAGAAATTTGTCTAAGCTGCCATTTCTGGAAGACGGTAATAAGAGATGGCAGTATGTAGTGTAGGTAATGGGGGTATTGCCCACTGGCTGGAGAGGACCCATGTTGTCTCCTTTCAAGGAGACTGTATTAGTTGCCCAACAGGCTGCAATAAGTATTCCCTGGGATCAGGGATGCTGGGGTTAAAGTGCTGTCAATTAAGTGATGGCACCCAGTCAAAGGCTGCTAAGCTGAGCATTGTAGATAGTGCCAGTAGGAGCAGGGGCAGCTGCCAGCAATGCATGCCACCAGAAGCCCAGAATCAGTGAGGGACCCGGGTTAAAGCTGCATGAGGGGGTTGTGGGGTGGGGTTTGACTGCGAGGGGAGCCATGGAGTTTAGGGTTGCAAGTTAAATCTGGAGGGTGGCTCTCAGCAGACTTTCATGATGCTGGGGGTCCTTCAAACATACACTGGGTAATTTTGGGAGAGGATTGGCTGACCTAGGAGCCTGCCAAGGATATTTTCCCAGATGGCATACCTGATAGTATTTGCCACTTTTATCAGAATGTAGTTGTTATAGTTTGCAGTGAGCAATCTTTCTGTGTCTTTACTTTGTATTGGGTCTATCTAGAGATTTGTGATAGAGAATACACCACTACAGAGCATCTACAGAAGAATCGTTGGTCTTAAATAACAAGAAGATTTTTTTTCCATATCGGTAAGTACAACTAAATTTCATCAGGCATAACTTCTGGGATCTTAGGGAGCTGGGACAGATACATCTGCACCCTCTGAAAGTTAGAATAGACCTCATTGTCTCCACCCAAAAACTTTGTGAGGCATCATCAAATCGGATGGAGCTATTGCATCTTCAACAGCAATTCTTTCAGACCATTACATTACACACTAGAGCTCACAGAGTTTGGTTTTCCCATGTGCTTCCCATTTGGCAACTTCCTTGTCCACTGTTGGTTTAAATGCCACTGGCGGCAGTAAGAGGATCTTCATTGGGCCATCATTGTCCATTTAAGCGCTTTAGTTAATGATGGGGCAGGAAGACTGTCTATTAGTCTTCCTATCAAGACTTAATTGGGCAGAAGTGAGAAGACAGTGGAGTCCCCATTTGCTACACTGTTGCCTGATTACATGGCCCTCCACCAAACTTGGCACAGGGGACAAGGTTCAATCCTGCCCAAGTTTTCCAGTTGCATCTGAGCACCTGATTGGAAAATGGTTTTGATACGTGGCCTGGATTATCACTTCTATGCTTACTAGCACTAAATGGTTTGAATATATGAAAGTGGCAGTGCAGCAGCAGAAAATAAAAACCAATTTCCTATGATCAAAATTGTTTGAAATTATTCCCCCTTCCTGAAACTTTTCTATGTCATCTTCATGTGCAACTAACAGCAGGAGAAAATAATGTGGTCATTTGGTTCGAACAGCCTGAGGTCCACCCTCTAATTATAAATATTTTCATCTTGATCATCTCCTGTTTCTGTTAAAGAGATTGTTTTGTTTCTGAAATGTTGGCAACCTAGCAGTTGAGAATATTTTTGAAAGCTGCGTCTATTATTGATATGAGCACGGTAATACATAAAATCTCTTTGTTCAATGCAGGGCCTAAAAAATGGGTCAACTGTAGTTTGTTTGTGAACTGATTTTACATGTAGACCTGCAAGGTCCAGATTATGTTCTTTTGTCTGTGCTAAGTCTCCTTGAGTCCTTTGTTCAAAGGCAAGTCCGACACATAGCACAACAATCTCCACTATGGATCAGTTAAAGAGACAGGACCTGAATCTACCTCTGCCATAACAGAACATTGAATTCCATACTGTTGACACCAATCTGATCTAATCATTAAAGCTAGTTGGCCTTCCAAAAGGTCTATGTAGACTGGAGTTACAAATAGTGTTGGTAGAGGTTCTATCATGTGACCAACTCTACACTTAACACCTGTCAATGGCAGTGGTTAGGGAAGGCAATGGCCCTAGTGGTTTGAATCCTGCCAGGGTCGATGGTGGAATTTGAATTCAATAAAAATCTGAAATTAAGAGCCTAATGATGACCATGGAACCATTGTCAATTGTCAGGAAAAATCCATCTGGTTCACTAATGTCTTTTAGGGAAGGAAACTGCCATCCTTACCTGATCTGGCCTACATGTGACTCAGACACACAGCAATGTGGTTGACTGTCAACTGCCCTCTGGGCAAATTAGAGATGGGCAAATAAATGCTAGCCTAGCCCGTGATACCCATATCTAGTGAATGAATTAAAAAAAATTCATTTGAAGTGATATTTTATGAATAGGAAGCAAGGGATAAAATTATATCATGTCCACCAAAATTCTTGTCAATGAAATTAAATTGCTGAAAACCATACTTGATAGAAAATCCTCAGTTTGGATTTTAGTCTAGATCCTAGCCTCTGGAAAGTGGCTACAGTTCAGCTTTTCAGCGTTAACAAGGTAGTCATAAATACTGACATTTGGGAACTTTATCATGTTGGCAGAAATTTGTGTAGAGAGATGGAGAGAGATGGAAGGAGTTGCCAGGCATTGATCTATACAGAGGCCCTCATATAAACATAGAAACATCAAAGATAGATGCAGGAGGAGGCCATTCGGCCCTTCGAGTCTGCTCTACCATTCTTCACGATCATGGCTGATCATCCAACTCTATAGCCTATTCCTGCTTTCTGCCCATCACCTTTGATCCCATTCAAAGCCATGGTTTTCCAGCAATTAAGGCCCATAAAATATATCTGTCATCTCCCTAAAAGCTTTGCTTGCCTTTTCTCCAAATTCATTTGATCTTCTGTCTACAGCAGATAAACCGCCGCACACATTAAACTGTTGATTTCATTTCCAAGATAGCACATGGTAAAAACTCTTTTCAATTCAAAAAAGTGTCCATACATTTTCATAACTTTCAATTTTTCACAGTCCATAAATATGAATAAATATTCCCAAAACAAAAGTCTGAATTTATGAAGATAACATTCTGCATTCTTTGCTAAATAACTGCTAATAACAATGAACTCTTGAGTTAAAATATTTCTGCACATACTCCCTAGGTCCTTCTATCCATGCATGCTCTTTTGAACTGTGACAGTAAATATATATTGTTTTTCCCTATCCTACTGCCAAAAGGCATTCCCTCACATTTCTCTGTATTAAACTTCATCTGTCATCCCACTCAGGTTTAGCCATTGATTGGTATCATCCTCACTATTTGCCATACCTCCAAGACTATTATTCACCAAATTTTGATTTTTTTTCTCTTTATTCTAATATACAGGTGATTTCTATAAAAATAAATGGGTATATGGAATGGGTAATAAATACCGGCAAGATAGCAATGTATACGTGAATATCAAAATATATCAGAAAAGCAGTGGTCCTAGCTGTTATAAAAACCAAAACCAGTTCTGAGGAAGAGTCACGTTAACTCTGATTTCTCTCCATAGATGCTGCCAGATACTGCCAGACCTGCTGGGCTTTTCCAGCAATTTCTATTTTTATCCCAGCTGTTATGTTATGTCTCAAGTTAATATGCAGTGTTATCTTTAGAACACATGCTTATGATATCATCACCATTTCATAACATGTGACCTGAAGGTATCAAGGTCTCAGACTCCATCTTAACTAGAGCCACTTGAAGCATGATATGCTGATGGAAGCATTCTACTTTTGTAACTGAATAGTTTAAGATTAGCCCAGACATCCAATAAGCTTTATCTCTATTGAATCTTTCAAAGTATATTATCCATGTTTTGTTAATATGTTACAGAGCTAATATAAGCATTACATACATCTGGTATGAATATCCTGCTCGAGGAAATTTTCCCATCACAGTGGCAATTTACCAGTGCTAACATTTGGGGAGCACCAACATCTATCATCATCTAGTCTAAAAAAACAACAAAACTCATTGTTTTCTGTCCTCAAATCAATTGTTTCCATCTAATATTTCATGGACCTCAATTTTGTTAACCAGCCTTTTATGTGGTATTTTTTCAAAAACCTTCCTGAAGACTAAATGCAATGGGCTGCATTTCTTACATCAATCTTCTTCATCGCTTGATCAAAATATTCACTTCAATTACTCAAACCAGTTTTACAAATCCATGCTGTCTCTCCTAAAACCCAAAGTTTTTCAAGCTCCTGTTAAGTTTTGTCCCTTTTATTTCCACTGCTGATGTTAAACTGACTGGCCCTTGGTTACTTGGACTGTCCTTACCTCCTCTCTTAAATAATCAGAACATAAGCCACTCTGAACCTTGTGGTCTTCCCTGCTTCTGAAGTATATGGGAAGTTTATGACAGGCCCATTTTTGCTTCCATGCCCCTTCCCTTAGCAACATTGAGACTGGCAACCTAGCCACTCAAAGCATAACCAGCCTTTCCAGTACATCCTGCCAATCAATTTTCACCCCAACCATTATTCCCACTATTTCTTCTTCTACCAGTATTTTGTTATCATCGTCTTTCTTAGTAAACATTGATACAAAGTGCTTGTTAAGTATTCTTGCCTTGCTTTCCACCTCTAACAGTATACAGCAATATTTATCCCTTATAGGAATGTCTCTTACTATTTGCTTACTATTTACATGCAAATGTAAGTTACTGATTTATCTCTAATATTCATTAATGTCTTTTCTAATTCTCTCTTTCCGAGTTTTGAAAAAATCTGACAGACGAACCTCAGTAGTTGCCCTCTTTGCAATTGGTACTGATGTGTACCACAATTCCTGACTCACAACCTTCCCTGTGCAAAATATTCTATATCTCTTCCATGATGTCCTTTCTCCTGGAATCAGGGAGCCACCTCCTGGAAAATATGATCCAGGAAATTCTCAGCTTCCATTTGCTCTTCAAGCTCGGATATCTGGAGGTCAAACTCAAACATGCTGAAGATACTCACTATTCTTTATTCATTCATGGGCTGAGGGCATCGCTGACCAGGCAGCATTTATTGCCCATCCAAGAAGGCAGTTAAGAGTCAACCACATTGCTGTGGGTCTGAAGTCACAGACCAGACCAGGTAAGAATGGCAGTTTCCTTCCCTAAAGGACATTAGTGAGCCAGATGGGTTTTTGCAACTATCGGCAATGGATTCACAGTCATCATCAGACTCTTAATTCCAGATATTTATTGAATTCAAATTCCACCATCTGCCACGGCAGAATTCAAACCCAGGTCCCCAGAACATCATCTGGGTCTCTGGATTAACAGTCCAATGATAATACCACTAGGCCATCGCCTCCCCTACACTTGTGATCCTACAACATATGAAATTCCCTCATGTTTCTGCGTGGTGCAGTAACTGCATGTAACAGATCTCAACTGCCCATCCTTGATTAAAATTACCTTCATTCTCTCTGTTAGAATCTAGCTTGTACTTCATTTAAACTATTAATTTTAAATACTGCCTGCAGGCCTCAGCTCTCTGGCCTCACGGGGCAGAGTATTCAAATCAGCTTGGATGTTGAACCAGAGATTGCAGCACCAGAAATTATCACCAGAGAGTGGTGTTCTGGCTTGCTTGACATGCTCCCTCCTCCAGCCAATTTTAAAAAGTGGCTGACTCAGGTTGGGGAGGAGGCGGAAGGAGAAAAGTTAATTGGAGCAGAGAGCCAGAGCTCCAGAATCATTTTAGATGCCTCACCACCTCCCTCCCATCGGAACTGACATACTGAGATGATCACAGCTGAAACCACAAGTTGCCCTGTAATGGGGTTTCTCCATCACAGTTCCTGGGATGCAACTTTGGACACGTTCTGTTTTGAAAAATTGTGCAGAATAAAGCATCCTCTTTCCCTTCCTATTGCCCACATCAGCAGTGGTCTCTTCTGATGGTGATGTTTCAGCTCTCTCAGTGTTGGAGTACCTTCTTTTGGCCATCCACCATGAAGACCCTGTTCACTGTTCTTAATAGGATGGTGAGGGTGTGCACATTGATTGGCATCTCCTTCAAAATTGTGTTAATTATCTGACAACAAGATGGTGTAGGGTCAGGACCTAGAAGTGCTCCCAATGTCAGAGTTCTGACCCCCAACATAAAATTTCAGCCCACTGCTTCCTGGTCCCTGAATTTCCTTGGTTTAGTACTCCGCACAACGAATAATAGAACAAATAAAATTAGACTGCATGGTACTGATTCCTTCAACAACAATATCTGATATTTATATAGCACCTTTGTCATAATGAAATGTCCCAAGACGATTTATGAATGCATTATTAACCAAAGTATGAAAATGAGCCATCTTCTTCTAACATGTACATAGCAAACTCTGCTGAATGTCTGCACATAGTGATGTAAGATAAGGATAAGATTCAATTTGAAGTCCTGTCCGTTTAATAGACTGCCAAGTTGCACTGTCATGCCTGAAACGTGAAAATTGCCATTTTGGGAAAAAAATGGCAGTGGAATCAAAATAGTCTGTGATTTATTAAGTGAAGGGTACAGGCAACAAAATGTTGGAGAAAATGGGTAGAAAATGGTATTACTTTTCATTCTGATTTTAATGATATAATTGAAAGTGTTGTCAGCTGAATATACTAATTATGTTAAATCGGGATAGCCAAAACTTCAAAGGTCCCTCTCATGAAAAGATTCAAACCTGAATGTCATGGACTGACAGGCACTTATTTTAAGATGATTGCCTTCTGCTTTCATCTTCCTCTTCCCAAAGCCTTGTACTGTTGCTGGGTTTCAGTTTCATGGGAGCCTGCAGCTATCCAGGAGGTCACCAAGTCACTTTTCCTCATAAGAACAAAATAAAGTGTAAAATGGCCTGATTCTTTCTGATGGAAGATGTACAATTTATATTTCCTGAGGCAGGTAGCCAAACGTAGATAAAATTTCAAAGAAATCAAGGCTGTAAATCAGCAAACATAATTCTCATGTTCTGACAAACAAGCCTCTGCATGCTATATCAACTAGTAAATAATAAGTGCTTCAATGCAGCCTTGTAATCTTCAGTTTCATTTCCAGCCACATAACTCTGTGTACCTATGATCATCCAATTCCTTTCCAATGGAATAAAATTGCAAACTTATTTCACACTTCAAACATTTCTGGAAAAAAGCAGGCCAGGCATCAGAGGAGTAGGAAATTTGACGTTTCGAGTCGGGACCCTTCTTCATAAATGTGAATCAATACCAAGAAATACCAATCAAAAATTTCTAAAGAATGGTCTTGACCCGAAATGGCAACTTTCCTTCCATTGATGCTACCTGGCCTGTTGTGCTCCTCCAGCTCCACACTGTGTTATCTCTGACTCCAGCATCGGCAGTTCTTACTATTTCTGGAAAAAATACTTCTACAATTTCCGACTTCAAAGAAACATTGGCTATTTAAATTTAAATCACCTTAAGTACATTGTATTTGGAGTTGAAATCTATTTTCTCATCCTTGCCTTGTGTTGGTGTCTTGGGTTATAACGTGCATCATTCTCTTTCTATCCAATGAAAATTAAATTTCAGTTCTGTGCATCTTAACTATAACGGTTAGTTTGAGTTTCCAATTTCCTTTTTTCAGGTAATGAAGGTAAAATTGAACTTTAACAAAAGAGGATGTCTGGATATGTAGACACACCACATCATACAGAAGTGGGGTGCATAAGATTATGAGGGGCATGGACAGCATAGATTGGAGGCAACTGTTCCCCTTAGTTGAACAATCAACAACAATAATTTAAAGGCAAAAGGCAGGAGGTTTGGAGGGGATTTGAGGAAATATTTTTCCACCAAGAGGGTGGTGGGAGTCTGGAATACATTGCTTGGGGTTGTTGAGATGGAAAACATTTAAAAATTACTTGGCAGAATCTCTACAGTGTGGAAACAGGCCCTTCAGGGCCACACTGACCCTCAGAACATCACAGGAAATTTAGCATTGCCAATCCACCTAGCCTGCACATCTTTGGACTGTGGAAGGAAATCCATGCCAACACAGGGAGAATGTGCAAACTCCACACAGACAGTCACCCAAGGGCAGAACTGAACCCAGGTCCCTGGTGCTGTGAGGCAGTAGTGCTAACCACTAAGCCACCATACCACCACCATAGCTGGATGAGAACTTGGAATGCCATAACACTCAAGGCTACGTGTCAAGTGCTAGGAAGTAGGATTAGTGTAGATAGTTTGGTGCAGACTCGATGGCCTGAAGGGCCTCATATGTACTATATAATTCTATAAGAAATTGCACATCTATACTTGGGAATGTCACTAACCCCTCCTCTGCCCCCTGCCCCCCAAACAAAATTCAAATTAGTTGTCAACTTCACATTGTTTGGAGTTGTTCCAGTACAGGGGAATGGAGTGGATTGCCATGCAGTCCTACAACCTGCCATTTTTGTTTCCACTAATTTCTATGACGTAACAAGATGACCAATTCAATCACAGGCAGTCTGTTCTCTTAGGTTATCATCCAATCAGTCAAGCTGGAAACTTACCCAATAGCATTTTCTGTAATATTAAGACTTTTAAAAACATTTTTATACATTATTTCAAACTATTCAAACTATTTCACTGTGGGAGTTGGCATTGACAAATATCACTTTTGTTACCAATCAATAAATTCTACCTAAATGACTTTTGTCACCTTACGCTTTATGGTTATATTCATCCCTTTCAGTATCTGTTATTTTCTTCCATATTCACAGTCACCATTTTTATCCTTGGCTATTAAACACATTTTATCAATCTCCAAATGTCAGTACTGTTGACCAGTTTACAGAGTAGGGTGACTTCTGAATCTTATTCTGCAATGACCCAATATTAACATATTAACAAATGAACACTTAAAAGTAGAAGGCTTTTAAGTACAGTTGGAAAAGGGACACAAGGTTCCCTTACCTAGCTCAGAAAAAAAGAAAATAAGAAAAAATAATTTAAAAAAAAAGATCGAGGGATGATCTATCCTGTGCTGGGACTAGCCTATGTATGCTATGAGTAGTGGCTATATTTTGGTTTCAACAATAAATGACGTTCCTTTCCAGTTGGGCTTCTTGAGTTATCGCATTAGCAATGGAAGTAAAGAAAAGGTTTGGACAGCTTTGTCTTTCAACGAACCCAATAATATCATGATGGGAAAATATTTGAAATGCTGCTGTTTGGGAAACTGGAACCTGATGATGAGAGTGGAGGATTGGCCCCATTAGGCTGAAAGAAGGAGATACTTTCTTCAGGCAAATAGGGTAGTTTGGGATCATTGACACAGTAATTGTCCTGACCGCTTGTGGGTCCTGACCTTCACCATCATAAAGAGATTAATCTACCCAGCAGCCTCAGAGTCAAAATCTTTGATGAACTGATAGATATGATAGTGGAACAGTACGATCCCAGTACATTTGTTATATTGTGACAATACAAGTTTTACACTTCCTGGGAAACCAGTCACTGTATTCTTGGCAACTTGGTCCATCTCTGTGGAGATTATGAGTTGATAGTCAACATGGTTTCCTGTTTTGATAAATGAATGAATGAATGAATGTATTTATTGCCATGTGTTTGTTACAGTAAGAATACAATAAAATGCAGCGAAAAGCTTTCATTTGTCGTGATATGGTGGCATTTTGAATAATTTAAGAATAAGGAAATTAGGAAAAGACTGTCAGTACAGGTCAACACATCAGGAAATGTTAAGGGATTACTCAGCTTGTGAAAATAATAATACTGCAACCCAAAGAAAGCTACTGACTGAACCAGATTTGGACCTCAAGAAAGCCAGAGAACTGGCCCTTTCCCTCAGAAACATGGAAAAAGGGGTTCAAGAGCTTCAGGGGTCAACAGACAGTCCAATCCTCAGCCTTGGACTACTCCCATGCTGCAGAGCCAAATCCCCAGTGGATAATATTCACGGCTCCCATTTGTTGCCAAAGAAGTGCAATTGGAGTTGGAGGCCGCAAGGTTCCAGAATGGATGGGAGGTTTCTCCACAGTATAGTGAGGAGTAAGAATATCCATGCCACACTTGCAGTCAAATGATCTGCCCCAGACAAGGCAACTAAAACAGGCAAGGTACTGCCTGAGTACTGCCCAGGCAAAAGGACAAAGTCACCTCAAGACAAGGACTTTACAAATAAATTAGTCTGAGGATGAGGAATTGATACAACTAAATTACATCACTTCTCCCAAAGTGGCCCCAATTAAGATAAAACCATTAAGGTAAATGGCCACCCTATTAGACATGGAGGCAGTCACAGGTGTCGCCCCATCTATTGCTTGGGAGCAAACCTTTTGGAAACTCTGATGGCGCATCCCATTTTTAAGCCGGTGAGACACCAAGGCTAGATTGCCAATTACACTGGGGAGCTTTTAAGTATTAATGGTAGCTTTGTAACCTCAGTTATGCATGGGCAGCAGATGGTCTGACTCCCCTTAATGGTGATGGAAGGGACTGGCTACAGAAAATGCACCTGGTTTGGCAACAGATTTTAAAATGAGTGCTAGCGATCTATATGAAGTTATTGGGAAGTATTCCAAAGTGTTTCAAGAGAATCTTGGGAAGATAAATGGTGCACGGCCAAAACCTATGTAGACCTAGAGGCCCGATCTAAATACCTCAAGGTATGACTAGTCTCCTGTGTACTATGCACCAAAGTAGAACATCTCGAAGAACTAGGCATCATATGTGCCGTACAATTTGCTGAATGAGCTGTGCCAGTAGCCTCAGTTGCAAAACCTGGCAACTTGGTCCATCTCTATGGGGATTATGAGTTGATAGTCAACATGGTTTCCTGTTTTGATAAAAGAATGAAAGAATGAATGAATTTATTGCCATGTGTTTTTTACAGTAAGAATACAATAAAATGCAGTGAAAAGCTTTCATTTGTCATGATATGGTGGCATTTTGAAAAATTTAAGAATAAGTAGATAAAGAAAAGAAAGAAACATATAGCTTAAAGACAGTCCATCAGTCCTGAGCCAGCTCATCACCATGAACACTGCCTATGCCGCCAATCCTCCTCCACCACTTCACCACCATCTACACCCAACCAACACCAAAGTTGGTGATCCTCAGATGCTACCTTTGCTGCTGGGCTGAAATTTGTCTGGCAGCACATTGCCACCACCTGCGCTGAGCCAACCAATGTTGGAGTTGCGTCTCTTGCTGCTGGGCCCACCTCGTCGATATTGCTATGATGTCCTTCCACCACTAACTCACCACTGCCAGCGCTGGACCTAAGTAGCAACAAAATCCCTGATCCTCTGGCACCATCTTTAGCCACTCGGCCTACCTCTCCCACATCACCTATGCCAATAGATAGCCTATGCCATGCAAAGAAGACTCATATGAAAAGCTTGCTGGGGGTCACAGGTTTTTCAAAGTGTATATGAGCCACACCTATCTGCAACTGAGGCTTGAGGTGTCATCCAGGAAGTATGTTACTATAAAAACTTAGAAAGGATTGTATGAGCAAACTCTCTTGCCCTTTGGACTATCTTTAGCTTGCATTATCTTTCAAAGGGTAATGGAGGACATCCTCCAAAAGGTGCTCAGAGTGGCAGTCTGTCTGGATGACATTTTAATCTCAGAAGCTGCTGCAGAGGAGCATGTGGAGATTTTGGAGGCGGTTTTACTTCACTGAGGCTGTCATCTGGCCATAATGGGAAAAATGTGTATTCCAGGTAAATGAGACAACGTACCACATTACAGAGTTGGCAAGGACAAATTATACCCTGTTGAAGAGAAGATGAACACCCTAATAACGGGCTCCAACTCCACGAAACACAATGCAGGCAACGTTTTTCAGAGTTCTCAAAATTTACCAGGAGGAGATACAACCCATGTAAGTCTCCAGGGTTCTCAGGAGTTATCCTTAAAAAAAACAGATCTGTACCATACATGGTCAAAACTAGGGAGAAGATTGCAAAACCAAACACATTGACCACCTCTGGCAAGAACTCTCCATAGAGGCAATTGTTTCAATGGACATGCCACCAAGGAGTAGCAGTGACTCTTGGACAGACTTCATGGAAGGAACTTTGCCTCCTTATTATACACCCCTCAGCCAGACCTGAAAAGCAACAGGAATGGGGCCATAGGCAAAATGATGCAGGAGGCTCCTACATCACAGGACCAAGGAGGAGCCCTGGATGCAAAGAGCGCAGGATGTGATAATCTCTACACAGCACATGGGGAATCACTAGTTAATCTCCTCATGGAGCTCACTGAGTATGAGTTCCTTTGGTAACAGTCAATGGCCTGCCCAGCTCAAACTCATCACCTGAGCCCCATATGAGGCAGATCCAGGGATGGGTTTGCAGAACTGTCTGCTCCAGGCTGGGACTAGCCTATTTGTGCCACAAGCAGTGGCTGTATTTTTGTGTTCAACAATAAATGATATTCCTTTTCAGTCAGGCTTCCCGAGTTATTACACAAAACAAGGTTGAAAGAAAGTACAGACTTGGCTTCTGTACTAACCAAGAATTATTATTTATTACGAGTATTTACAGTACAGTTACAGGGAAGTAGATACAAACCATTGGCTTGTAACTCTACCAACTAAAACTCTAATCCCCCTATAGATTCCAACTTAAATACATGTACACAACCAAACAAACAAACAAACATGGAATATCACTTATTGATGAATGTGTAAAAACTGAAAAGTCATTTCAATAGTCTTTGCCTCCCCGTTCTCGAGTTGTGATAAACCTCCTTCAGCTGGCCAGATAATTGCTGCATAATAGCAACTGGGTTTTTTTGGGGTTTAAACTGAGTTTTTAACAGCAGAGAACAGGCAGTTTCCATTCTGGGAGAAGATTGGCATACTGCTTTCCCACCCTTCAGCTTGCTATTGCTGTAACTTGTTTCCAGCTCCAAGGTGTTCAGTCACCCAAGAACCAATCACACAGTTTTTGGCAAGCAAAAGATCTCTGTCATTGGTAACTGTCACTATCGGCCACAGACCAATCAACTTCTTGTTGCCAACAGGAGCTGCATCAGTACACACCCTTGGCTCCAGCTTGTCTGCAATCTGAACTCCAATTACTGTGTTCTGAGGAAGGGTCACCAGACCTGAAACATTAACTTTGTTTTCTCCTCCATAGATGCTGCCAGACCTGCTGAGTTTTTCCAGCAACTTTGTTTTTGTTCCTGATTTACAGCGTCTGCAGTTCTTTTGGTTTTTATTCAATTACTGCTTGTTCAAACAGTTGTTTACAATGCCTGCACTGAGTGTTAGGTTACTTGCACTCGATATTTCTTTTTTTCTCATTTCAGTCCCCACTTTTTACAAAAGGCAAAAATAAATGTCAAGGCCATTACAACTCATGTGGGTGTCTATGGCTGGGCCAGCCTTTGTTACCCATCTGGAATAACTCTTAGACTGAATGTCTTACTAGGTCATTTCAGAAGGAAGTTAATGAGACACACAGATTACTGTTTGGAGTCACTTGTAGGCTGGACCAAGTAAAGATGGCAGATTTCCTTCCCATGAGGACGTTTGTGAACCAGATGGATTTATGACAATCAGCAAAAATTAGAGAGTTGCCATTAGACACAGTTTTATTTCCATGTGTTTTAAACAAATAACTTGAATTTTACCATCTGCTATGGTGGGATTCAAAGCCATAGCCACAGAACATCAATCTGAATATCCTGTGCCAGTGACATTATCATTCGGCCACTGCCTCTCCCGCTATTGTCTCCAATAGTGTTCAAGGAAATTACATAGCCGCTTCACCACTTGCAGTATACAACAACTTTCAAACAGATGCTAGCTTGGAAATTTTCTAAAAGTTAATTCAGAATATTGAGTAATTAAAGTAATCCTCAGTGTAAATATAGATTCTCCTGTATTGCCATAGAATGGAAACTGAAAGAATGGCAACGAAACGGTTCAGATCTCAAATATTCCATTAGATTGCTATGAATGAGATTTTGCTCTGTGGTGGAGCTGTCTATTCAGACCATTTGTTTTTATATCCATCACTGGGATATTGTGAATGTTACATTAAAATGGAAAAGAATTATAGACACAGAGAGCATTGTAATTGTGCAAAGGGAGGCTATTTGACCTGTTAGATCTACGCAGGCTCTCTGCAAGGACAACCCAGCCATTTCCAAATCTCTGCCCTTTCCTTGCAGCAAATTTATTTCCATTTTGCTGCTTATTATTCCACGAAGTTAATTTTCTTAATAAAACTATCATGATTATTTTACTTGGTGATTATTGTTGTAATGTGATTTGTTGCCTGATCCCAGATCAACAATATGTAGTACTCATGAATTTTGTTGAAGAACCAACAGTTTGAAAAGATATTTTACCTCAGCTCTACAAAGTAGTTGTGTTTTATGATTCACTAACTGATAGCACTTATTTACTTATTCAGAAGATGATTGAAGATATTCTGAAGGATTGAGACCTTCGTATATGGAGATATTTTTCACATTGCAGTAACGTCACAATACTATCTGCAGCATAAAATGTTACATAAGGGAAAAAATCAACAGTCACTTCAGGCAGAGTCAGATTTGCAGTTGGTCTCATGGTTAATTCGTACAATAGAGATATTAAATATAAGTCAATAAATATAAGCTACAGTAAATATTCAGAGCAATTATAACAAAGCAAAACATGAGTATTAAAATATTGAAATATCAGTTACAGTCCTAATCAGAATCTGAAAGACAATCTGAAGTTAACGTTTCAAGGGTTTTTTCACTAGAATTCTACAGTGCTCAGCAGTGTATTGTGACAAAAATTTGAAAGCTATAGGGAAAATGGATATTATCAGCGAATTAACCATGAGACCAACTGCAAATCTGACTCTGCCTGAAGTGACTGTGTTGATTTTTTCCCTTATGTAACATTTTATGCTGCAGATAGTATTGTGACGTTACTGCAATGTGAAAAATATCTCCATATACGAAGGTCTCAATCCTTCAGAATATCTTCAACCATCTTCTGAATAAGTAAATAAGTGCTATCAGTTAGTGAATCATAAAACACAACTACTTTGTAGAGCTGAGGTAAAATATCTTTTCAAACTGTTGTTTCTTCGACAAGAGCACCATACACTGTATAATATCATCATGATGCATATTATTAGAAAAGTTAAAAATAAACTTAGAATGAACATTGAGGCAGTGGAGCTGCCATCTGCCCTAACTCAATTTCCGGTGATGGGCCATTTCTACAAAGCCAGAAGTCGTTTGATGGTGAGGATATATGGATGGCATTGTGGTATTTACACTGGATGAATAAACCAGAGTCCAAAGAGATACTCTAAAGACCCATTCAAACCTCACCACAGCAGACTGTGAAATTTGAGTTCAATAAAATATCTAGAATAAAAAGTCTAATGATAACCATGAAGCAACAACTGACTTTAATACACTCCCATCTGGTACACTATTATCCTTTAGAGAAGGAATTCTGTTGTCCCTTTACCAGGAGCAATCTTTACCCTAAATTCCCAAGTGAATGATCCATCTCAGCCGCCTCTAACATTCTCCAGCATCATAGGTGACTCTTCAGACAATTAAATTCACTCAGCATGACACCAAGATGTGGCTGAAGACACTGGACACAAGATAGGCTGTGAGCATGGACATCATTCCAGCAATATTATTGAAGATGTGTGCTCCAGAACTTGCTGTGCCACAATCAAGCTGTTCCAATATAGCAACAACAATGGCATCTATCTGACAATGTGGAAAATTGCGTAGGCATTTGTACACAAAATGTAGGACAAACACAACCTGGCCAATTACCACCCCATCACAATCTACTCTTAATCATCAGTAAAGTGATGGAAGGTATCATTAACAGTGTTATCAAACAGTATTTTCTTAACAATAACCTGCCATCTAGCTCCTGACTTCGTTAAGGCCTTAGTTCAATCATGGATAAAAGTACTGAATTTCAGAGGTGATGTGAAAGTGACTGTTCTTGACATCAAGGACTCATTTGACCACCATGGATTCTCAGCAGCAGAGTGTACCATCTCCAGAGTTCACCAAGACTCCTTAGATAGCACCTTCCAAACTCACGATCACTACCATCTGGAAGGCAGCAGGTACATGGGAACAGCAGCACCAGCAAGTTTGCCTCCAAGCCACTCAACGTTCTGATTTGGAAATATATCATCATTCCTTTACTATTGCTGGGGCAAAATCCTGAAGATCTGTCCCCAACATTGTGGGGGTGCTTACCCAAACGGAGCAGTGGCTCAACATGGCAGTTCAACATCACCTTTCAAGGGCAAATAAAGTTGGACAATAAATGCTGGTCCAACTACCAATTCCCACATCTCATGAATGAATAAAATAATATAAACACTTTGCGATGGAGACTTGTTGTACTTCTGGCAGTTGATTCCTTCCTGTCTGTCATTCCATCTCTCCTAATCACAGAAGTGTTACATGCAGAAAGAGGCCATTTGGCCCGTTGTGTTTGCACTGGCTCATTAACCAAGTATGATTACTCTGAGGTATTAGCCCTGTTTCTCTCTTCACAGATGATACCACACTTATTGAGTTTCTTCAGCACATTCTGTTTTTGTTATGAGCACAGTTTTGTCGATCTTGTATTATTTTCTAATGTTACTTGTTGCTGCTCTGCATTTGGTACACATGCATATACATTTACATGTACACTTACCTGATCTCAACATTGTTTCACGCTCAAAATTTGCAAGAATGCTTTTCAATTGTTCAGATCAGCTTGAAAGAAAACAATTTTTGAAAGTTTTCAGAAAGTATCATCTCTCCACTTAACACAAATAAAAAGATATTTATTAAGCAAACTCGTTAATGGAGATAATCAAATTTCAGACCATGCTTACAATTCTGAAGAATCGATTCATTAGGATTCTGCACTTCCTAGGGCTAACTAACTTGGTGTCCTGATCAGAAGATATCATCTGTGTTAGTTGGCTGGCTCTTATTGTCAATGTTTATAATAGAAGCATGCTTATTTTGCACATTCAATTTATTCCTTCAATTTAAAAATTATTTGTTTAGACAAGGATGAAGTAGTGATGATAAATCATAGCTTAAGTTGCCTGTTTTTCAAACACTTTGTGGAAAAGTGTAGGGATAAATCTAAGCAACTTCAATTGAATGGAAAATCCCATGAGATGTAAAAAGGTGATCAGTTTCATTACAATAAATGACATATAAAATCATCTGAATTCATGCATATATTGATGTGCATATCATTACACTAGAGGAAAGATGTAGCAGAATGTTCTCAGTCCCATCGTGATAGGCTTTGAAGAGGGAGAATAGTGGGATATTTGATTATCTCCATAAACATTTTCCATGGTACAGGGACATAGAGCTCTTTTGCAGAAGTAAGGATCCAATTTTGAGGGCACCCAGAGCTGATTCCCCCAGAGGGTTTGTCTCTCCATTCCATAGGGTCATCTACCTTTCCTGCTCTTCACTAAAAAAATAATTTTATGCCTGTGAGGGTGTTCTCTTGTGCAGCACCTTCAAGATTTCCCACATGATTTTTTCACTCCCATCTCCAATATCATTTGAAAATGACGAATACTGTTCTGATCTGGAATTCTGCTTTATATATATTCATTTCAGGCTTTCTTCACCGTCCTAGTGAAACTGCCAAGGATCCAAATCTGCTGGCATTGTACTTCAGCATTGGAAACCCATTTGCCATCTTTACTAGGATGACAATCATGGAAGTAACCACTTGGGAGGCTGCTTCAAGAAAAACAGCCCTGGAATTCTGGTTCCCAGAAACTATGGGCTCACCTTTGCTCTCAAGTGAGGGTCTTGAAGACCCTGAATCTCCTGCCTACATAATCTGATAAATATTCATCACTTGCAATAATGAGTGAATCTTCACCCAGAGTTAGGCATTGCTATACTTTATAATCAGATGAAAAGTATTATAAATTAATGGGCGAAAAAGCACACGTTGTACATTACAGTCCAAAAATTTCTAAGGGTTTACTACTTGAATGTATTTTTATAAACTATAGAGGCAACACAGAGGTACTCAACTAGTCATCAACCCTGCTGCAATAGGTCACTGCACCTTAACTCGGACCTCCTGATAAAATTACCCAAGTGATCATAATGTTTGAGAATAAATATTCTTGCCATAGCACAGGAGAGTTGTTGTTGCTAGATGCATCATCCACACGCTGTCACTATCATAACATAACATTACTTTCCTTTGCATACCATGTTTTAGATGATACATGATGAATATTTGAATTTTTCTCAAATTTAACAGATTATGTTGCTATCAGTGGAAGTAATTTTTAATTAGGTGGTAAACCTAGAGAAATGGATTCCCTGCTCCCTATAGAAATTGCTTACTTTCAAGGTGTGATTGCAGCTACTGACCAGATAATGAACTTGAAAATTACCTTCAATATTGAGAAGAGGAATTGACAATTCTCTTTAGTTCACCTCTGTTCCTTCAGTAAAAATTGAATTTTCATGTATGTAATCAAAATGATGTTTCAGTGTATCTGAGGGAGCAATAATTGCAATTTTCTAAACAATATGAAAAATGAAGATTTTCAAAAGATATTCAAGAAATGAGTGATCATGTACCAATTAAACCTAATGGAATCTTCTTAGTTCTCTGACTGATGGCACATGCTTGGTGTTGAATTTTCCCAAAATTTGGCGGTGTGAATTTTGGGAGTGTTTCGTGGAGGGTTTCTATGAACTCTTATGAGTTTTCTTGTACAATTTTACAATACTCACCTCATTAAGAATCACCATGCTTCCATGGCATGACTCCTGCACAATCTTATGCTCAGAGTGGTGGAGCGCTCGCTAGTGCCAGGATATTGAAGCATTCATGTTGCTGTACTATATTTAATGTGCCCAGCATGCACCATTTCAGACACTGCTGGCCAGGTCTGAAGTATCCACATGGGCCAGTATGGGTCCCGAGCCTTATGCTGCACAACAGTAAATGCCACCATTTCTCTGCTGTAGCTCACACTCTAACTCTATTATTAAATGAACCTCGCACCAAAATTCATGGTCTAACACTCTCAATATTGAATACAGCATCTTCCCTCAATGTCTTTCACCCATCCCATCTCTCCACACTACTAAAGCTTGCTACCCTTTGCAGTTCCTATTCATTAAAACAGGACACTTCAATATCTTTCCTCACTTAGGATATATCAGTCCCTTGATTGATCATAAGTCCTGCTTGACTGGACAAAGGACTACTCCCTTTAGCTGTCTGGCTGAATCAAATGCAGTGTTCTTGCCATGAGAACTGTTGTCACATGCTGTAGGTATGGTGTTGATCTACATGGTGCTGCTCACCAACATCTCCATCCCCTTGACTATTCATTGCTGCTAAACATGACAAGTTGCTTGCCATTTATGAAGAAGGGTCGTGACCTGAAATGTTAGCTTTCCTGCTTCTCTGATGCTGCCTGGTATATTGTGTTCCTCCAGCTCCACACTGTGTTATCTCTGACTCCAGCATCGGCAGTTCTTACTATCTCGAAGTTGCTTGGCTTTCTGTGTGTGCTAACAGGAAAGGTAGGCAAAGTGGAGATGCTATGAGCATCCTAGTAAGCACAAAGTGCGTGAGCGCTAAGGAAGCAAGCTAAGAGCCCTGGGATGCATTGTGTTCTGGTGTATTAGATTGGATTGGCAGCAGCAGTGCAATGAAAAGTGTTGGCGCTCCAAAGTACAGTACTGAGGTAGTGAACTGTATTCTAAATGAGTCCAAATTGTGCCAGGAAGATGTGGTGATGCTGGTGCTGTGCAGATGCCAATCTCTGTGAATGGAAGGTGCAGGCTGTATATAGAAAGTGTCTGAAATGTTGGAGAATGCTGCCCAGAGAAGATGCTGCCGAGCTGCAGCCACCAGATACCTGTGCTGAGTTACAAGTGAGACCTGTCTGTTAGTCTCTCTTAGTTTCTGTTAGGAAGTGCAGGATTGTCTCTGCTACCTTGGAAAATAGCAGCCTGCGTATATATGAGGTGAGATTAGGTGATAATGAGATGTTAATGCATGCCTTTCCACTCACAGGCAGGATTCAAGATTAAAACCTAAAGTAGAAAATTGGTGTTGAAATTTCATTTTTTCATTTCAGTGAATAATCCAACTGTCTTGTCATTCATGCATTGCTTAGAGGCTGGAAAAATTCTATCCTTAGTCATTATTTGCTATAGGTCTGAAAGTTGCTACAATTTTTCACTAAGGGTAGGGTGAGGAGATAAGTCCCAAATCTACCTCAGCCTCAACAGTGATTGAAATTTCTGCTATTGGTGCTAATTTGTTCAACATGCTAACCATCTAGCCAACTAAGTAAAACAGAAATTGTTGGAGAAACTCAGCAAGTCTGGCAACATCTGTGGGGAGAAGACAGGGTTAAAGTTTCAAGTCCAGTGACTCATGTGATGAAGAGTCCCTGAACCAGAAACATTAACTCTGATTTCTCCCCACAGATGCTGCCAGACCTGCTGAGTTTCTCTAGCAATGTCTGTTTTTGCTTCCCAGCTCCAGCGTCTGCATTTCTTTGTTTTATTTGAGCCATCTGAGCTGACTGGGCATCCAAAATGGGTGTACAAGGTCAAACACAGTTCATCTTTTAAAGGCAGCTGTGCAGTGTACCAGGTTAAAAATTCCTGGCAAATGTTACATTAATGTGCACCACTCCAGTATGGTGAACTAATCACAGTGAGATTTACAATCAAATGAAAGAAGCAAGCTGTGAAGCCATTTTAAAACAACTTGGACGTTAGTTTTTATGAGTGTGATGGGATAAGATAGTAGAAGTTTTAGGGTTTCTGGTAAGTACGAGGTGGAAGCATAAAAACTTGAATGCCCCTTTCTGAGTGTTGGTAGAGATGAAATACCTTATCGTTGTTTTCATAATTATTCATGTAGGGCCCAGATCTAAGAAAACCTTTAAAAGCAATGAGTAAACATGGGAAGATCTTAATGTGTTCACATACTTTTTGTATCAAAGGACAGGTTAGGAAATGGTGGCTGTTTGGTTTGTATCAGTATTTGGGACATCCTCACAGTGTCACAGTGCTGTGGACAAAGACGGCAGGAAGGCAATCTTCGTCCGAATGATTTTTCTTAAGGAAATGATTATAAACTTTGAAGAAGACTATGAAAGTAGTTGCATATCTGCTAGCAGCTAGCACAAGGAACTATTTTGGAACCAGGGCTGTTTCTAAGTTGGAGTAAGCAGAATTGTTAGCGGGGTCCGTTCCTGGAGTGAAAGGTCTAAATTCATGAGGCATTAAAATCTTCACCAGCTAGTGCTAGTGGAAGAGATTAACAGTGGAATCCTCACACAGAGCGGGATCTCCTGAAGTCTACATGTCAGAATAGAAAATTGAGAATAATCAAAATGAATTATTGAGAGCTATGGTGCATATGGTCCCAGGAGAAGTGAAAAAACCTTCAACATTATGGAAAATATAGCGGAACTCTTGAGTGGAGTTAAACACATCATGGAAAATGGCCTTCTGAGTTTCATGTCATTTCTGCGCAAGGACAATTAGTTCTGATGCAAATATATAGTGGCGGACCAATAGTTGTTGGTAAATAAACCCAGTACTATAGTTTACCTTCACCTGCAGTAATTATAAGTCATTGCACCTAAGCCAAATTGTACTTAACTTCAATAAATCCCCTCTTCTATTGTACATACAGCATTTGAAGCAGAAATTGTAGTTCATCATTTAGTCACATTGTCGGAAGAAATGTTGGAAAAATTACTGCTGAAACAAAGGTTATTATCCCTCTCTGGCCTATATTTCTTGATCAAGTTCTCTTTTTGAAAGTAATGGAAGTTTTTAAGAGAGGAATGTATCAACTAAATTGTCAAAAAGTAATTAATCTCCATATTTTAATGAAAATAGCATTCTGCCGTGAAAGTGTTTCTCGGGGTGAAAATTCAATCCACCTTCTGACAAATGTTTATCTCATTAATAACAAAGCATGTTCTTTTCCCCTAAAATATAATTTCATATTGGACATTCCAATATAATTTCAATTGCATTAACCGTGTTGCGCAAGGATATAATCAGTATTACAGCCTAAGACGTCTCTCCAATTTAAGCCTCAATTGATTTGTGTTTTAATATATCAATAAAATATGAATTAAACATTTCACTTTCTGAGCTACTCTTTTTGCTTAGCTAGGTGAAATTAACTTAGATGATTTTTAAATTCATTCATTGGATATGCTGGGCCAGCTTTTACTACCCATGTCTCAGTGGCCTGGAAAAGATGGTAGTGTGCTTCTTAAACTACACCAGTCCTCAGGGTGTAAGGACACCCAGAGTGTTGTTAGGTAATAGTTCCAGGATTTTGACCCAGTGGAAGTGAAGGGACAATGACAATCAAGTCAGGATGAAGGGAACTTGATAGTGTTTCCATACATGTGCTGCCCTTATCCTTCTAGGTGGTAGAGGTCAGGTTTGGAAAGAGCTATTGGAGGACAGTTACTGCAGTATATCTTATAGATGGTACACACTGTGTATCAGTTGGTGAATATTGTTGAAATTGGTGGAAGAAGTGCCAATCAAGCAGGCTGCTTTTTTCTGGATGGTATCAAGCTTCTTGGTACTTATAGGTGCTGCACTTCCATGTAAGTGGGCAGTATTCTATCAAACTCTTGATTTCTGCCTTGCAAATAGGATGGGTTATTTGCTTCAGAATTCCAAGTCATTGACCTTCTCTTATGACCACATTATTTATGTGGCCATTCCAGGTCAGTTTCTGTTGAATGGGAACCTCAAAATGTTGATAGTAGGGGATTCAGTGATGGCAACACCATTGAACATCAAGGACTGATAGTTAGAGTCTTTCTTTTTGGAGATGGTCATTGCCTGGCAATTTTATGGTGCAAATATTATTTGTCACTTATCAGCCCAAACCTGGGTGCTGACAGCATAGTCAGCATAGTCAGCTGCATATAAACACGCACTGATTCAGAATCTGAGAAATCATGAATAGTGTTGAACATTGTGCAATCTTCAGTGAACATTCCCTCTTCTGATCTTATGATGGAGAGAGATCAATGATGATGCAGCTGAAGATGGTTGAGCCTAGGACACTATCCTGAGGAGATGTCCTGGAGCAGAGATAACTGATCTCCAAACACCATGACCATCTTTCAATGTGCCATGTATGACTCTAACTAATGGAGAGCTTTCCCCTTGATTCCTACTGCCTGTAGTTTTGCTAAGGCTCCTTTGTGTGATACTCTGCCTTGACGTCAAGGACAGTCACTCTTAGGTTATTTCTGGAGTTCAGTTCTTTTGTCCATGTTTGAACCTAGACTGTAATAAGGACAGGAGCTGATTGAGTCTAATGGTCAGTTATTCCTTTGTAGGTGCTGCTTGAGTTAAGTTTCTGCTCCCTGACTACCCTCAGAGTTTCCTCTGAATGGAGCAGCATTGATTCATCAGCAGAGGAGGGGAATTAATTCTTCTTTGGCAGGAGGATTCCTTGTCCATATTTGACCTGAATCCATGAGACTTCATGGGAACTAGAGTCAACGTTGAGAACTCCCAGGCCAATTCCTTCTTGAGATTACACCACTGTTCCACAACCTCTGGTGGGTCTGTCTTGTTGGTGGGCCAGGGATAATGATGGTGTTGCCTAGGACATTGTCTGTAAGTCATGATTCTGTATCACTGTCTCAGGCTGTCACTTGATTGCTCTTTATGACATGCATCCCAAGCCCTGGATGTTGGTATGGAGAATTTTGCAGAGTTTACAGGGCTGAATTTGCCATTCTCATTTCTGGTTCCTAGCTCAAAGTCAGATGTCTGTCTGGCTTCTTTCTTACCTTTAGGCTTTTTAGCTGTTTGGTACAACTGTTGGATTGAACTGTTGGAGGTCATTACAGAGGAGATTTAAGAGCTAACCACATCATAGTGGGTCAGGAGTTACATGTAGGCCTGACTAGATAAGGAGGCAGATTTCCTTCTCTAAAGGACATTGTGAACCAGATGTATCTTTATGACAATCGACAATATTTAATTTTTTTTTATATTGAATTCAAATTTTCCTATCTGTCATGTGGGATTCGAACCACTGTCCCCAGAACAATAGCTGGGGTCCTGGATTATTAGTCCGGCAAAAAAAAGCATTATTCCTCACTATTTTCATTATTCCTTACGTGTTTTTGTTGTTTATCCCAAGTTGTTAGAATCTTCAAATTTTGCAATTAGAAACTACAGGGAAGAAAAAGGCTGTCAATATAATAGATTAACATTGTTTTCTTAACAGTTGTAATGCAGAAATGAAAGTTGGAATATTAATAGATAAATAATTAATGAACTTGTATGACATTTCACACCTGCAATTTTGGTGAAGGCATCAATTTCTAAGTAACAAAAAGTTTCCCATTAATTGTTCAAATGGCTGAAAATCCCTGTTTATGGTCATACGTTACTCATTCCTATTTCATTTGCCAGGAGCCAGTCCAAGGGGATTGCTAGCTCTCCCACAGGCTTTCTCCCATTCCATACATTAATAATTGTGCTTCCACCTGCCATCTATACCAGGTCCCTGTACGAGCCAGAGACACTGGATTCCTCATCTGACATTTTCGAAGATATTTTGACAATACGCTAGTGGTGGTCGATGCTGTAAGTTTATAGAATTCATAGCTGATGATGAGCTAGTCTGGTTAACAGATGTGATACTTTCTGCCTTTAATTAGTTCTGACATTCACAACTCTCTATTTAATGGAGCCTGGAAGAAAGAGAATATATTTCTCAGTTGTTTATCATTGGGGCAACCTGGCTCCCAGACTTTACAGGTGGTGCCTCGGACAAATAAATCCATTTCAACTGTGCCTATAAAGTCCCAGTGTTAAAGGATAAATAAACTTTAAAAGCTATTTGGTGGTTTGCTTGTCATTCTAATTTTATCCTCATTCTCATCTCCCTCTTCTCATTCTTCTAATTTCTCACTGGGTGGCACAGTGGTTAGTACTGCTGCCTCACAGCCCCAGGGACCCAGGTTCACTTCCAGCCTTGGATGACTAGGTGGGTTAGGCATGGTCAGTGCAGGATCCTGGGGATAGGATGGGGGACTGGGTCTGGATGGAACACTCTTTGCAGGGCTGGTGCAGACTCAATGAGTTAAAGGCCTCCTTACGCACTGTAGGGATTCTAGCTTTTTTTTGTGTCTAGACCGATTATTGCAGCTTGTATCTTAAAATCTCCACGAATGTGAGCATGGGGCAAGAGAAATAAAGACTGAAGAAATTGAATTGCATTCCTTCCTCTGTTTCACAGAAAAAGCTGAACAGGAAGAAGTTCTTCTCTTGTGTACCTTCTGTCTCTGGGTGTCTTCCTTTCAGTATCAGGGGTTTCCGTGGGGTTGGTGTTCCAGTATCTCATATGAGCATATGAATTCAGAGGAGAAGTAGGCTAGGTAGGAGGCTGAAGTGTGATGAGGATGCAAAGATACTTCAGTGTGATTTGGACAAGTTGAGTCAATGAGCAAATACATGGCAGATGAAGTATAATGTGGATAATTGTGAGGTTATCCACTTCAGTAGCAAAAACATGAAGGCAAATCTGTGATAGACTAGGAAAAGGGGAAATACAACAAAACCTTGAGGGGGGCAGTGGGTCCTTGAACATCAGTCACTGAAAGTCAACAGGGCAGTGAAGAAGGCAAATGGTATGTTGGTCTCTATAGCAAGAGGAAAAGAGCATAGGAGCAGGGATGTCTTGCTACACTTGTACAGGGCCTTGGTGAGACCATATCTGGACTGTTGTGTGCGGTTTTAATCTCTCTATCTCAGGAAGGATAAAGGAGGGAGGCCAACAAAGGTATACCAGATTGATTCTTGGGATTGCAGGGCTGACATATGAAGAGATACTGGATCGGTTAGGACTATATTCACTGGAGTTTTGAAGAATGAGGGGAATTTCATAGAAATCTGTAAAATTTGAACAGGACTAGGCAGAGTAAATGCTGAAAGAGTATTCCCGATGACTGGTGAGTCCAGAACCTCGGGTCACAGTCTAAGTATATGGGGTAGACCATTAAGGACTGAGATGAGGAGAAAGATTTTCACCGAGAGAGTGGTGAACCTGTGGAATTCTCTGCCACAGAAAGCAGTTAAGGCTAAAACATTGAATGTTTTTAAGAAGGAGTTAGTTATAGTTCTTAAGGCTGAAGGGATCAAAGGGTTTGGGAAAAGTGGAACAGGGGACTGAGTAGGATGATCAGCCATAATCATATTAAAGGCAAAGCACACTTGAAGAGCCAAATGCCTTACTCCTGCTTCTCTTTTTACTTTTCTAAGTTTCTCGGACCTTTGGCCATATGACTACTCAAACCTGCTCTGCCATTCAATAAGATTGCGACCAAGCTGGTGTGTTTCAAATTCTGCATTCCTACCCATCTCTGATAACTTTTGATTACTTTCCCTGTCAGAATCCTAACAACCTCTATCTTAAAAGATTCAATGACACCCATTGCCTTGAGTAGCAGAGAGTTCCAAGGTCACACATTTCTCTAAGAAAAACAAATTCTTCACAAATTTGTCATGAAAGAGTGATCCCTAGTTTTAAGCATCCTTTCTACATTCACCTTATCAAGAACATTTAAGATCTTATACACTTCAATTAAATGACTCTCACTCTTCTTAACTCCAAGGAAAATAAGCCCAGCCTGCACAATCTTCCTTCATAAGACAACCCATTCATTCCAGGTATCAATCTCGTAAAACTTTCCTGCACCATCTCTAATGGTTTTACATCCTTCCTTAAATAAAGACAAAAATTGTCTCACCAATAAAATGAGGCAGACCATTTCTCTCATAATAAAAAAAAACATTCCATTAGATTTCTTAATTACTGCTGCTGACGTACTTTTGTGACGACACATCATAGCCCAAATAACTTCGGGCTTTGAACTTGTAAATAAAACAAGTTTTTTTTAGAGAAACGGATGTGCATGCCCAAGATGGTTAGGAAAATAATTCAGCAATAAAAATAGAAAGTGCCAGAGAAACTTTCAGGTCTGGAAGTATCTGTGGAGAGCAAAACAATGTTAATGTTTCAAGTCTGATATGACTCTTCTTCAGAATTCTGGTTCTGAATGGTCCAAAAAAGTGTTATATTAAACTCGGAGCAATAATTCTGTTTCTCCAGCACTTTTAGATTTTATTTCAGATTTCCAGCAACTGCAGTATAGTGCTTTTATCTGAGAACATAAATTTAGTGACTAACTGGAAAATTCCTGTGTGGATTGCACACAGCCTCAAGAGAGACCCTAGAATGTCACACCTGGAACAGTGTCAAGGAATTTCAGTGAAAAATTTCACTGGAAGAAATACAATGCAAAAACCTGAAGTAAGATACATGCCAGACTGTAGACATAGTGTGAAGTTATAGAAATCAGTCCACGAGAAAGATAAGTTTCTGTCCTCCCTTGTTCGCTAAATGCAACAGAAGGGGCAAAAAACCAACTGCCTCTCTGGTGTGAGTATGCTAGCCTAATGTTCTAGTGCTAATGGGCTAGAGTATGCTGTGAAGATTACAGTTGGGTACATCAACTATATTTGTGATTTCAGGCATAAAGAAAAAAGGACATAAAATCTCTCATTGATTACTGGAATCAAGTCCCCAGTCAAAAGCCACAGTTACACAGGAAAATAGGCAACTCCTTTGACTCAACTCTGAATCAGTTGGAATAATATGGTGAGATTGGAAAAATGAGATTCTTAACGTCAAGAAGAAAAGGTCTGATTCTGCAACCTGGCTTTGGATGGCAGATGAGAACCTCATTAATGAGCAGTTAGAGGCCATTTGCATGTGATCAGTAACCAATCTTACCTCAGCAACATGCAGTTTCCATTCTCCTGCACACAGGATAGAAACTAGTCAGCAACAATTCCTAACATGAAAGCCAGGATGGGTAGCTGGTTGCTCCAGCTTACCATTTGCTCCTCCAGGCTTCCATCTCAGACAGCAGTCACTAAAGTCACACTGAATGCTTCATGAGCAGTGACTGTCTTCATCCATTGTCCATAGAGGTTAGCATCGAATATGTACAGCATTAGCACATCATCACTGCATGCCTTTGACCCACATAAGATATAATTCTCCATATTAATGCTGCCCTTTGGAGTACACTGGTGTCTTTCACTACAACACCACTGCCAGGGCACTTTTCACACGGAGACAGGTACCCAATTCATGGGTTGGACCAGCATCCATCTTAGGGCTCCTCACTTGCCCTCTTGGTTCTCACTCACATTTTGTGCAAGCTTGAGGCAGTTTGGTATAATTGTCAGTAGTGATCAGTCAAAGAGGTTCAAATGTTGGTGTGCTGTACCATGCAACAGCAATGTCCCACCTACGTCATGTACCAGCAGCTTACCCGGCATACACACTGCACACGCTTCAATCAAATGGACATGTCTCAATGTGTAAGGGGTGTAGTTCTTAGACCAATCAAGAGGAACTATGGTCAGTCAGGGGGCTGGTTCAGCCTTATTCTATGGGAGGTGATGGCCTAATGGTATTATCACTGGACTGTTAATCCAGAGACCCCAGATAATGTTCTGGGGACCCAGGTTCAAATCCTGCCATGGCAGATGGTGGAATTTGACTCCAATAAATATCTGGAATTAAAAGTCTAATGATGACAATGAATCCATTTTCGATTGTTGGAAAAACCCATCTGGTTCACTAATGTCCTTTAGGGAAGGAAACTGCCATCCTTACCTGGTATGGCCTACATGTGATCCAGACCCACAGCAATGTGGTTGACTCTCAACTGCCCTCTGGGCAATTAAGGATGGGTAATAAATGCTGCCTAGTCAGCAACACCCTCATCTCATGAATGAATTTTTAAAAATTCAGGAAAGGTGGTGAGGTGTGCTGAGTCAGTAGGAAGTGCAGAGGGCAAGAGAAGTTAGTTATTTGGAGGGTGCAAGCTGTTAAAGGAAGATGCTGCCTGCAATATTGAGAATGTTAGACCATGAGCCTTGGTGAGATGTGGGTGCAATGGCAATGTTAAAGTGAGTGTGATGTAGCAGAGAGAAGGTGGTGGCACTGACACAAGTGGAACAAAGAAATTCATTCGCCTTCTTGTCAGTCAGGGGTGTCCCACCACAGTCAAGAGCATTGTCTGAACTCAGTCCAGGGGCTTTGACATGGTCAGTTTGCTGCTTGGGTTGGTCAGTGTGAGGAATCCATATCAATTCAGTCCTGGGAGTGAACCACATCAGTCTTACAGATTACTCTAGGAGGGGAAGTTATCACTTGTGGTAGAGTCCACTAGGGAACTGGCAATTCTAGATCTGATGATGTGTAATGAGGCAGATTTGATTAGAGAGCTTAACGTGAAGGAACCCCTAGGTGCCATGACCATATTACAATAGAATTCACTCTGCTGTTTGAGAGGGAGAAGCTGGAATGAGATGTAACATTATTACAGTTGAGTAATTGAAGGAGGAGCTGGCCAGGGTTATAGAGTCACAGAGTCACACAGCACAGAAACGGACTCTTCAGTCCAACCAGTTCATACTGACCATGATCCCAAACTAAACTAGTCTCACCTGCCTGTGCTTGGCCCATATCCCTCCAAACATTTCTTATTCATGCACTTATCCAAATGTCTTTAAATATTGTGACTGTACTCATATCCACTACTTCCTCTAGAAGTTCATTCCACACACAAACCACTCTCTGTGTAAAAAAATTGCCCCTCATGTCTTTTTTAAATCTTCCTCCAGTGAAAAAAGTCCCAGCCTCTCCTTATAACTCAATTCCATTCCTGAAAACATCCTGGTAAATCTCTTCCAAACCATCACCAGCTTATTAACATCTTTCCTATAACCAATGAGTTGAGTAATATATATTAATATAGATTAATGAATATTAATGTCTATTAATATAAAAGTACAATAAGTAGATTAGAAGGGAAACCTAGCAGGGAAGACGATGGAGCAGCAATGGCAGGAGGGACAGCAATTTGGGAGGCACAGCAGAAATACATCCCTAAGAAGAAGAAACATACTAAGGAGAGGATGAGGCCACCATGGCTGACAAGGGAATTCAGGGACAGCATAAAAGCAAAAGAAAAATCATACAATATGGTGAACACCTGGGGAAGCCAAAGGATCGGGAAGGCTTTAAAAAACAATTAAAGAAGCAATAAGGGTCAGAAGATGAAATATGAGGGTAAGCTACCTTTGTAAAATGAAATAATACTGCAACAGATTTTTTTACATATGTAAAAGGCAAGAGGGGGGGAAGAGTGAACATTGTACCACTGAAAAATGAGGTTGGAAGAGTAGTAATGGGGAACAAAGAAATGGCGGAGGAACTGAGTAGATACTTTGCAAACTTTCACAAAAGGAGACACCAGCTGCATACCAGAACATCAAGAGAGTCATGGGGCAGAGGTGAATATAGTGGAAATCATTAAGGAGAAGGTTCAAGGGAAGCTGAAAGGTCTGAAAGTTGATAAATCACCCAGACCAGATGGACCACATCCCAGAGTTCTAAAAGAGATAGCTAAAGAGATTGTGGAGACATGGGTGGTGATCTTTCAGGAATCACTGGAGTCAGGGAGGATCATAGGGAACTGGAAAATGGATAATGTTTAAGAAGGGACAGAGGCAGAGTGAGGAAATTATAGGCCAGTAAGCCTGGCCTCAGTCATTGGTAAAATTTTAGAGTGTATTATTAAGGATGAGATTGCACAGCACTTGGAAATGCATGGTAAAATAGAGCTGAGTCAGCGTGGCTTCATCAAGGGATGGTCATGCCTGACAAATCTGTTAGAATTCTTTGAGGAGGTAATGAGCAAGTTAGACAAGGACAGTCAGCCGACCTGATCTATTTGGATTTCAAGAATGTCTTTGAAAAGATGTTGCACAGGAGGCTGCTGAACAAAATAAGAGCCCATGGTGTTAGGGGCAAGATATTGGCATGGATAGAGGATTGGCTGACTGGCAGAAAACAGAGAATAGGATAAAGGGGTCTTTTTCAGGCTGGCAACTAGTGACTAGTTGGAGTTCCACAGGGATTAGTGTTGGAACCACAAATATTCACCTTCTAAAATAATGATCTGGATGAAGGAACTGAGGGCATTGTTGCTAATTTTTCAGATAACACGGAGATAGTTGGAGGGGCAGGTAGTATTGAGGAAGCAGAGAGGCTGCAGAAGGACTTGGACAGGCTAGGAGAGTGGGCAAAGAAGTGGCAGATGAAATACAATATGGGAAAGTGTGAGGTTATGCACTTTGTTAGGAAGAATACAGATGTAGATTATTTTGTAAATGGGGAAAGGCTTCAGAAATCTGAAACACAAATGGACTTGGAAGTCCTAGTTCGGAATTCTCTTAAGGTTAACACACAGGTTCAGATGGCAGTTAAGAAGGCAAATGCAATGTTGGCATTCATTTTGAGAGGGCTAGAAGACAAGAGCAGAGATGTACTGCTGAGGATGTATAACATTCTAGTCAGACTGTATTTTGAACATTGTGAGCAGTTTTGGGCTCCATATCTAAGGAAGGATGTGTTAGCATTGGAGGGAACCCAGAGGAGGTCCACAACAATGATCCCGGTAATGAAGGGCTTGTCACACAAGGAGTGGTTGAGGACTCTGGGTTTGTACTCAATGGAGTTTAGGAGGATGAGAAGGCTCTCACTGAAATTTTTAGAACACCGAGAGGCCTGGAGAAGACTTTTCCGCTTGTAGGAGAGACTAGGACTCAAGGGCACAGCCTCAGAGTGAAGGGACGACCATTTAGAACTGAGATGAGGTCTTCAGCCGCAGAAGGCTGTAGAAGCCAAGTCTTTGAGTGTCTCTAAGAATGAGATAGGTAGGTTCTTGTTTAGTAAGGGGATCAAGGGTTACGGGGAGAAGGTAGGGGAATGGGGTTGAGAACATATCAACCATGGTTAAATGGAAGAGGACACTTGATGGGCCGAATGGCCTAATCCCGTTCCTTTATCTATGGTCTCATGGTCTTAAGGATAGTCACAACAACACTGATTTTAACAGGATGACAGTGCAGCACAATTGTTGGCATAGTTTAGCTGTAAGGCCAAGGCTCAAATGAAGATTGTTGTGGGAATGTGCGGAAGTGCAATACTGATAGGTTCCTCAGGGACTGCCAGGAAGAAGAGAATATAAAGTGGTCTATTAATTACCAGACTGAGCCTGCACCCTGCTGTGTCATGTGAAAGTTGATTTGCCTTCCATCCTCATATAAATTTTAAGTTTGAAATTGAAATGGGAAATGATTGCAGCCACACCTAGAATGGGTAGAAAAATTGTGTTTTTCTCTGCCTAAGCACTCGGGCTGCAATTGTGAGTGATGTGATGCTACTTAAGGGGCAATTACATTAATCAGGAACTTAGTACATGTTAAAAACACATATAATCATAAAATCCTGCATGCAAAATACATGCAGCGTCCAATTATTTGGAATTCAAGTCCAGGTCACAAGCATGCATTACATACAAGCAATGAAATGAATGCACCTCATTTCAGAGACTTGTAGAAATATTATGATGCAGAAGAAGGCCATCCGGTCCATTTTATTTGTGAAATAACTCCACAGAGGCCGGTATCCTGTCACCAAGTCACCCTTTATTTCCATGTGGAACGTCCTTGACACTAATCCAGCTTCCTCAGAGCCAGCGCTCGGAGTGAACAGAACCTCTGACACTCCTGTTTGTATCTGTCAGCCAGGGCTCCCTGACTGGGTCAGATTAACAGCCCCAATCAGGGAACTCATATTCTATGAGATCCATCTGGCTGACCTCACAATCACTACAGTCTGCACCAGCTCTCCAAATAAGAATAATTCTCCTGCCCTTTCCCTGTGGCCCTGCCCACTATTTCTACTTAAATAATCATCCAGTGGCCTATTGAATGCCTTGATTGCACCAGTCTCCACCATAATCCTAAGTGAGAATTCCAGACCCGAACCATTCACTGTGTGAATAAGTTTCTTCTGACATTGCATTTACTTGGTTTGCCAATCACTTTAAATCAGTACCCTTTTATTCTTGACCCATTTCTGAGCTGGAAGAGATGCTCATTGACTATTCTGCTGGACTTGTCCTGGTTTTGAAAACTTCAACAAAATTTCCTCTCAAGCTTCAGCTATCTAACGAAAACAGTTCCAACTTTTCCAACCTTTCTTCAAACTTAAGTTTCTCATCCCTGAAACTATTCTTGAAAACCTCTCCTACACTTTGTCCAATGCATTCACATTTATCCTAAAATGTGTTGTCCAGAACTATACTCAATAAGTTTAAGTTTAGGTTTTATTGTCACGTATACTCGAGTACAGTGAAAAGTGTACAATGTCGCCATTCCTAGCAGATTCTTATATGCAAAGCTACCCAGGTACAAAATCTTAGGTACAAAAATAGAAAAATAAAGAAATAAGTTAGAAGGTTCAACACTACAATTCTTCTTAATATAAAGAAGAAAAATAACACTCTATCAAGTGTTTTATACAGGTCCAGCATTATATCCCTGCTGTTGTACCTATGTCCCTATTTATCATCTCTAGAATATTGTATGCCTTATTCACCACTCTCTCCGCCTATCCTGCTACCTTTAAGGAGCTATACACATTTGTATGCAGGTCTCACCACTCCCGCACACTCTTTAAAATATTACTAACTTTTTATGTTGTGTTTCCATGCTCTTTGTGTCAAAATGTATCACCTGACACTTCTTTGCATTGCATTTTATCTGCCACCTTTCCATCCATTCCATCAATTGTCAATGTCCTTTTGAAGTTGTACTCTGCCCTCCTCAAAGTTAATAATGCTTCCAAGTTTTGTTTCATCTGCAAACTTTTAAATTGATCCCTGTACTCCAAGATCTAGACAATGAACCTAAATTAGGCAAAGCAAAGATTCCAAAACCAACCCCTGGGAAACTTCACTACAAACCTTCCTCCGGCCCAAATATTGTGCTTCCTATCACTTAGCAATTTTGTATCAATGTTGCTACTGTCCCTGAGCTATTTCACAAAGTAACTTGTCTCACAAGTCTTCTGAGTGGCATTGTATTGAACATCGTTTGGAATAATATATTCAGTCATTGTTTTAAGAGTAAATTCTGGTCACGACTGTAAAATTACAGGCATAAAGTATGAATCCTAAACCTCAGGCAAATAGTACATTGATATTCAGCGTAATAGTCAGACCTAACTCAGGTAGTGATTAGCTAAAGACTAACCAGTTATGAAAGAATAGTGTAGTCCATGCATGAGTACTTAAACTCCAAGGTTCTTTATTCAGCCTTGATTAAGGCAACAGTGAGTAATATGGAATTTTTGTTTAATGTGGAATCTGTACATATAGTCTGAAGGTCCTTCATGGATTTGCAGCTCCTGTTTACAAAAAGGTAACTTGTTCAGGGTATTTCCTAGGGGAATCATAGTGCAATCAAAGTTTTTAAGAAACATTTCAGAACTTCATAAAAGATTTTCTTTATAAAGCATTTAAAACCAACCTCAGAGGCCATGTGTGTTCCCAGATGCCGGCTTTAATGGTTTCTGCCTTAAGTCTCTTAAGTAGAAGGTAACTACATCAGAAGCCACTTGACTATGATAATGCACACTGTACAAATGCATTTTTCAATGCAGTCCCTTTTAATGAAATATAATTGCATGTTCTACCACTTGCTGCTACAATTAGTCCAGTATACATGATCTATCAAAAAAAATCACTTGTGAAAGGAAATTATTTGTTTATTCTAGAATGTCCCACCTTCATCTGTCCCTACACATACACTGTGTAAATAATCATTAAAGCTTTCAGATCTCCCAATGGTGCATGTGTGAGGTGCTGTGGCTACTCATCTGATGTCTACTTATTCCTAGGTAATAGTTCTTCTCTGGGGAATGGGTCACTCGCTTTGAGTTAATGCCTGATGTACTGCAAGATGTTGCAATTCTTTTTTGGCATTGTTACAAAGATGCTTTATGTTTAATATTGCTTGGATGACTTATGTTCTGAACTATGTGGAAAAAGGATTTATTTCAAATTTTGTGAAAATACCGAGATTGTATTTCCATTGTACAGTGCCGTTATATGTTTCTATACAATAGGACCTAACTGTGGTAGTTCATTGTGAAGCCTTTTTAAAAACAAGGTTTTCTGTAAACCATAAGGCTGTTGGTAACTGCTCGCTTTGCTGTTATCCCATTTGCAGTTGTTTTGAACAGTGACTGTTTTGGAGGCAAGCTTTCTTTTTATCTTGTTCAGTGGGAAATCTGCTAATAACAAGCTGAGTTGGAGAGAATTGTTTCAGAGATAGTAGGAACTGCAGATGCTGGAGAATCTGAGATAACAA
>NC_063337.1:30794478-30811716 GCF_021869965.1 Rhincodon typus | reverse complement strand
AACGTCAGCCTTCCTGCTCCTCTGATGCTGCTTGGCCTGCTGTGTTCATCCCGCTCTACACCTTGTTATCTGAGTTGGAGAGAAGCTTGCTAAGAACAGGCTGTCCAGCTGAACTCTCTCATTTCTGAAAATGAAACCAACTAATTAAGTTTAGATTGAAACTTTTTTTGTTTTGAAAGATTACTTGAAGAAAGAGCTCAATTATATTTCCTAAGCAAGCAGTGTCTACAAGACATAGGAATAGGATGAAGCCCTTCAGCTTGTTGTGCTGTGCCACTTTGCCTCATGGTGGTTTTGTTCCAGAAGGCAACAAGATGTAATTAGGTACTTGTCCATTTATCTGAAATTTTGATCACTCTCATTCTGGTGAATGACTGTAGCCCCAACTGGATTCAATTTGTTTCAGGCTGGCCTCTCAGCCAAAAAGTCGTTAGTCCAAGTACTGCTAAGGAATGAAGAACATAGTCTAAACTGACACTTCTGACAGTACTGAGAGGTTGCAGAGCTGTTGGAGTTGTCATCATCTGTGTGCAGATGGAGATTCCATCTTCCTGCTCATTCATAAATTATTCCATGACATATTTTAGAAAGGAACATGGAGTTCGCCCAAATTCCTGGCAAATATTCATTTCTCAATTGGTGCTATAAAAAATGGATTAACCATTCATTCTTTCCAGTTTGGGCTAATTGTTGGGAAATTCCATGGGGCTGCTTCCCATTCACTAACGTTCGTTCACTGGAAATATGGGAATCACTTGTTTGGGAGCATAAATGAGACTTCCAGCTTTATTACACCAGCAGGATGGAATCAGATCTGAGGAATTTCCTGGCTCGTGCTACTTACTGCATTGTTTTATTTGCTTTTGGCAATGAATAGCATAAAATAAATTTATCACTACCTCTGAGTCACTGTCAATGGCTAAAATGCTGAGACTTGACAAGGACTTGTTTTGGTATGTTGTGATCAAGCAGTTACCACTGTTTCTTGTGATGTTACCTGTACATTATTTTGTCTGTGGAGATTTTATTGACTGGTTTAGAATTCCTACTTGGGGAAGATGTCCCAAGATATTGTAAGCAAGTGATATCAAACAATATTTTGTGCTGAGTTACATAATCAATTGTTTTGATGGATGTGCTTGATTTTAAAGGGATGGTTTAAAGAACCACAGTGGTAGATGGAAAAATTTTAGGTCAGGAACTTCAAAGTCTAGGGCCTAGCTCACTGAATGCATGGTCATCAACAGAATTGGAGGAATTAAGATATTTTGGAAGATTTTAGGGCCAAAGAAGGTTTTAGAAGTAGGGAGGGAGGGACAAGGCCATGGAGGGATTTGCTAACGTGATTACACTTTTAAAAATTGAGGCATTTCTCAAAATGAAGACAATACAGCTCAGTGACACCAGGGGCGATGGAATGAACAGAACTTGGTGTGAATTTGGACAAGAGGCAGTAGAACTTTCAATAAACTCATCTTTATAAACAGTAGAAAGACTGCCAGGAATGTGCTGGAACACTGTTGATTAGAGAAAACAAAAGTAAGGAAAAAGATTTGAGCAGGTGATAAGCTAGGAAAGTGGGTGATGCCACAATGGTAGGAGTAGACAATGTTAGTGATGGAGTGGGTAAGTGGCTGAAATCTCCTTCGAGTCAAATACCTTTAATGTCTTGGACATCAAGACAGTATGCTTGACCTTTTCACCCTGTAGGTTATACATTTCTGAATTCAGATCAGTTCACGCATGTTACACTAAACCACTGCCCGTCACTGCGCATTATACATCATCAAAAATAAAATAAATATTCCTTGACTGGTATACATATGGTTCTTGATATTTAGGAATGACAAGAAGTTACGAAATTAATGATGACACTAACAAAATAAAGAAGGATGATCCAAAGGCCCAAAGGAACCATGATGTAAAAGCAATTTGGGTAGAAAGGAGAAATGATAAAGACAAGAAGTTATTTGTGGGAGTAGTGTAGTGTATCATGATATGATGTGGTATGAATGCGAAATAATAGGAGCTTGTTAGAAAGGTATGATGATAATCATGGGAATTTTAATCTGCAAATAGATGAGTGACATCATAAAGTGAAGTAGGCGAAGTAAGGAGCTCAAAGAATGTTTTCAGAATAGTTTCTCAGAACAGCATGTTCTGGAGCTGACCAGAGAACTATACCTAGCTGTTTCCAATAAGATAAAATTATTCATTATCTTATAGTGAAGTTGTCCTAAGTAGCAGTGATCAAAATATAATTGAATTTTATATTCAATTTGAGAGGAAATGGCTGGAAGAGTCTAATTTTTTGAACATAAATTTGAGTAATTAATAGCTAGATAAAATGACTGGCAAATAAGGTTAGAAAATAAGTCAATAGAGGTGCAGCAGCAGACATTAAAAGGGATATTTCAGAATACACATGATAGATACATTCCAATAAGAAAGGAACAGCCCAAGATGGGGACACGGCAACTGTGATTAGCTAAAAATGTTGAAGATAATGTCAAACTTAAAGAAAAAGCATACCATTGAAGAATGAGCAAAGGTCAGAAGACTGGGCAGAAAATTAATAAATGCAAAGAAGAACCAGCATGTTCCTGTAAGGATGAAAGATAAAGATGGCAAGATTCAGAAATCCTGGATGACAAGAGATATTGAAAGTTTAGTCAAAAAGAGAAACGAAGCATATGTAAGGTTTAGGAAACTGAAATCATACGTGGCCGTTGAGAAACGTAAAGGAAGCAAGAAATGACTTAAACAAGGAATTAGAAATGCTAAAAGTGGCAATGAAATGTCCTTGGCAAGTAGGATTAAGAATCTCAAGGCAATTTATAAATATATTAGGAACAAGAGAGTAACTAAGGAAAGTAGTGCTGTAGTGTTCTATGTTCTAAGGACTAAAAGTTTAGTAAGGAGAGAAAAGCGAGAGTACAAAAGAAAGCTATCTGGTCCTTATGGACCTCATCCTAGTATCTTAAAAGAAGTGGCTAGTGAAATACTTGAAACATTGGTTTTTATTTTTCAAAATTCTCTGTATTTGGGAAAGGTTCCAGTAGAATAGAAAATAACAAATTTAACTCTTTTTTTTTAAAGGAAGGGAGACAGAAAGTTGGAAACTACTGGCAGAGTTATTTAAGGTATATTAAAGGCTGAGATTGATAGATAATTGATCTGTAGGGAATCAAGTGTCATGGAGAAAAGGCAGAAAAGTGAATGTGATGAATGTTGTATCTACCATGATCCTACTGAATAGTGCCGCAGGCTCAAGGAGCTGAACTGCCTACTCTTGTTCCTATTTCTTATTGTCTTATGGATAAAGGGGAACTGGTAGATGTACTAAAATTAGATTTCCTGAAGACATTCGATGAGGTGCCACAATGTGGAAAATAAAAGCTTATGATTTATGAAATAACATATTGGCATGGAGAGAAGATGGACTAGCTAACAGCGAACAGAGATTAAGTATGAATGGGTCATTTTTTGTTTAGCAAGACATAATGAGGAGTGTGCTGTATGGTTCAATGTTGTGATCTTAATCTTTCATCATTTATATAAATAATTTGAATGAAGGGACCAAAGACACCGTTGCTAAATTTACTGCACACAAGGATGACTAGGAAAACAAGTTGTGAAGTGAATATATGGAGGCTATTAATAGATCATGTAAATGAACAAAAATTTGTGGAAAAAATGGAGTACAAAGTGGCAAAATATGAGATTGTCAATTTTGGCAGGAAGAATAAAAACAAAGTATATTGCCTCCATTGTGAGAGCTGGCAGAATCTGGCTTGCAGATGGATCTGATTACTCTAGAGCATGAATAACAGAAAGTTCGTTTGCAGCTACAGCAAGTGAATAGGAAAATTAATAGATAATTATTGTTGATTGTGAGCAGATTGAGATTTGTTGAGATGGATAGGAAGACTCAGGAGTTACCTTCAAAAAATCTTTCCGACATGCCCAACAAATTAGCTGCTCACCGTTCTCATATGGAGAACACAGGAGCTGCAGTCAGTTCAGACTTGGTACTACTCCAGAGATGACATAGAAGACAACGATTACTACTTGATTAGCAAGCCTGCCAAGAACATTAATTTCCAGCAGGTATTGCACTGCCTCCAGAGGGAGAAGCAGCAGGTGAAGATCTACCAAAGAGATGGGGGAGAAAGATGTGATGCTGGATCTGCAGACTACGCTATCGAAATCCTGATGAAGGGTTTCGGCCCGAAACATTGACTTACCTGCTCTTCGGATGCTGTCTGACCTGCTCTGCTGTTCCAGACTCACACCTATAGACTCTGGCTTCCAGCATCTGCGGTCCTTATTGTCTCCTTATCCATTTCTTTGACAGTCTGGGAGACTGTGCAGACACTGATCACTGACCTGTACCATCTGCAGGAACAGGACTCGTGCTCAGGTGATCCCATCCTGATGGCTATCAAGGTCACAATGCATCCTCAAGTCAGTGATTTGTCATTTTCTCCAGAGCATAACTCTTTGTATCCTTCCCCAAGATGAGTCAGCAACAAGTTCAAATCCTATCATGGCAGATGGTAAAGCTTTAATTCAATAAAAATCTGGAATGCAAAACCAGTCCAATGGCATCCACTGTCAATTATTGTAAAAACCTATCTGGTTCTCTTCTGTCCTTTTATAGTAATCTGCCATCCTTACCAGGTCTGGCCTACATATGAGTTTGGACCCACAGCAGTGTTGGCCCACTAAAGACTGGAAATGAAGATATTCTCAATGACTATATGAAATGGTAGACATGTTTAATTAATACCTTGCCTCAGTATTTACAGTGGAAAAGTAGGGATAGCTTACTGGAAGTCCTGTGGAAACTACTAGTGGTTCAGACACGGAGTAAATAAAATTAACAGAAGTAAAACAACAGCAATGAGGAAATAAAGGGAACTAAAGAGTGACAGATCCTCAGGACCTGACGGTTTCCATCTGAGCATATTAAAGGAAGTAGAGGAGAACATTGTAGATGCTCTAACTATAATCTTTCAGTTTCCTAGATTCAGGGACATCCCTCTAGATAGGAAAATTACATATCACTCTGCATTTTAAGAGGGGTGAAAGGAAAACCACGGAATTATACACCAGTGGTGGGAAAATTGTTGGAGTCACTAATTAAAGATGAGATAACTGAACATGTTGAAACTTTTCCGTTAATGAGGAAGAACCAACGTGGATTCATAACAGATAGGTCATCCCCAACAAACCTCACTGAATTTTCTGAAGAGGTGGCTAAGATAGTGGATAGGGGAATTTCCATGGATGTTGTTCATATGGACTTCCAGAAGGCATTTCATAAAGTCCCACATAAGAAATTGTTTGTGAAGGTTGAAGCCCATGGAATCAAGGGCAAATTATGGACATGGCTAGAAAATTGATTGAGTGGCAGGTGACAGAAAGCAGGAATAATAAGTAGGCACTCAAATTGACAAGATGGTGACCAGTAATATCCAACAAGGATATGTTAGGGCATCAAATATTCACCTTAATTATTAACAAATTGGATAATGACATAGAAGTCAGATGTTCAGTTTTGCTGATGACACAAAGTTAGGTGCATCATAGACAATGTAGATGATAGCATAATATTACAAATGGATATAATAGACTAAGTGAATGGATTAAGCTATGGCAGATTGCTGTCGATAAATTACCACAAGTTACCTTGAATTCAGCTATTTATTTAGACATCTCAGACAATCTAGTACTGAAACAATAATTTAAACCTTATTGCAGGTAGCAACCAAAATAAGATCCCTCAAGTGAGCAAGTTAAGCTTCAAAACCCAAAGTCTATAGGCTGGAAAAGCACAGCAGGTCAGACAGCATCTGAGGAGCAGGTAAGTCAATGTTTTGGGCCGAAACCCTTCGTTAGGACTGCAGAGGGGGAGGGGAGCCCAGAAATAAGTAGGGGGAGGGGGCAGGGCTGTGGGAAGGGTAGGAGAGATGGTGATAGGTGGATGTAGGTAGGGGCCCTGTGTCTGGAGCTGAGTATGGGAGAGTTTGGTGTACTTACAGTCTTTGATGCCCGACAGGGCAGAGATAAAGCATTGTTAACGGTGCAGATCCATCTGAGGACAAAGAACAGTAGAGGTCCTCTGCAGGCCTGGGATGGGAGGACCTGAGCTGGGGCAAGGCTAACTGTAGGGAGAGATGGTGTCAATGCATGGCCATCCTGGACCATCAACAATCTCACCACCTCAGGAGATCTCCTGTCCACTGCCTCCAACCTGATAGTTCCCCAACACCAAAACCATCTGTTTCTATCTCCTAACCAAAATCTATAAACCCAACTTCCCCAGTCGACTCATTGTCTCTGCCTGATCCTGCTCCAATGAGCTCATCTCCTCCTACCTTGACTCCATTCCTTCCCCTTGGTCCAGGAACACCCTACCTACACCCTTGACACAACCCAAGCCCTCCATCTTTTCCAAAACTTTCAATTCCCCAGCCCCAACACCTCATCTTCACCATGGACGTACAGTCTCTGCACACCTGTATTCCCCTTAAAAGCCCTCCGCTTCTTCCTCTCCTGTAGTCCCAACCAGCCCCCTCCACTGACACTCTCATTTGCTTGGCTGAACTGGTCCTCCTTTCTCCTTCGATTCCTCCCACTCCTACAAACCAAAGGGATGGCCATGGGCACCCGCATGGACCTGAGCTATGCCTGGCCCTTTGTAGGATTTGTGGAACAGCATATCTTCCACAACTAAACCAGCACCATCCCTCACCTCTTTGTCTGCTATATTGATGACTGCATTGGTGCAGCCTAGTGCTCCTGTGAAGAGTTCAAGCAGTTCATTAACTTCGCCAACACCTTTCATCCTGCTCTCAAATTCACCTGGACTATTTCTGACACCTCCCTCCCCTTCCTGAATGTCTCCAATGTGCTGTTCTCGATATCAGGGAGACCAAAGGTAGACTCAGCAACCGGTTCACGGAGCATCTGTGCTCTGCACGCAACAACTAACCTGACCTTCAGGTTGCCAGCCATTTCAAGTCTCCCTCCCACTCCCCTGGTGACATGTCCGTCCTTGACCTCCTCCATTGTCAGAGTGAGGCCAGACATAAACTGAAGGAGCAACACCTGATATTTCACCTCAGAAGCTTACAGCCCAATGGCCTTAATATTGACTTCACCAGCTTCAAAATCCCTCCATCCCCAGCTTTATCCCATGTCCAGCCCTTCCCCTCCTGACCTGACCTAACCTAACCTGTTCATCTTCCCACTCACCTATCCTCTCCACCCTTCTCACAAACCAATCACAGTTACCCCCTACCTGCATCCACCTATCACCATCTCTCCTACTCTTCCCACAGCCCCACCCCTTCCCTGTATTTATTTCTGGTCTTCCCTCTCCATCCCCAGTCCTGACAAAGATTTTGTCCCGAAATGTTGACTTACCCGTTCCTCAGGTGCTGTCTGACCTGCTGTGCTTTTCCAGCCTTACACCTATTAACTGTGGCTTCCAGCATCTGCAGTTCTTATTGTCTCAAAGCCTCATAAACCGACCTGGCTATTACCTGATCAATGGTGGGATCTGACTAGAATTTCACCAACAGTGTTTGTCTCTGGAAGTGTCCAGGGTTCGATCCTCCTGCGGTGTTGATCTTTGAAGTTCTGCTGCTGAATTGTTTGGTGTTGAATTTTCTCTCTTTCAAGTTTGTGGTGTGATGTGATTGATGATTCAATAGATTCTTTCATCCGTAATGTTGATTACTCTTTCTGGAGACCTCAAGTCTGTAGCTTCTTTTCTTATCAGAAGTAGCTTCCCTGTTCCTTGTTATATTCAGGGTTAGCTGTCTGTTTAAAATGTAGATTTTCCTGCAATTAACTCTTTAAATTCCTCTGCAGGGCATATCCAGTTTATCAAGCAGGTGCCAAAGCAGTTTAGTTTATGTAATCTTGCCAAGACATGGCTAATTGCTTTCAATCTCTGTGTAACAGCTTGCCTTTGTCCCTTTCATCTTGAGAAACAGTTTATTCCATAAAGAGTGATTGCTGTTTCTTTTAATCCACAAAATTATTAAAGTTGTGAAGTTTACATCGTCGCAGACCCTCCTCTTTGTTCATTATTTTCAATTGATGAACAAATACTAGTAATTGGTCAATTTCCAACATATTGGCTCATAACCAAGCTGAGTTGCTACACAAACACTTTTTAAAAATGCTGCACCATTACATTATGCAGTACAGATATAAGTAAGCCAATATTCAATAAATGAATTACAGAACAATGATCAGTAAATAAATCACAAGGGTAATAAATGTGCACAAAGTAATAAACATGCACAAAACAAAAACAGAGCAATAAATGTACATTATGCTTCACCAATTACAGCTTTAAGATTATCATGATTCAACAAGACTAATACCCTTTTCAATTATTGCATTTATTGCTGATGCCAAGTCGAGACATAAAAATGAAAGAAACAAAATAGACCCAACTACACAAAATAATAATAACAAGACGTGAAATAATATGAACCCAAGTGAACATTACTTCCCCAATTCCAGATGTCATCCAACCAAGAATGCTCCCTAATGTTTTTAATAACTTTCTTGATTCTCTGACTATTTTGCTGGCTCTTAACATGTAACCTGTGTGCTCTTCTCAAAAATTCCTTTTATTTCTTTCAAATGTCCCCTTTGCAAGGCATCAAACATTCAATTGCCATATGGACTACACAACGTTGCATTTTTTTGACATTGACTGCTGTTTCCTGCTTTCCTTATTAACTTGTTGATCACACTGGTGTGTGATTCTAAGCTGCCAACGAAATGAAATACGACGCTGTTAGTGGAGTCCTCTGCTTGACTATGAAGTTTATCATTCATCACACAGTACACCTTTAACTTGAGAAGTTAATTCATTTAAACATTCACTTATAAGACTGATATCGAGGCCATTAACACCATAAATTCCTGCAGCATCTCCTATCAAACTTCTGCACTTCCTGTTTCTTTCTGTGATTGACCAACCTTTTGACAAATTCTTTATAAATGCTAAGTAATGAAGTTCTATGCATATCATCAGCACAAATGGACGTGAATTCTGTGTTGCATGTATGAAGTTGTGGATGGAGGCATCTCTCAATGCTGTCGGTCTGCACATGTCAGTGTTTGGTTATGTTTCCACACTATGTCCACTTCCACTGAGCACTGGATCCCTGCTGCTGACTCCATAGTTCACATGTAAAATATCAAGCCAAAATACTATTGCAATAATCAGCTTCATAGTTTATGTAAAGCTCAAAAACAAAAAGAAAGGGTCGTTTCTGCCCTTATTTACAGTTTATCAGATTACACAGATCCTTAATTTGAATTTCTTTGTTCCAGTATTTGTACTTTTCAGGTTTGTTGCCTGTAAAATATTCTATTCAGACGCTTTGACCAATTTATTACTCCAAAAGTACATTTCACCAATTTCTCTTATTTTAGCAGACAAATATAAGACTGCAGGTCAAACTTACTTTTATTCCTCTTTACTCTCTCTCTCTCTATAGACTTTGTCACAGGGATATCAGAATCAATTGGGATTGGAGTCCGGCTTTCACTAAATTCCCATTCCAGTCTCTCTAAGTCTAAGGTGTATCAGAAAAGCATGTCACACCCTCTGACACTCCACGAGATAGGTCTTAACCCTTCTCGTGACTGACTCTGGAGTTTACCCACAACCTTAACTAACCGAGCTTCAAATGCTGCCATTTGTTTGTCTCACTTTTCAAAACACCTGGTTTATGGTCCAATAACTGATCGATTGCCGTATTCTCATTTGTGTTGGATTTTCATTAAATTTTTATCTTTAATTTGGGCTTGTACCAGGCTGGTATTGGTGACTATAGGGAACCTTTATCCAAGTATGTCACAGGGGTGCCAGGTTCAGGGTTATAATCAAATTCCCTGCCCTGAGCTGAATATTATGCAGTTTCATTCTCAATCAATCCCCAGTTGGGATCACCCCTTTCGTTTCCTAATCTTTGCAGGTCCTAAAGCACAATGAAACCCTCTCTGGCTAAAAGCTGTGACTTTAAGCATTAACCTCTCATTGGCATTTAAAATGATCAACATTTTGCACGTGTTGCTCAAGCTGTGTTTGATGCAGTAATTCAACTGATGCCTGGATATCTTTACATGTAGTTTCCAGTTCCTGTGGTCTTAATTTCTGACTCCAGAATCTGCCTCTGTGTCTTTTCAGCATTTCTGTTCATTGTCTCAAATTAACTTTGATCATTTGAGAGGTAAACTATCTTCTCTTGATTGGCAATCTCTAGGGTTTTAAACTTTCCCTTTAACTCTGGATTTTCTGACTAGGAAACTACATTTTTCCTGACTGGAAACATCAAGGGCACTAAGTTTCTGTTTTACCTTTGCATTTTCTGTCCTCAACTCACTGATTTCTTTGCTTCATTGCATACTTCAGGTACCAAGATTTTGTTAAAAAAAAATTCCCATTAAATTAGACAAAAGAAGAAACTAGTGTGTGGAGTCAGGCTCACACAGACCCGGGGTTTTAGTTTAGCTTCAAGTTGTTGAATTTGGGATTTTGGATTGAAGCTGCAAGATATAGCTCTCTCTCTCTCTCTGCTCCTGCAAAAGCATGAGTTCCCTTTCTCTCTACCGCTGGGTTCATTCTGTCGGTGTTCTTTCTCCTGGACTAGAGATAGCAACTGAAGGAAATCTGTTTTGCTGAATTTGTCTTTCTAAGCTTGCATTTATGGGATGCTGCTACATGGGAACAGTTAAGGAGTAGTAGTTAAATAATATATTATTTTGTTAAGTATTTTGATAGAGTTAAAGTTATTGCAAATTCTTTTTTTGTTGATATTCTAAATGTGGTGTAAGAATAAAGTGTGCTTTGCTTAAAGCCTCGTAGCTTGAACAATTGAATCACATCTGGAATGCAATGCCTTACACTTGCCTTTAAATGAGATACAAGTTAGGATCTAGGCTATCTCCTTGGTATATTTTGATGGGGTTTAGTCCAGTCCATAACACTAGTGGTATTATTGTTGGACTATTAATTCAGAGACCCAGGTAGTGTTCTGGGGACTCAGGTTTGAATCCTGCCATGGCAGATGGTGGAAGTTCAATTAAAAGGAATTAAGAGTCTAATGATGACCATGAATCCATTGTCAGGAAAAACCCATCAAATTCACTACAGTCCTTTGGGAAAGGAAACTGCTATCCTTACCTGGTCTGGTCTACATGTGACTCTGGACCTACAACAACATGGTTGACTCTTAGTTGCCCTCTGGGCAATTAGAAATGTGCAATAAATGCTGGCCTAGGCAGCAACACCCTCATCTCATGAATGAATAAAAGAAAAGTTACTGGAATTTTAATCATTTATATCTGTTTCACTTGAGTTTATTTTCCTGCAGTTTTGTTTTATTATTATTTTATTTTACTTGATTTAATTTTACTTCTGTTTTGGTAGTGCTTCTTACTGAAATCCAATTAGTCCTGTTTTCTTTTTAAGTGATACAAATTTTGAGGCTTTGGCTATTTAAGCTGACTCCCAATCAGCAGCTTCTAACCAACTGAAGCATGTTCAGTTTTCCTATGATGTCACTGTTGGTCACAGTCAGCCTAGCTGCAGAATCGCCCTGAGGAGAAGAACCACACCCCCTCAGCACTGACTGCCTCACCTTCCTGAGGAGAGGTGAAGGCCCTGAGCCTCATCCTCCCCTTATTGATTGCCCAAGTAGAGGTGCCTCTCATAGTCTGGCTGTCTCTACTCCTGACAGTGGGGGAGCCCAGCACATCAGTGCAAAACAAAAAACTAGTTGCTACATTCTCCAGCCAGAATAGCCGAGTGGATGATCCAACTTGGCCTATTCGGAAGGTCCACAGCATCACAGAAGCCAGTCTTCAACCAATTTTATTCACTCAACATGATATCAGGAAATAGCTGAAGGCATTGGATACTATAAGGGCTATGGGCTTTGTCAACAGTCAAGCCAGAGTACTAAAAACGCTTGCTCCAGAACTTGCCTCGCTTCCCCCCCACCACCAGCCAAGTTGTTCTAGTACAACTCAGGCACATATCCAATAATGTGGAAAATTGCTCCATAACTCCCTATATACAAAAAACAGTTTAAATACAAACAAGCCAATTACCACCCATTAGTTGACTCTCAATCAGTAAAGTGATGGAAGGTGTCATCAACAGTGCTATCGAGCAGCTTCTGCTCAGCAATACTCGGCTCACTGACACTTAGTTTGCATTCCACCAGAGCCAGTCAGCTCCTGACCTCATTACAGCCTTGGTTCAACCATGGACAAAAGAGCTGAATTCCAGAGGTGTGTTGAGAGTGACTGCTCTTGTATTCAAGGTCCTGTTTGAGTATGGCACCCAGGAGCCCTAGCAAAACTGCAGTTAATAAGAGTTGGGGAAAAAAATCGCTGATTGGAGTCATACCTGACACAAAATGGAATCAAGAATGATGGGGATAAGACAGGAATATGGAGTTGAGGATTATTAGATCAGTCATGATCACTTTGATGAGTGGAACAGATTTGAATGGTTGAATTGTCGGCTTCTGCCCTTATGTCTTATGGCTCCTCCATATCCACAACTATCACATTGTAGAAGGACAAGGGCAGCAGATACATGAAAACATCACCATCTACAAGTTCCCTATCAAGCCACTCACTATCCTGACTTGGAAGTACATCACTGTTACTTCAGTGTTGCTGGGTGAAAATCATGAAACATTTGCCATAATAACATTGTGGGTCTAATTTAGCACAATGGATTTCAGCAGTTCATGAAGGCAGCTCACCACCACCTTCTCAAGGGCATCTAGGTACAGGCAGTTAATGCTGTATCAGTCAATGAATGAATTAAAAAAATGCATCTAGCTTTGGTGAAGACAGGCATAACATTGTGATAAAGTAATAGAAAATAAAAAAGGTGGGGGGGTGGATAATTCACTTTACTGCTAATAGCAGTGTTCTCTTGATAATGATAATGATGGTTTGCTCAATGAATGAATGAATGAATGCTCAATGGTTCTATGTGAGCTCTGCATTGTAATGGCATCTACTTGTTACATTCCCAATTCCTCCTGGGCAGCAGCCCAGGGTCCAGCCCAACAGTCCTATGTGAACACCATTTCCAGCCTTGATGGAAGAGGAAACTGGTTGATTATTGGAATAAGGTATATTTGGAGTGCAGTGGGAGGGCACAGAATTCCTGGTGGAATTCTCTGAAGAACACATACATACTTTTGAAAAAGCGTTCCTGAATAAGTCTATTTTGGGATTCTCTGGCAGCCAGGTGAAACTATACTGTTCAGGACAAATCAGGCACCAATTCCTCCCGCTCCTCTGCTCCCTCTTCTTTTCCTTTGAAAGCCAATCATTCTCCACCTTTTTCTTTGTCTACAGACTGTAACAATCCTGGAGCCCCTTGATGGTGAAAATTGAAGATCACCTACAGATTCATCCATGTACCTTAAACTGCAACGGCTGCTTCAAGAACAGACAGTTGAGGTCTCCCGGAGGGCAAGATAATCAGAGGATTCATCAAAGACTGTTGAACTTTTAGCTTATTCCTTTATTTTCCTAGTTTAAACTATGAAAGACTTAAATGTAAACGAAAACGTATTTCTTTATTTTCTACTATTCTATAAAATAATGCTTAACTTTTTAACTCTGGTTTCTCTTAATACTTTGTACCTAAGCCTTTTGTTGTACCTGGGTACTTTGGTACCTAAGATGGCACCATATATGGCAAAATGATACACTTTTCACTGTACTCCTGTACCTTCTGTACTTGAGTACATGTGACAATAAAACCTAAAAGCTAAAATCTAACTATATTTTAAGCAACATTTGCTCAGTTGACTTGGTAATGATATAGCTCCCATTGTACCCTTCATTGGGTTTAGTGATAGCGTTTGTAGGGAAGTCATGTTTAATAAAAAGTCTCATAAATCCATATCAATCAGTTGACCTAATATCATGTTATTCTGCTGAGTTGTAATCAATGTAAGACACTTAAACACCATGTGACTGACTGTTTAGCAGACAAGTGAATCTTATGGATGAATTACAAAGCAGATGCTGCAAAGCTGTGAAGATTGAATGATTGAAGTTACGATACCATCATACTTTCTGAAATCTTTATCATTAAATGATTGTTTCATTGACTCAGAGGCAAGTTAGAGGGTTTTTATAAAACAGACGTCAAGTTTAAACATTGAAATACATGTTAAATTAATGTGGTTTTGAACTGGTATCACCTTAAATTTAATTTTATTTTATTCTATTTATTTTTATTCCACTTTATTTAAAATAAAATAACCGCAGTACATATCCTTTGATTAATTCTGTAAGCAGTTTTTGTAGCTATGTTGCTGTTTTTGACTTTTATTACTTTCGAACATGTATTAATTAAGTGTGTCATTCTATAATCTATAATTGTAATCTCAATTTTATGCATTGATTTTATATCTTTTTTAAGGATTTTATATATGGAATGACTTAGTGAGTTCTGTTAATGAATTCTATGTACTACTTGTAATCTTTTGCTATTTTTAATTAACTTTGTTCCAAGTACCAACAACCAATACTAAACACAAAAATGCACATTAGTAATGCTTCCTTCAGTCAGAAGCACCTCCCTATTAAAATTATAAAATGATTTAAAGTATCACTACTTCACTTAGGATGATGAGCCAAGATTATTCATTAGGTTTTACTGTCAGCATATCCTTCCTTATTGCAAACAAGAAGACTTCAAAACTACATTAAGCAGCCCATTAATCTCAGTACAAAGCCTTAACATTTAATCGAAAAGTACAGGAGAAAGTTATTGGAAGTACAGTCCCATATGTAAGTAACATCATGGGGAACCAGTCAGGAGATAATAGGAAGCAGCACCAATTGATCAGCAACATCATTAAGAGCCAATCAGAAACCAGTCAGGCTTCACTTAGAATAATCCAATTTCAGGAACATCACTGTCTATGGAGATCAGTTTTGATTTGAAATGAGTTAATAAGCACCAGCTCTCAGGGACCAAAGCAAGTGACAAGTTTGAAAATGAAGACTTGAGACTGCTGTCCAATCAGGGTAGAAGACAATGGGGGAGAAAGAAGACCACATGTCTCCCAGTGCCTTAGGCTGGGAAGAAAGAGCAAGTATAGTCACTATCTAGCTCTGTTAAGTATTTTTTACTTAATGATACCTGAATGGTTAAAGGCTGAAATGAAGTAAGTAAATATTCTGTGAGCACAGCATTATAAACTTTGAGTTTAAATTGCATCAATAATGTCCTTTGAGGAAACTGGATTCATGTCTGAAGTAGGTTCCCTTTGCCAATGAGGAGCTGACCATTGATGTTGTATGGTGGAGCTTAGACCTTTGGTGAATGAAATTATTGAAGAATGAAGGAGTTATGGCAGACCATAGATATCTAGATATCACAATATGCTGGACACTAAGGTTTCAGATTCATGAAGATACCAGATTGATTTGAGGGTGTCTTGATGTATGATTTTGGAATTCTCGTTCAAGGATAACAAAGTTAACATGAAATGACTAGGAAGGCCTTTATTGCACAGATGTTAAGGAAGTATTTCTTCAATTATACAGGTTTTTATACAGACGGCACTCAGTGAACTGATCACGATTTCCTGAGGGAACATGAATATTTTCTCATCAACCTTTTCAGAGATGTTATTGTGGATCTCTGAAGAAAGTGGGATTTGAACCCAGATCGCCACAGTCAGAGGTAAGGACACCACCATTGCACCACAAGGGCCTGACAAGGAAAAAGATATGCTTGCATTAGAAACAGCAGAGGGTTGTCTTACGGAAATGTTATGATCAAGATGTGGGAAGTGTATTGTCTCTCTAATCCTACTACTCAATGGGTCACAACATAAACTTAACTGTTTTATCCAGTCAGGAATATGGCCAATTGTATGATTTCTCCATATTACAAATCCATCAACTAGCTTTTGTTTTCAATAAAAAAATCAAAAGTTTTATCAAACATAGGACTTCATCAATGAAGATGAAAAAACGGTTAACTCAGTTTTTAACATGAAAGCGTAAATGTTTACCCCTCTAGATATATACACACACCAGGTAAAAGGGAACAGAATTGATTTCTTTCTGCAGAAATATGCTTTCGGGAAAATCACCTGGCCAATATTGGTCATTTTTGAAGGAGAAAAGGTGAATGACAGGTTGAATTCTCGGATGGTTGTCGATCTGGCATTCAAACACATTTGGAATCTCACTAGACATATAAAGTTGCTATAGGTATCTTGATTGATGCAATTTGCTGAGAAAACACAGGAACAAGAAGTCTTCTGGATCGTCTTCAAGAGGATAATCAGGTTTCACACTGGACCCACAACAAGGGTGTTTTAGAAATAGGGAGTGATCAACTGGACAGTTTAATCTTCAGCAGCTTTTCCCTATTTGAAAGCAAATAATCTCAGATTGCATGCAAGATACTGATTAAACAGTAACTAACTCCATCAAAATCAGAAAATAAATCCATGCATTTTCCCACAAGTGAGTCCAAACAAGTAACTGCAAACACGTCATTTCCAAAAATTCTTTGTTTTAAAAGATGTTCCAGTGTAGAAAGAGACCTTTCAGTGAACCCCTTCAAAGGACAACAATCCAGGTATTCACAGAAATTGAGGTAAATCAGTTGTTCAACAATCTGTTTAAACCTGATGTTCTCAAAAATATGAAATAGGAAGCCTTCATAATGTCATTATAGAGTTGACTAGGGCTATATTCTCTGAGGTTTAACATTGAAACGTTAAAAGATTCTTAGCTCTACAACACTATCCAAGGCCCTATTTTTAATTGTATAAGTACTGCCCTTTCTTGTTTTACCAAAATGCAATGCCTTGCGCTTATCCAATTAAACTCCATCTGCCACTCCTAAGCCCATCAACCCAGTTAATAAAGATCTCTTTGTAATCTTAGATACCCTTCCTCAGTTTCTCACTGTACTGCCAATTTTGATGTCATCCACATACTTACTAACCATGCCTTCTATATTCTCATCTAAATCATTTACATAAATGACGAACAAAAGAGGGGCCCAGCACCGATCCCTGTATTCTTGTAAGTATAAATAGAAATAAGTCCATTATAATCTAAGACAACAAGGTGCAGGGCTGGATGAACACAGCAGGCCAAGCAGCATCATAGGAGCAGAAAGGCTGA
>NC_063337.1:30745724-30769478 GCF_021869965.1 Rhincodon typus | reverse complement strand
TACTATCTCTGACTCATTGAAGACATATGTGATCACTTTTTATGTGAATTGTATTTTTGTAGTAATAATGAGGTGTTGTTCAGTTCAGGTGGCCAACATCACAATGATCAAAGCATCGTTATTTCTCTGTCGGTTGAGCAGGACCATTCCACTTACAACATCCAATAGAATCTACTGATTTCTTGTGATACACTAACACACCACCATATTGATCTGTTATGTCTCCTGCAGTGTGTAAACTTTCTCCGTTAACATCGACTTTCCTGCTCCTCTGATGCTGTCTGACCTGCTGTGATCCTCCAGCTCCACATTTTATCAGTCACCAGAAGTTATGTTTTCTTTATTGTTCCATTTTACCTTCTTACCAATGGAACAGTAAAGAAAACATAACTTCTGGTGATGGATAAAATATGGAGCTGGAGGAGCACCGTAGGTCAGACAGCATCAGAGGAGCAGGAAAGTCGACGTTTCGAGTCGGGACCCTTCATCAGGACTGGGGAAGAGGAACGGAGCTCAGAAGTAGAGGGGGGTGGTGGAGTTGGGAGAATGTAGGTGGGATAGTGATAGGTAGATGGAGGTAGGGGTTTGTAGAGATTGGTCCATTGATGCTGTCTGACCTGCTGTATTCGTCCAGTTCCACATTTTATCGACTCTGACTTTCAGCATCTGCAGTCCTTGCTATCTCCTTGTCGCTAACAACTTCTGGTGATATCACCCCAGAGACAAGCCATATGAACTTATTGTTAATTGAGCCATAAACAAACCAATGTGGCCTGCTTGTTCTGGAGGCAGAAGCTCAAACTGAAACTCATTCAAAGTCAGGTGCGCATTTTAAACCTGGCGAAACAGAAGGAAGAAATTCTTTAAAATCTGGGAGGTGATTGAGTTGAAACAAGGTTTCAAATTTACTTTTGTTTTTTTCAGTAAGATGTCAACATTGCTATGTTCAATGTTTAGATAATTCTGGGGAGAGAGAGAAAGAGCCTGTTTGTGAAAGTCTCCTAACAGTTTAATTTAGGTTCATGTGAAGGTGGTGGACGGGGAGTAAGAGTAGATTTAAGACATAAAAGGCTTGAAGTGTTATTGAAGTGTTAGTGCAATATCAGAACTTTGAGGTAGAAAAGGATGACCTCAATAGTACTTGAATTCACTTAGCTAAAGTTTAATTAAAAAATCAATCCATTTGAAGTCAAGAAATAGAGGTATGAAAAAGCCAGAAAGAATAAAGCAAAAACTTGAAATAGATTTCCAAATAAAGAACATTAAAACTTTAAATTCCAAAGGGAAAAAGAAGGAAAAAATTAAAAATTAAAAAGGGAAAGGCTGTAATTTCAGATAGAGAAAAAAACAAGGAAATTTGACTGTGACAAAGAGAAGCTTACTTTGTTTGAACAGTGGGTGGTGGGGAAACTTGGTTATTGACAGGTGAAGAGTGAAGGAGATAGCAAAAATGAAATGATAGATGTAGTAAAAAAAAAGACAATGTACGGGTTAAGAATGCTTAAAGGAGACTGACATTATTTTTGTCAAAAGCGAAGGCGAGTAAAAGTGGATTGTTGGAAATTAAAATGTAAACTTTTACTATTTGTGGGATTGTGTAGTGTTTATTCACTTGTAGGTTTGTGTATCAGTTGGTAAAGCTTATGACAAGCTGATATCTTTAAATGTATCAATGGTTAGCTCCGTCGGCTGGATGGCTAGTTTGTGATGCAGTGACACCAATAGCACAGGTTCAACCACCTGAGGTCACCATTAACATCCCATGTTCTCAATGCATTGGTAAACCTCAGGTTAAATTCGCCACCAGTCATCTGTCTGTATGAGAGAGCCACCTATGGTCCTCTGTGATTATGATAACTGCTACAACTACAACTACTAGCTGAATAGACTTCTCTAACTTCAAATAATTGTTGATCTTGCTAATGTTAATCTTGCTTTGCGCACCTCCTGTGCAGCCATAACCTTGTATGCCTCGCTCTGTCTAAGCTCCCTATGATCAGCATGACCTTGTTTGCCATGATCTACCTGTACTGCTTGTAAAACAAAGTTTTTCACTGTACTTAGGTACATGTGATTGCAGTAAATCAAGTCAAACAATAACTCAAGTCAAATTTACTGCTGGAGTAAATTAGAGCACAGAAAACTGTGAGACTTTTGTGTTTAAGGCCAAAGTATCTCTCTCTCTCTCTCTATCTGATAAATCTAGGAACCAAACTGACATTTTTAACAAGATGAAATCAGCCCAACTATTGATGTTGGAACATTCCTCCAGAAAATTTTCCAGATAAAATGTTTTGGTACTGAGTATTGATAGGAGTTAGTCACCAGCTGCATTGTGTGGAGTTTAATTTCCAGTCTTGGGCCTAACTTAACTATTAAAAATGTTGATTTTCTATTAGGAACTGACCTGGCTATGGATAAGGAATTGAATTCTCCAGCAAGTTCAGAAAAGCCTGATGGAAGCTAATAAAACTAACAATGGAGAAGAAATGTCAAATGACACACAGAAATGTAACGCTAGAATGTAAGTTACTGTTTCAACTCGAAATCTATCCAAAGAGACAGAAGGTCAAAGTGCTAATGTTAAAAGGACATTGGAACATCAGACTGACAACAATGATGGTGATAAAATGAAGCCATGCAGGCAGAACTTAAACAAGAGGTGGTAAAGAAGACCAGACAGCACTGAAAACTACTAATGAAACAAAGGAAAGCAAAAGAATGTTTTTGTGACTGGAATCCTGTGGCCAGTGGGGTTCTGCAGGGATTGTTGTTCTATCCCTTGCTTTTTATGGCATAAATAAATGACTGAGACTTGAATGTAGGAGGGTTGGTCAGTAAGTTTACAAATGAAATGAAAACTAGTGGGGTGGCAAATGGTGAGGAAGATAGCCTTAGATTATAGAAGGATATTGACTGGCTGTCGGATGGCAAATGAACTTCAATCTGGATAAGTGTCAGGTGATGCACTTTGTGACAATATTATGGCTTTAAGAGGTGTATTTCATCCTGACTTTTTGGAGAGGTTTTAAAGGAGAGTCATAAAGTAAAGAGTCTGTGAGACCTTGGATTTTTTTAAAATGTTGGAACAATAGAAGCAGCCTTCCACAAAACCAGGATTTTTAGTTTAAGCTTAATCAGTTTTTGCAGAGTTTGGAAGCTGCAGTACATCTCTCCCTGCTACACTCTCTCAAAGTTTTCTGTTGATGTCTTTCCTCCTGGGCTGCTAGAATTGCATGTGAAAAAAATCTATTTTATTGACTTTGCCTTTGCCAAGGGAATGTTTATAGGATGTTACTATATTGGAACAGTTACTGTTTAGTAATTAAATAATCTATTATCCTGTTAAGTTTTCCAATTGAGTTGAGTTATTCCAATTCCTTCTTTCTCTTGTTATATTTTAACTATAGTGTATGAAGGAAGTGAGATTTGAAGCAAAACACATAGTTTGATCGGGAAAATTGCATCCGGAACAAAACCCCTTGCACGTGCCTTTAAAATAAGAAAAAGTTAGGGTCTACGATATCATCTTAATATATTTTGAGGGGGTCTGGTCTCGTCCATTAGAACTTCAGTGGAACAATCAAGGCAAAGGAATACATTATGGACAGTAGGAACTTGGGAAGCACTGAGAATCAAAAAGTCCTGTCTGACCAACTTGATTGAATTTTTCGAAGAGGTGACCCAGGTGTAGAGATGAGGGCGATGCTTTTGATGTAGTTTACTTGGACCTCAGCAAGGCTTTTGATAGAGTCCTGCGTGGGAGACTGATTATGAATGTAGGAGGCTATGGAATCCAAGGAAATTTAGCAAATTGGATTCATAATTGACTGAATGGCGGGAAACAGAGGGTAATGGTTGAGGAGTGTTTTTCCAACTGGAAGTCTGTGTCCAGTAGGATCCCACAGAGGTCGGTGTTGGAAACCATGCTATTTGTGGTTTACGTAAATTATTGAGACTTGAACGTAGGAGGGTTGATCAATAAGTTTGCAGATGATACAAAAATTGGTTTGGTGGTAAATAGTGAGAAGGATATACTTTAATTACAGGAGTATATTGGCTGGTCAGGTGGGCTGATCAGTGGCAAGTAGAATTCAATCTGGGTAAATGTGATGTGAGGCACTTGGGCAGGACAACTAGGCAAGGGAATACTCAATGAACTGTAGGACCCTGGGAAACATCAAGGATCAGAGGGACCTTGGTTTGCATGTAAGCTGGTCACTTAAAGTATCAGGACAGGTGGACAAAGTGGTTAAGAAGGTATATGGTATTTTTGCGTTTTTAGTCAAGCCTTACAGCTTAAGAGCTGTGTTATGCTGGAACTATATAAAGTGTTGGTTAAGCCACAGCTAGAGTATTGTGTGTCTGGAATCCACATTGTAGGAGGGATGTAATAACACTAGAGAGGGTGCAGATGAGATTTATCATTATGTTGCCTAAGCTGGAGAGTTTTAGTTATGAAAAGAGATAAGATAGCCTGGGGTTGTTTTGTTTGGAGCAGAGAAGACTGAGAGGGGATATGATTAAAATGTGAAAATTATGAGGGGTGTAGACAGGGTAGACAGAAAGAAACGTTTTCCCCTTGATAGAGGGATCAATGACTGGGGGGAAAGCTTTAACGTAAGGGGCAGAAGGTTTAGAGGAGATGTGAGGTAAAATCTTTACAGCCAGAGGGTCGTGGGAATCTAGAATTCATTCACTGCCATAGTAGAGGCAGAAACCCTCATAACATTAAAGAAGTATTTAGATGTGCACTATGATGCTAAGGTGTACAAGGCTTGGGCCAAGTTATTGAAAATATAACTAGAATAATATTCTGTGATATGATTCTCATAGTTAAGTCGTTGAATCTGAGCTAGTCAAAAACAATGGGTTAAAGAACCTTTTCCACATTGTAGACCTTTAAGACTCTATACTATTCTGAAACAGCATGGCTCAGTTACAGCGAATACTGATGCCATTGAGATGTGAGACAGATTATGAGTTTTAAACCTGAATTAACACTTTAAAATATCAAAGCTTTCAAGCAGCATCCTTTACTGCACCAAACATTTGGTCATGTACATGCTTAGGCCTATTTTTTAGCCATGATCCATCAAAATCTTACCTGAATGTTCTGCAGCCAAAGTAGTGTATGGCCTCACCCTCTGGATACAGTTGCTTGAATTATCCTTTCCTGTCCTGGTTCGTGTGTCACGTCCCCCGTAAATCCTCGCCTGCAGATCCCTCTTCTCCGATAGCCTATTAAAAACATGCAGTGCCAGTATCTGAGCTGATAGATACAAATGTACAATTGAGTTAAGGTGTCTCTCCATCTTACCTGCCTTCTTCCTTTTCCTCCACTGCCTGGGAAGATCTCAGTCTCTGAAATGAAAAAGGGACAAGACTTGTGTGAAGAGGAGAAAGTAAAATGTTTGTGTTTACGCAGCCTGCAGCTTATAAATCAGAATAGACTGAAGGAATCAGGCAGGAGTCAAAGAAAAGGAGAAATAGGTATGTCAATGCTTTCACCATTGATCACATCATGCCCACCAGTGACCATAGCCTCAACAAGCCCCTCTCATGATGGCCAGCACAGTCTCTTCTGTAACGACCAAACGTGTTGATGTCTTGACCTCCTTCAGTTCTCTGATTCTTCCTGCTTTTATTCACCACAATTGTCTGCAAGAAAGAAACAAAGAAACAAACAAACAAACAAAGAATCATGTTTTTGAATCATGTCATAGTCATAAACTCATACAGAACAAGACCGTCTGGTCCAACTCATTCATGCCGACCAGGTTTCCTAAACTGAACCAGTCCCATTTTCCTACATTTGGCCCATATAGCTCTAAACCCTTCCTTTCCATGGACCTGTCCAAATGTCTTTTAAATGTTGTAATTGTACCCACCTCTACCACTTCCTCTGGCAGCTCATTCCATGTATGCATCACCCTCTGTGTGAAGAAGTTGCCCCTCAGATCCCTTTTTAAATCTTTCACCTCTCACCTTAAACCTATACACTCTAGTTTTGGTCTCCCCTAATCTGGGGAAAAGACTTTGATCGTTCACCTTACCCATAACCCTCATGATTTTATAGACCTCTATAAAGTCACCCTTCAGCCTCCTAAGCTCCACGGAAAAAAGTCCCAGCCTATCCAGCATCTACTTTAACTCAAACCTTCCAGTCTCAGTAACATCCCTGTAAATTTTGTTTTCAGCATTTCCAGTTTAATATCATCCTTTCTATAGCAGGGTGACCAGAATTGTATGCAGTACTCCAAATATGGCCTTACCAATGTCTTGTCCAGTTGTTGTTCCAACTCCTGTACTCGATGCTCTGACCGATGAAGGCAAGCGTGCCAAATGCTGCCTTCACCACCCTGTCTACCTGTGATGCCACTTTCAAGGAACTATGTACCTACACCCCTAGGTCTCTTTGTTCGACAACACTACCAGTGCCCTACCATTAACTGTGTAAGTGCTGCCCTGGTTTGTCTAACCAAAATGCAACAGCTCATATTTATCTAAATTAAACTCCATCTGCCATTCCTTGGCCAATTGGCCCAGTTGATCAAGATCCCATTGTACTCTTAGATAATCTACTTCATTGTCCACCATATCATCAATTTTGGTGTCATCTGCAAACTTACTAGAATGGCTCCTATATTCTCATCAAAATTGTTTATATAAATGACAAGCAATGCTGGACCCAGCTTCAATCCTTGCAGCACACTGCTTTTCTCAAGTCTCCAACAGCCCTCTGCCATCACCTATCTTCTACCATCAAGCCAATTTTGTATCCAATTAGCAAGCTCTTCCTGAATCCCATGATCGAATCTTACTGCCAGTCTAATGTGCAGAACATTGTTGAAGGTCTTGCTGAAGTCAGTGTATGCAACATCTACCGCTTTGCCTTCATATATGTCAATTAACATATTTGGGTGATATGACTGCTGTGGTTGAATTGCTCTCAATGTGTGAGATCTTGGATCAGCTAATAGATGAAGCAAAGCATATAAATGAAATGGGCTGAGTGCTGTCTCACTGAGATTGATGGTAGTCATGTGTGAAGTGGCTGATGCAAGTGATAGAGATGGTAGGATATGCTTGTTGATAGAGCCGTAGAAGTGTGCAGAACAGAAAAAGAATCCCTTTGGCCCACTGAATCTGTACTGGTCAAAAGCAACCACCTATTCCAATCCTATTTTCCAGCACTTGGCCCATAGCCTTGTAGGCATCGGCATTGTAAGTGTACACCTAAATTTTTAAGTGTTTTGATGGTTTCTACCTCTACCACCCTTACAGGCAGTTAGTTCTAGATTCTCACCACCCTCAGTTAAAGATGACCTCAGTAACTTTGACAACACAGCCGAAACTGTTAAACATCTTCCTTCACTGCTTTCATATTCCTGGAGTGACACTTCTGGCATTATTTTCCATTGTCCCTGATGGCCCCTGGTCTTGGGGATCTCCTACTTACTGTTGACACAGCACTACTCTGCTTCTTTGTGCGTTTTCCACCAAGACATCAAATTTCCCCACATGTTCAGCCACTGGAGTTCTGGAGCAGTACTGGAGTTCCTGCTGTTGGTAGTTGTTGAGAGTTTGGAATTTGCAGTCTAAGGAGTCTTAGTGAATTTCTGCAGTGCATAAGGATCAGAGGTGGAGGGACTGAATGTTTGTTTGTGTCAACTTCTTGAATGTTGTTGGAGCTGCATTTATCTAGGCAAGTGGGGAGTATTTCATCACACTCCTGACTTGTACCGGACGGTGGACAGGCTTTGGGGAGTCAGGACGTGAGTTACTCACCGCAGTATTCATAGCCTCTGACCTGCTTTTGTAACCACTGTAATTATATAACAAGTCCAGTTTGGTTTCATGGCCAATGGTAACCCCCAGGTTGTTGATTGTGGGGGATTCAGCGATGGTTATGCCGTTGAATGTCAAGGAGCGTTGATTAGATTCTGTTTTGGTGAAGGTGGTCATTGCCTCACGCTTGTGCAGTGCAAGTACTACTTTCCACTTGTCAGCCCAAACCTGGATATCATTAAAGTCTTTCTGCATTTGAACATGGTCAACTTCAGTATCTGAGTCACTGCAAATAGTACTGAACGTTGTGCAATCAATGAAAATCAGTGAACTTCTGACCTTATGATGGAGGGAAGGTCCTTGATGAAGTAGCTTTTTTTAAATTCACCCACAGGATGTGGGTGTCTCTGGCTTAGCCAGTATTTATTGCCCATCTCTAATTGCCCACAGGGCGGTTAAGAGTCAACCACATTGCTGTGGGTCTGGAATCACTTGCAGCCCAGACCAGGTAATGATGGCAGATTTCCTTCTTTAAAGGATATTAGTTTACCAGATGGGTTTTTCTGGCAATCAACAATGGATTCATGGTATTCATTAGACTCTTAATTCCAGATTTTCATTGGTTTCAAATTCCACCATCTACCATGGTGGAGATTTCAATCCATATTTCCAGAACATTACCTGGGTCTCTGGATTAATAGTCTGGTGACAATACCACTAGGCCATTGCCTCCCCCGAAGATGGAGGTGAAGATGGTTAGACCTAGGACACTAACCTGAGGTACTCCTGCTGAGAGACAGACCTCCAACAGCTACAACCATCTTCCTATGTGGTAGCTATGACTCCAAGCAGAGAGTGTTCCCCTGATTCCCATTGACTTGAGTTTTGCTAGGGCTCCTTGATGCCACACTTGGTCAAAGCAGGCCTTGATGTCAAGGCCTGTCATTCTCACCTCACCCCAGAGTTCAGCTCATTTGTCCATGTTTCAACCAAAGCTGAGTTTGATTCATTTTGTGGGATGTGGGTGTCGCTGACTGGCCAACATTTGTTCCCTGTCCCTAGTCACCCTTGAGAAGGTGGTGGTGAGCTGCCTTCTTGAAATGTTGCAGTCCAGATTTTGCTATCTAATGTACATATTTTTATCACTGCAATCTTGATAGCACTGTTGATGACACTTTCCATCATTTTACTGACAATCACAAGTAGTCTGATGGAGCAGGAATTGTCCAGGTTGGATTAGTCCTGCTTTTTATGAGCAGGACATACATAGGCAATTTTCCACATTTTCAGGGAGATGCCAGTGTACTGTACTGTAACAGCTTGGCTAAGTGGGCAGCAAGTTCTGGAACACAAGTCTTCAGTACTATTGCTGGAATGTTGTCAGGGCCCTTGGCCTTTGCAGTATCCAGTGTCTCCAACTGTTTCTTGATATCACATGGTGCAAATTGAATTGGCCAAAGATTGGTATCTGTGATGCTGAAGACCATTGGAGGAGGCCAAGATGGATCATCCACTCTTCATTTCTAGTTGAAGATTGCTGCAAAAGCTTCAGCCTTATCTTTTGCACAGATGTGCTGGGTTCTTCCATCATTGAGGGTAGGGATATTTGTGGAGCCTCCTCCTCCAGTGAGATTTTTAATTGTCCACCACTATTTATGACTGGATGTGGCAAGACTGCAGAGCTTGGATCTGATCTGTTAGTTGTGGGATTGCTTAGCTCAGTCTTGTCACTTGTTGCTTTTGCTGCTTGGCGTGCAAGTAGTCCTGTTTAGTAGCTTCACCAGGTTGACACCTCATCTTCAGGAATGCTTGGTGCTGCTCCTGGCAAGCCCTCTGCTCTCTCCGTTAAACCAGGGTTGATCCTCTGGCTTGATGGTAATGGTTGAGTGGGGGATATGTCGGGCCATGAGGTTACAGATTGTGATAGAATACAATTCTGTTGCTGTTGATGGCAGAGCCTCATGAATGATCAGTCTTGGGTTGCCAGATCTGTTCAAAGTCTGTCCCATTTAGCACGGTGATAGTGCCACACAACACAATGGAGGTTATTCTAATGTGAAGGCAGGACTTCATCTCCACAAGAACTGTGCGGTGGTCACTCTTACCGATACTGTCATGGATTAATGCATCTGCAACTGGCAAATTGGTAGGGATGAGGTCAAGTATGCTTTTCCCTTTTGTTAGTTCCCTCACCCCCTGGCGCAGACCCAGTCTGGCAGCTATGTCCTTTAGAGCCTGACCAGTTCGATCAGTAGTACTGCTGCTGAGCCACTCTTGGTGGTGGACATTGAAATCCCCCACCCAGAGTACATTTTGAGCACTTGCCATCCTCAGTGCTTCCTCTAAGTGTTGTTCAACATTGAGGAGTACAGATTCATTAGCTGAGAGAGGATGGTATGTGGTAATCAGCATGAGGTTTCCTTGCCCATGTTTAACCTGAAGCCACAAGACTTCTTGGGGTCCAGAGTCTATGTTGAGGACTCCCTCCCATGGTGCCGTGACCCCTGCCGGGCCTATCCTGCGGGTGGGACAGGACATGTCCAGTGATGGTGGTGATTGTGGTGTCTGGGATACTGACTGTAAGGTATGATTCCGTGAGTATGACTATGTCAGGCTGTTGCTTGACTAGTCTGTGAGACAGCTCTCCCAATTTTGTCACTAACCCCTAGATGTTAGGACTTTGCTGGATCGACAGGGCTATTTCTGCCATTTTTTTTTCCCAGTGCCTAGGTCGATGCAAGGTGATCTTTCCAGTTTCATTTCTTTCAGACTCCGTAGAGGTTGGTACAACTGAATAGCTTGCTAGGCCATTTCAGAGGGCAATTGAGAGTCAACCACATTGCTGTGAGTCTGGATTCACATGTAGGCCAGGCAAGGTGAGAATGGCAGATTTCCTTCTCTGAAGGACATTAGTGGACCAGATGGGTTTTTCCAACAATCAACAATGGTCATTGGTAGATTCTTAATTTCAGATTTTTTAAATTGAATTCAAACTCCACCATCTGCCGTGGCAGGATTCAAACCAGGGTCCCAAGAACATCAGTGGAGTTTCTGGATTAATAGTCTAGTGGTAATACCACCAGGCCCTCGCCTTCCCTGGTAGAGCCCAAACGGAGTGTCAGTAAGCAGGTTATTGCTGAGCAAGTGCTAATTTGTTACACTTATGTTGATATCTTTCATCACTTTGCTAACGATTGACAGTGAACTCATGGTGTAATTATTGGCCGAGTTCGACATGTCCTACAGGTTGTGTACAGCAGATACCTGTGCAATTTTCCACATTGGGTATGAAGTGAGATGCTACTGGAACAGCTTGGTAAGGGTGTGGCAAGTTCTGGAGCACAAGTCTTCAGCATTATTGTGGAACATTATCAGGGCTCATAGCCTTTGCAGTATCCAGTAGTTTCCAACTATTTCTTGATATCATGTGGAGTGACATAGTAGGTTGAATATTTGTAGCTTAAACTATAAGAAAGGCAATTATGAGAGAGTGAAAGGAAAGCGAAAGGACAGCTAGCTAAAGTGTACTAACAGATTAAACAATGCGATGCAATGGCAGACATTTAACTGAATAGTTCAGAATATACAGAATAGATACATATGAATGAGAAATTTAAAAAAATCCAATCAAGCATGGTTAAATAAAACATTTAAAGACTGTAATTTACATTTGATACCATGATGTTGGCAAGTCAGAAGGTTGGACAGAACATTAAAAAAAACTGCAAAAATGGTCAATTTGTCAGGCAAAATTTCCCCGATGTGAAGGCATGCTGACTCTTCTTGATTACATTACATATTTCTAAATACTCTGCAATACCATTCTTTATAACAGGCACTAACTATCAATAAGGAGAGAAAAATAGAGAATGAGAGAAGTCTAGCTGGAAACAAAAGCAGATGAAAGTTTCTACAGATGTTCAAAAGACAAGAAATAACAAAATGAGCATTGGCCCAATAGAAAGTGAGTGAGAATTAATCATGAAAAGTAATAATTGAAATGTCAGATTACTGAACAGATAATTTGTTAGTTTTCACTACAAATGATACAAATAACATCCAAGAAATACCTGTAAATAGATATAGGAAGAAGGGAGGAACTCAAAGCTACAGCCGCCAGGAAAGTGGTACTAACCAAATTGTTGGAAAAACAGAATAACACATTCTTGAGTCTTCAATAACTTCATCCTAAGGTGTAAAACGAAAGGCTATTGAGAAAGTTGATGAGCTGATTCTTATTTTCCAAAATTCCTTAGATTCAGCAAAGATTCCATTAGAATAGAAAATAGCAAATGTAACTCCTTTATTCAAAAAGTAACAGAGACTGAAGTCAGGAAATTACAGGCAAGTTAGCTTAACATCTGTCATGAGGAAGATGTTCAAAACTATTCTTAAAGACATGATTGCAGGGCACTTAGAAACTTCAAGGTAATAACACAGAGCTAACATGTTTTTGTAAAGGAAGAAATCTGTTTAACCAATTCATTGGATTTTTTTTGTGGAAGTCATATACTGTGGATAAAGTAGAACTAGTGGATATACTAGAACCAGGGGTCCTACTTTAAAAATGAAGGATCGCCCATTTATGATGGAGATGAGGACGCATTATTTCTCTAGCGCTGTAAGTGTTCACAATTCCCTTCTTCAAAAGGCAATAGATGCAAAATCTTTAAATATTTTTATGGCAGAGGTAAAGAGATTTTGAATTCTATTTCTTCTGCAATAAATTGTAACATTCCCTTATATTAAAGGGCAGGCCTTGAAGAATCATGGAATTGCTTCCTGGTCAACATGCAAGGTGGCCTTATATCCTTATTACTGAAACGACTGTGCCAATATCGATGTCCATTAGAACCATTAGGTGATCATTTAACCAGATTTTGATTGGTTTTGATTTGGATGTTGCTAAGCAGTTTAACTGTTCCAAACCAGATGTAGGCGAACTTTCCAGAGTGTTCCCTGTCCTGGATACCAGCTTATGAGTTCTCTTACTCAATTTAGGTCTAGCGGGACACTTTCTGTCTCAAGTCCACATACAGGTGCAACAACAATGGCTTGCCGGCCTGGATCCTGAAGAAAATTTTAACCGTTGATCAAGGCTTGACTTTGTTTTGCCGTGGACTGACCTAGAGTCCCCCTGGTCAAGGTATTTCCTGACTGAGGCTATGCAATTGCCTTTACTCAAGTGGTGTTCTCAGTCAGACTGCCAAGAGTGTCCACTTCCATCGGAATACCCTGCAACTCATGGGCTCCATTTTCTCCATTTTCCAATGATAAAGCCAGTTATAGTACCTGTTTGAAATCTAGTTGGGCTTCAGCTTGTAGGCGCTTTTACATGGTTACCTCATTAATCCCGCATACCAAACAGTCTCTCAGCATTTCATTAAGGGTTAAATTAAAGTCACATGCCTCTTCCAGTCGTCTTAAACTTGTCAAAACTCCAGATATCGATTCCTCTAGTTCTTGAATTGCTGAGTAAAATTGATAGCATCTCAGAATTAGAGGCGACTTGGGGTCGTAATATTCCCTAATCCATCAACTCTTGAAAGGTTTTATTGCAAAAGCAGAAGTTGCTAGAAAAGCTCAGCAGGTCTGGCAACATCTGTGAAGAAAAAAGTCAGAGTTAATGTTTCAGGTCCAGCGACCCTTCCTCAGAACATGTTTTTAGTTAGTATTTGTTTTCTCAGGGAAAGTTAGGGTCCTAATAACAGGAAAAGTTGTGGGTCCACAAGCTGTCAGGAGAATTACTCATTGCTTTTCATATGCCCCAATGTTATTTGCCCAGAAAAATAACACATTCATTCCATGTTCTGAGCCAAGTCTTCAACAGCAGGTTTGAATGAGTCAAGCTTTTCAAATAATGGCATGATGCTGTTGCAAACTTGGGTAGAGTACTTGTGGATTGAAAGGCAGGAAGTTAGAATTTAGTGTTTGTAAAATGCTAAGGGGTGGGAAGCAGTGTGTGGTCTCTTTAAAAGACGATGTGCATTTTCTATGCTTAGGGATTCAAAAAAAGGATGTCTGTGGGCAGCAGCTTATGGGTTTGCGTGTGCTCGGAACACCTGAATTGAAACATTTGAATCAAAAGGCTGTATAGTTAGCAGGCCAAGCAGCAGTTTTGTTTTGTTATCAAGACAACAATTTTTGAATTTGGCCAATTAGATGTCAAAAAACAATTAAATTTAAATCTGATGTTTTTGACAACATAGGACCAATCCTATTGTAAGAAATTGATATGTCATTAAAGGTATAAAAGGAGAGAGCAGTTGGACAAAAACAGGAGTTAACTGCTATCAGCTTGCAATAGAGTTTTCTCTAAGCTTTAGAGAAAGCAACATCTAAATCAAAAGTACCTATGGCACAACTAGTTAGTATTACTGGCAGAACATTTGACAGAGAAGGGGTTCCTGACAGAAAATTCAAAGGAAAAAGCACAGAACATGTCAGAAGATATATAACCTGCCTAAAATTTCGAGAGGCTAAAGTCTTTTCTTTATATAAGTGGGACTTGCTTATTGGAAAAGCATACCATTAGAATCTTGTTTTACTCAGGAATAGTTAATGGCTAGAAGGGGTTTATTCAGTTTGTTAATAGTTTCGCTAATTTGTTCATTGTTAGAGGGTAAATAAATAAGTTGTTACTTGTTGATTGTAAAATGAATGTCAGGGACTTGTTTTATTTAACCACTAGAAGCTACTGCGAAGCAGGTTACACCATGTTTCATGCTCCTTTTTAACATTATATGGCGAGGTCCTCCTCTTTGGGTATTTTGGTTTTAATTCTTGGGGTGTTTTCAACCTCCACATTATAACATTGCCAGAAATGCTTACTCCAACTCAACAACAACCGCTGTGAGCGAATTTCTTCAAGAGCTGCTTTTCTCTCATCACCACCGGAGTAACTCCACAGAGGCTGGTAACCCGTCACTAAGTCAACCTTGATTTACATGTGAGAGTCTTTGATACTGATCCAGCACCCTTAGAGCCAACTCTTATAGTGAACAGGATGTCTGACACTCCTGTTCTTATCTGTTAGCCAGGGCTCCCTGGTTGGGGCTGTTAATCTGATCCAATCAGGGAACTCATTCTATGAAGTCCACCTATGAAGACCTCGTTGCATCAATAAATTGCAGTAATTGTAATTATTTTTTGGATATCTTTAATTTGGTGCCTCCTCATTCTGTATCTTATTGTAAACTTATTGGAGTTTGGCCAAGGGTAGCAGTAGGGAAGTGATCAGCACTGGGTTAACAGCAACAAAGACTCTTATTAGGTTACGTTAATGATGGAAATTGGGTAAACCTAGACTTAGCTGTAAGTTGGAATCTACAAAATGACTGATCCAAATTTGAGTTCTTAGATTGTATATTTGAAAATAAGGCCTCAACTGAGCACTTGCGCGCTCATATTTTTCAGTTTCTGGTTTTGATTTCCTCAGTTGGCTGTGCAAGACCAGATACAAACAAAGATGTGGCCTTTCCCATTTGCACTGTGCATCCTCTGGGACCTTAATTCACATATTCATAGGCTGTGAATGAGCCCCTTGCACAGTTGAAAGTGAAATAGTTCCCTCCTCCTCCAGCATTGTCAGCACTGCTGACGATTGTTAAACTCCCTTCTTGTCATAGGTTAATGAATAGTGGGACATGGCTGGGAGGTAGTAGTATGCATCTTCAAAAGCCTTTCCCCTTTTCTCTGCATCAAGACCATCTTTCTTCAATTTCATCCAGTGGCTATGGGCCCTTTTATTATCGTCTTGGATATTCCTGCTCCTCTACCTGATCTCGCTCCCATTCTCTGTCCAGCCTCACCCTCATAGATACTTTAATTCAGTCTTCATTGTAAAAGATACTTAGAATTCCAAAAGAAACTAACTAATCAGGGGGCGTAAAGTACAGAAGAAATAAATACAATAATTATCACTGGAGAAAGTGCTCTAGGGAAACTAAGTGGCTAAAGACCAATAAATCCTAGGATATTAATGGAAGTAGCTACAGAGATAGTCAGTTCCTCTGCTCTTTTTCCTTCCCAGTACAACTAATTACCCAACTGTGTTCACCACCCTCAATATGCAGCTTCTACCCTTCCTTATCCACATTGTCCAATCACCATCACTTCTCCCCCCTTTATCTTCGTTTGTTTCCTCCATTTCTGAGAATCTTTCCAGTGCCCTCACCAACCACCCTGCTAAAGCTCTGTTCCCACTTTCCTTTCTGCCAGCCAGCTTTACTCTGTCATGATCCCATTGTGTTTACTCTGCAATTCAATGAGCTGAATGGTCTACTTCTGCCCCTACATGTTATGGTCTTATGGTTTATTTAAGAAGGAACCAAGTTAATGAAGAAGTAGCTGGCAAGCTGGACTGATTCTTTCGTGCTCCAGTGAATACAAACTTCTTCATTAGCTTGGTTCCTTCCCAAACAAACCATAAGACCGTAACATGTAGGGGCAGAAGTAGACCATTCAGCTCATTGTGTCTACGCTGCAATTCAATGAGATCTTGACTGATGTGATATTCCTCAACTCCACTCTCCTGCTTTCTCCCCATAACGCTTGATTCCCTTAGTAATTCCCTTGGGTTTATGAAATTCATATCAAATTGCAGCAGATTCCTGATAAATGTATAATTAGTTTAACAACCAAAACTTCTATACACCAAGAAAGATGTAAATACAATAACACCAACAGATTAATTTGCAAAAAAAAACAAATAACTGTACATGCTAGAAATCAGAAACATAAACAGAAATTGTTTGAAAAAACTTAACAGGTCTGGCACCATCTGTGGAGAGAAAGCAAAATTAACATTTCAGGTCCAGTCAAACTTCTTTGGAATGGTTCTGAAGAAGGGTTATTGGACCTGAAATATTAATTCTACTTTCTCTCCACAGATGCTGCCTGACCTGTGGAGTTTTTCCAGAAATTGGATTTATTTTGCTTGTTTAAATACCCTCAGGGTTTGGAACCATGTAAATTATAAACAATAGGCTGTGTGGTAGGGAAACTATTGGAGAAAATACTGGAGGAGAGAATGAATCTCCACTTGGAAAGGCAACGTCTTGATCAGGAATAGTCGGCATGGTTTGGTCAGTGAGAGATCATGTCTAACAAATCTGGTTGAATTTTTGGAGGAGGTGACCAGATATGAAGATGACATTAGGGCAGTTGATGTAGTTTATATGGATTTCAACAAAGCCTTTGACAAATGAGAGACTGATAAAGCTGTAAAAGCACATTGAATCCCAGGGTAACTTAGCAAGGCAGATCCAAAATTGGCTGAGTGACAGGAGATAGAGGGTGGTGGTAGAAGGCTGTTTGTGTGACTGGAGGCCAGTATCCAGTGGCGTACTACAGACAATGCTGCTGCTTCCCATATTGTTTACGAATATCACAAACAATGTAGATGAGAATGTAGGGGTGATGATAAGTCAGTTTGTGGGTGACACAAGGATTGGCCAAGTGATTGACAGTGAGGAAGAAGGCCTTATGCTTTGGGAGGATATAAATAGATTGGTCAGAATGGCAGATCAGTGGCAGATAGAATTTGACTGATAAGTGAGAGGTTATGCATTTTCGAGGAAGTAAAAAGACAAGGCAGTACTCGATGAATGGCAGGATAATAGGGAGTTCAGAGAAACACAGGTATCTTGTGGTACTTGTCCACAAATCCCTGATGGTGGTAGGGCAGGTTTATAGGGTAGTTAAGAAGGCATACAAAATACTTGCTTTTTCAGTCAGCACAGGAACAAAATAATTTTCATCTCATGCATCATTTCCTTACAGATCCTGATGGGTGGAGCTTATGATGTCAGTTAACCTTTTTGGGTACTACCTGCCTTTCATAATGTTTATTTCAATAAACAATAGAACCAAAGATGTTAATAGTAGGTGTCTATTATTAGACATTCAGGGTTACCTTCAGGTACTTTCTTTCTCCAATGGGCTGCTCTTAATATTGTAAAAGATATCTCTCCATCTTGGTGCACTCAAGACTTAAGATCTTTGCTTATTAGGAACGTCTCCTTGCTCTTTTTGCATTCAGGGCCCTTTGCAATTACTTTCCCCAACAATGTATCTACCTCCATTCTGCCTTCCTAATCTCCCACTCTTTCTAATGAATGAGCTAGAACTTTTCTTCAGCTCAATGTTATGAAATAGAACTATTTTATTTAACACCGACAAAAATGTTTCAGCTCAGACAGAAATTTGCTCTTCAAAGGCCAGCTTCCTGATGGGGCAGAACCTTTGGTTCCCCTCAGTATTATTGCTAAATCCAAAGGAAAAAAGCTTGGGCCAAAATTGAACTGATCACCAGGTGAGGGATGGTAGTGAGATCAGAAAATGGTGGATAGAGGGGCCAAAAGATCACAGAGTTACAAGTAAGAAAATTGGGGTTTAGAAGAAACAGTCCTGCTCCTCTGTCTCATATACAAAACTGTGAAGGCATTTAGCTTATGGACTCAGCCTTTCTGACTCACTTAATACCTACCTGCCTTCCTGAAGACTAGACAATGCAACCTCACACAGTTAAAAATAGAATAATTGTTAAAATCAAGGCGCGTAGCCTCGTCAGAGTATTTAAATGACCAACCAATTTCCCACAAGCATACTTGTCATATGCTTCTTGTCTCACCTGCATTTCAAGAGGTGTGAATGTTTAATTTCCTTTTCAGATATTTCCATTTTAACCTTTAACATGACTCCAATCTACCTATTTTTGAGAGATACGTTTCACTCCAATAGTTCATAGAATCCGCACTGTGTGGAAACAGACCATTCAGCCCATCAAGTCCATACCAACCCTCCAAAAAGCAGCCCACCCAGACCCAATCCCCTACCCTATCCCTGTAACCCTGCATTTCCCATGGCCAATCCACCTAGCCTGCACATCTTTGGGCTGTGGGAAGAAACCAGAGCACCTGGAGAAAACCCACGAGGAGAATGTATAAACTCCACATAGACTGTTCCCAAAGGTGGAATCAAACCTGGGTCCCTAGCCCTGTGAGGCTTTAGTGCTAACCACTGTGCCACTGCGCTGTGGAAATCCTAGTTTAACTCGGTACAATGACTCATCTGTTATAACCCAATAGTGTGCTTAAGGGAGAATCAAAGCCATATGAAGTAAACAAAATGCGCTGTGCTGTTTGTTTAGCTATGCTCTCCTTTTGAATTTATCACTTATTTAAATCCATTGAGTCCCTTAACTATTTTGGGGATATTTATTGAGTTATTGAAACTGGTTTTACCCAGAGTTTACCAACTTGTTCCATCAGGAACTTCTGACAAGCATTAGTTAGGTCCAAAGATAGTAATTTTAGTATAGCTAAAGTCTCAGTTATTTAGTTGTTGTCTACTCAGCTATTCAATAAGTTTGCCTGAAGTGTAAAACTGAAAAGAATATCTAGTGTAGTTGTATTCTGTAACTACTCAAATGTATGGAGTTGTGATGAAAGAACCAGTTACTACAGCATTTGAAATAACAGTGTTGTGTCTATTATCCAGAAAATGCTATGTGTCCATAATTGAACAAGCACAAACATAGATGAGCAGAGGATGAATTTTAAGAGCACCCAAAAGACAAAAAAAATTTCAAACAAAGAGTGACAAAACTCCATATGATAACAATGTTCACCTTCAAATCCCTGTATGACCTTGCTGCATTCAGCTCTATTATCTGCTCCACCCCTAGAACTAGGGCAGAGTCGCACAAGTTTCAATCTTACAAGAAACTGCTTGGCAAAACCAAATCACTCAATGTGCAACTCAAGTCAGAAGACCGTATCATCAGAGAACATAAATTTAAAGTGATGTGCAAAAGAAGCTAGAGTTATGCGAGAAAAAAACTTTTTCACACAGTGAGTGGTAAACCTTTTGAATGCACTGCCTAGAAAGGTAGCGGGAGCAGGTTCAAATGAGGCATTCAAGAGGACACTGGATGATTATTCAGATAGAAGCAGTGAGCAAGGAAATGGAGAAAAGGCAGTAGATAATGACCAATGAAAGCATGGTCTCCTTTTAGTGTTGTAATGATTCTGTGAACATGTTGTAATTGTAGTGGATGGTTAACTCAGCACTTAAGAATCTGTAGAAGGAAAAGACCATCAGATATAGGAGTACGATTAGACCATTTGGCCCGTCAAGTCTGCTCTGCCATTCGATCAAGGTTGGTATGTTTCTCAACCTCATTCTCCTGCCTTCTGCCAATAACCCTTGATCCCCTTACTAATCGAGAACCTATCTATCTCTGTCTTAAATACACTCAAGGACCTGGCCTCCACAGCCCTCTGCGGCAATGAGTTCCACTGATTAACCATTCTCTGGCTGCAGAAATTCCTCACCATCCCTTCACTCTGAGGCTGTACCCTCAGATCTGAGTCTCTCTTACCTGTGGAAACATCTTCTCCACATCCACTCTATCCAGGGCTCTCAGTATTCTGTAAATTTCAATCAAATCCCCCATCATCCTTCTAAACGCCATTGAGTACAGACCCAGAATCCTCAACCGCTCCTCACATGACAAGGCCTTCATCCCTGAAATCATTCTTGTAAATCTCTTCTGAATTCCCTTTGTCAAAAGCAAAATGTATATTTTTCTGTAGAAATTTAATTAAATATTTTATTTTGAAATAGTACTTTTTGGTATGGATAAGCATGAGGGCCAGCTTGTGAGAAACTACTGGTAGTATAGTGTGCATGACCTTATCTGTGCAATATGCAGATGCCATATATTGCTGAGGCTGACTTGAACATCTTACCAGAACATTAAAATATTTATATCATTTAATACAGGCCCTACTTAGACCAAGGCCTAATGTACCTTGTCCATTTAAAATTGGCAAATAGGAGTTTTGGAACCCGGCCTGCTCAAGAAAGATTCTTATTGGCAAACTGCAGTTTCAGTTATTGGTTAAAGTTCCTTTATCTCATGAACTAATGACATCTTGTTCAATGTCTTTGCTCTATAGAGTTAAATATATGCTGGGAGTGAGCAAGGAAGAACTGAAGCGATGAACATATTTCCTTCCTGTTGTGGTAAGGTGCAGAACTTACAACATTGAGCCACTGTCATCTCCCTCAAAGGAAGTAAGATGCATTTCTGTCCAATGTGGCAGCACCTACATCTCTATCCACATGTTTCCTTGATGCAGGTTTAGAGCTGTGCATCTTTAATGCTTTCTATCCTCCTAGATTGGACCATGTTGCTGCTCTCTGGATAAGATAATGATTAGAGGGTCATTAAAAGGTTTTTTTTTACAAAATCTCAAGATGAAGAGGGAAATTTACATACTGTTTTGTACGTATTTTACACCAAAGACTACACTATGAAAATGTAAATAAGCAGGCCTACAAAATCATCATCTTACCAATAGTCAGTGCAATGTATTTATGAACCAAAGTTCCATTAATTATGTAACTCACTTCATAGAAATTCTAGACCTACATTCCTTTGTCACTCAGGTGACTAGACTTTCAAACGCAAAGTTGGGTTATATTGACCACTGTCTGTAAATATGTTGGGCTAGATTTTCCAGTGAGTGGCAATCCCATGCTGACAGCCACTCTGCCCCTTCTCTGTATGAGAGAAAGGAGCTCCATGTTTCTGAGAAGAGATTCCACTCAGCGCTCTGTTAGAAACACAGAGTTATACTTCCATTACTGACAGTCCTTTTGTAGTACAGAACTTTTAGGGAAGTCAAACCACACTCCCTTTGTAAAGTAATTAATTGCTGTCATCTGAAATTGCGAAGTCCCAGCTTCTGTCTAAGAGTACGTACATAAAATAAGGGCTTCTGTGCTGCAGGTCCGGGTTCAAGTCCCACCTGCCCTGGATGTGTGTCAGAACATGTCAAAATATACCTATAAGATGAGCGTGATGTTAGGGTATTGGGAAGCTAGGGTGCCAGATGGATGAGGTATGTGGTGCCAATGTGCCAAGAAAATGGAATGCCAGTTGGGAGGATTTAGGGTGCAATGTGTAAGATGCCAGATGAGTTGGGATTGGGGTGCTAGCTAGATTGGGTGCCAGCAATAGCATGGAGGTGAAGGATGCTTGGTGGGCAGCTGCCAAACAGAAAGCAAGAGGGTGTCAGCATATAAGTTAGCGATGTGGTGTTTAAGGTAGGTCAAAGTGGATGGGAAAAATCAGGTCTGATGGGTGGAAAGTAGGGATGTCAGGTTGGGTACTGAGGGAGGGTGTCTTGTCCTGATGGAGGTGTCAGGTCCAGTGGCAGGTGGCCTGGAGGAGGTTTCAAGCTCTCAGTGGGTGGGAGGGTTCTTTCCAACACAAAGCAGTTTAGGTGCACCAAGTGATGGTTTACACTACATCTTTCCTTCTTCTTAGGGAGCTCCTTGAGGCCAAGAATGACTTTCTTCCGCTCTGGAAGTGTGGCCCTGAGGTAACTGAGAAGTCCAATGCTCGATCTGTAAAAACGGATTCACAAGGTAGATGGGTTTCTACATATTCCATCCAATGGACACCCCACTGTCCCTTTTAGAAATATTTGAGATAGTTAGTACCTTCATAGATGATTCTTCTCCAGCTTGGACATTTTTGACAGTTAAAATACTGTGGAATGCAATTAACGGCATGTACATCAAGGGCAGAGTCTCTGTTGAGATGATTTTCAAAGTGTTGGAAGAGCCCAGACTACATATGTGAGTCTGTGAGCTTGAAGCCATGTATTGTCATCATCGTAAATAAATGTGAGATAGCTGTTTGATGAAGAACCTGAGTCTGGATGGAATACATTACATGAGCCTGTATGCAGGTACAGCAAGTAATTAGGAAAGTTGACAGAATGTTATCATTTATTACAAGTTGAACTGAATACAGAAGTAAGGAAGTTACGCTTCAGTTATATAGGGATTAGTGAGACACAATGAGTTGTGCCCTCCACCCACACACTAATTAGTTTTCTTGTTCATTTAGTTCTTTTCTGTAGGAACTTAAATTCAGGTGGGTTCAGCAAGCCAAGGCTGGAGTTGCAAAATTTCTTTTAAAATTGACACAGGCACAGCAACGCGAGATTGTCATACAGAGATGTGATCCACTTTTCAGTCAAATTCACAGCTTCCTTTGGAATTAGGTTCCCAGTTACAGAATAGAAGTGCTGTCTGCTCTTATGACATTAGCACATCCAAAATGTTTTGGAAGTTTTGCGGTAGAACAGAACTACCATTGTAACAATGATTGTTCTTTTTTTACAACAAAGGCACAATGAATAATGCATCATGAAAGACTTAATCAACTAAATACATTTGTACTCCGAGTAATGTGAAATAATTTTCACTAATAGTCACAAAAAGATCCTGTAGCTAAAATTTCCATAGCATATATAATTTTCACTGTGACATGTACATTGATTTCTCTCAAAACTGATGTTGATGAGACTCGGGGAGGACAGTTTCCACTGTTTTGACTCATCACTATCACAATGGAAGATGGCTGTGGTTATTGGTGTCAATCATTTCAAGCCCCAAGCATCTGTGCAGGAGTTCCTCAGTACAACAACCTCAGCCCAAAGATATTCAGCTATTTCATCAATAAATTTCCTTTCATCATAAGGTTAGCTGTGGTATCCACTGATGATAGTAATATGTTCAGCACCATTCGTTAATCCCGAGATACTAATACAAAAATAAAGTACTTCTGATACTGAAAATTTGAAATAAAAACAGAAAATGCTGCAGAAACTCAGAATGTCCGGAAGAATCTGTGGAGAGGGAAACACAGTTAATCTTTTGAGTAAATCTGTTTCCTTGGAATGATCAGGTAATGAAACAGTCTATATCCAAATGCAGTAGGACCAAGACAACATTCTGGTTTGGGACGCTAAGTGGCAAATAGCATTTACACAACGCCAATAATAGACCAACGACTCTCTGAGGAAAATATATTTTCATCAATCAATTCACAATTTTTGAAATATGAAACCTGTTATTTTTGAAATATGAAACCTGTTA
>NC_063337.1:30723436-30745714 GCF_021869965.1 Rhincodon typus | reverse complement strand
ATTTTTGAAATATGAAACCTGTTATTTTTGAAATATGAAACCTGTTATTTTTGAAATATGAAACCTGTTATTTTTGAAACTAGTTCTTTTTCTCTCAAAAGGGAATATAACTTTTAAACATCCACTCTATCATGTCCCCTTAGGATCTTATGTACAGCAAGTTTTTTATTATCTGACACCTATGGGACCAGCAGTGTGCCAAATTATCAAATATTCCAGATAATCAAGAGGTCCACAGAATTGATGTAAAAACATACACTAAATAACAGAAATGTAATGCAGGAGGTATACATGTCACTGTTATACTTTACTTACAGCATAAATCACTTAAATAATAATGCAACTTTGCCTTAAATAAAATTTATCGACAGAAAGCCTTCTCGCTCGCATCCTCAGCTGACTACTTGGACATTGGGGTAGATTTTGTTATTTGAGAAATTGACTCGAAATTGAATCAACTGCTGATATTTCATGTGGCCATTTGATTGAACAACAAGTACACTTGCATTGAGGTAAATAAATTTTTAAGAACCTATAATAATTGGACAGAATAATACAGTAAACTTTGCAGTATTTGTGGTGATTTTTGTTGGTTTATCAAGAGTGCCAGCTCTTAAGTTACTGTTTAAAACAAAGTTTGCTGTATTTCAATAAGATCACCTCTCATTACTCTAAACTACAATGGATATGAGTCCAGCTTGTCCAGCCTTTCCTCAAAATATAAATTCTGTGTCCAGAAGTCAGTTGAGTGAAACTTCTCTGTACCACTTCTAATAATTTATTTTCTCACTGTAGACACCACATGTGGTCTCACCAACACCTTGTTCAAGTGTAACAAAACTTTTCAATTTTTATATTCTAATTGCCCTGCAATGAATAACAACAGTTCATTTGACCTCCTAATCACTTTCTGTACTAAACAAGTGATTCATGTACCGTGATACCAGATCCCTCTGTATGGTAAAATGCTGCAATCTCTCTCTATTTAAATAACTTGATGTTTTTCTAGTCTTACTGTGACTCAGCCAATGTTATCTATCTCATAGATGCTCTGAGGCATGGTATATTGGCGAAACCATGCAGACGCTATGACAATGGATGAATGGACACCATTCAAGGGTGTTCCCTCCCAGCAGGGAAACACTTCAGCAGTTAAGGACATTCGGCCTTGGATAAACATCCTCCAAGGCGGACTTTGGGATACAGAACAACACAGAGTTGCCAAGCAGAGGCTGATAGCCAAGTATGGGACCCATATGGGTGGCCTCAACTGTGATCTTGGGTTCATGTCGCACTATTGGTGACCCCACCACCCTATATACTTGCACACACACGCGCACATGCTCACACATTCTCGCACACGCACACATACTTACATGCACACTCTCTCACACACATATTCTCGCTCTCGCTCTCTCGCACGCATGCACATATGCATGCGTATATAAATGTACAGGGTGAATTTGTATTTGCAGATACATTCTACTTTGTTCAAAAAGCACACAATTTGTAGACGCAGCCAGTCAATGAGGCATCTTATAAATTCCTGCTTTGGAAATAAAACCAGTCTGACTCCAGGTTAAAACACAGATTCTAAACAAGGCCTCACACCGAAAATTCATTGTCTGACCTGAGATGTTACCTCTTGTGTACACTAATAAAACCTTTAGTTATCTCGGGGCAGACACTTGAAAGAAATTCTGGGATTCGCATTTTAATCATTCAAAACCTGCTTCTCATTTCTAACTGAGGATTTAACAGGTGGGAGTCATTCAGCAATTTCAAGTTTATTCAACACATTTGCATCAGTTTTATGATCCTTTGATCTTTTACTTATAAATTCTGTGTCTTGACACCTCCTCTCTCAATACACCTGAGGAAGGAGCAATGCTCTGAAAGCTAGTGTTTTCAAATAAGCCTGTTGGATGATGACCTGGTGTCGTGTCTTTTTTGACCTATCAAGAGTTATGCTGGGGTGGGGTCGGGCAGTGGGGATGCAGACAAAAAAGTGGAGTTGTGGCCTCAATCCAATCAGCTATGATCTTCTTGAGTGGAAAAGCTGGCTCGAGGAACTGCATGACCGAATCCTCTTCCTAATATTTGTGTTCATGTGTACCTGAAGCACTCAGGTGAGGGTCTTCAGTATTCATCAGTGCATAGTTCTTGCATCTTCCATAATTATGGGATCATGAAAGAACAGACCTTGCCAACAGGCCTTTGGAGGTAACCTCAGGATGGGGAGGAAGAGGAAGGGAGGAGATATTTGAGGCCACTTTGTTCTAGGTGTATGCAGGAATATGCAGGTTTCTTTGAGACGATATACATATACAACAGTTCCTTTATTATTTCCCAGGTTTTACCGCTCTGTTAAATACTATCACAACATCCAGTTGACCAAAATTTTGGAATAAAAGCCACCAATAAGAAAACCATTCCAAATCAACATTATATAACACAACTATCAACAATACATTCAAAGCTGCTCTTTTGAAAACAAGTTGCATCTCTGCAATAATTTGCAGCTTACAAGATTAGGCTTAATTTTACTACAAAGAATATTGGAAAGACTTAGTCTCAGATCTGTTTCTCATAAAATCCTACTATACACTCCCACCAAATTCTCATGACATCATTAGAGAAGGCAGTGCTTAATGCACTCAATCAATTATTAACCTTTTCAGCCCTTTTCAGACCCCTAGAGAGAATATGCCCCAAGTCCTTTTCTCTGATAACTATTATTGTTCTACATTTGTTTATATAATTAGATTTAACATTACCCCATCTCCTCCTAGGTTTTATTACAAATTTAGTTGATCTGGAGGTTGTAATATTCTGGCCCAACATGTCTTTTTCAGACTTGCAAGATTATTGTTTGTTGGGTAGATGCTTGTCTATGTGCACCCAGATAAGAACTGTCAGTTCAGAACTACTCTACCCTACATTTGCCCTAGACATGACAGACAAAGGAAAATTGGTGCCACATTTTGTGGGTTGGAACCTGGAGGTCCTGGTGGATGGGATGATGCAAGGATGGAAGGTTCTCTTGCCCCAGGACCAGCAAAGGAGTCCAGACAATGCCAGTCTGGCAAAATGGATGTCTTCTGGATCAATGTAATCTTTGCCATCTGGAGGAATGCCCAGTACTGTATGAAAAAAGTCAATGATCTTCACCATTCTGCCAGTGTAAGTGCTGCCACCTTCTCCCTGTTATCTCACACTTACTGGATCTCTGCAACTGCACCCACCTCCCACCAAGGTTCATGCTCTATCTCTTTTAATATTGTCTTCAACATCTTCCCTCACTCGCTAACATCCGCCCCAACCCCCAACACCACTAACTCTGCATGCCCTCTGTGCAGGGACACCTCCCAACCAGCGCTAAAAGTAACAGCTGTACTACCCATTTTCACCTCCCATAATACCCATGTCTCTCTAATCCAGGAGGAAAACACTCCAAAATAGGACAGAATGAGCCAAGCTAGGTGGTGAACAGCCTAACATTCAGCTCCTCATCCCTTATGTGGAGAGCATCCTGACTATAAGTGCTCCAGTCAGCTAACTGACCATGACAGGCCTTTACAAGACTCAGCCCTTTCGGTATCTCTTCAACTGAGACTATTCTACATCATTTACCTTTTTGTGCCAGTATTTCTTCAGTCTTCTGCTTTCTCGGGCTGTGTCCTATTTCAGCACATTTCCTGAAAGGGCTAATTGTTTTACAATAAAAGAATTTGTTTCAATAGCTGGGTACTGTTTGTATCTGTGAGACTGCATTTCTCCATAATGTTGGCAAGGATTTTTAGTATTTGGTGTTTGTTCTACTTTGCCACATTGGCTTATCATGTGTCATTTGTAGTTCTGTATCAAGTTTGATCTTCTCCCCGTAGGATTGATCTGTGTAGCTTCTAGTCTTCTGTTTCACTCACTAACTCTATGGCTTTTTCAAGATTCAAACCTTCTTTAAACATAATAAATCTGATAAAGCTCATAAGTAATGCATATAATAATTCAATTCTAACTTTAATTTACTATAGTCTCTTCATGAGCCTGCAGAGATCATTAAATAAAGTCACCTACGGATGCTCCTGGATGTTGTATTTTCCTGTTAAATTTCTCTTTCAAGAATAATTGTAAAATGCTTTCATTATCTCTTCCAGTATGTTATTACTTGCTAAGCAATAGTACCAATTGCTGTACTCCTGATTGTGCACAGGACTGTATTTACTTGTTCAGCTTCAGATATGTGCCCCATTTAGAATCAATTCTATACCTCAAGAATGTTTTGCTCCAGGACATCCAATTATGTATTCTTTATGGTCCATTTCTGAAATTAATGGCAGTATCATTTGTAATGCAATTGCTTCTTAACATGATTAGGTGTTTTATCTTCTTTAAAGGTTTTTATTTGCAGTACTGGCAGTTTTGCTGCATTTTGCTGTTGTTCTGAAGGTTTTCCCACTCTGAGGCGTAAATGGAGATTTCCTGTGCAATATGCCTGTGACGGGCATGTTTGTAGTTTATAATGAAGGTTTTCCCACCTTTCACAGACATAATGGAGGTTTTCCTGCCTCTTGGATGTTTTAATAGAGGATTTCGTGCCATCTGTGACTACATTGGAGGATTCCTGAAAAATCTCTGTGTTACAGCAGAATATCCCCATTCTTGAGATTACCAATGATCATCTATGCACTATGGTAGCAATGCCTGACTAGAGCTACAATTTGTTTATTTTTAAATTACTGTCCATTCAGTCTGAATTACTGTGCTGTTTAAAATTTCCCTTTTTGTATAAGGGACTTTTGGCTTTCACTTACACAGTCCTCAGTGTCTGTTCACTTGCTGGTTGAATTTGGACTTGGCAGCAATCCCACAGATTATCACCTCACAATGCAGTTTATACCTCTGCCTTGTAGCTGCAGATTTCTGCTGTCCCTGAGCATCTTCCGTCAGGTCTGGAACGTTCTCCCTGTCATTCTCTGGTGTACTCTCCTATACTGAGTGTTACCACAGGTAATTTGAGGTTTGCTGTCCTCAGCAATCTGATTCATTAAAAACTGCAAGTTATAGACAGAACAGGAGATCATATGAAAGCTCTGCAGTCCTGTCACATCCAGTTGTTAATCTTAATAGACAGTTAAACAAGTAATTGGAAGAAGAGAAGACTCCATAAATATCCCCACCCCCCAATGATGGGGCAGGGTGGTGTCACAGCACATTAGACAAAAGACAAGGTTGAAGCATTTGTAACTGTTTTCAGCCAGTACCAAATGAATGATCCATCTCCATCTCCTTCTGAAGTCCCCAGCCTCACACATGCTAGTCTTTAGCCAATTCAATCTACTTCATGTGATATCAAGAAATGGCTGAATGCACTACACACAATGAATGTTATGAGAACTGACAACATCTTGGCTGTGGGTAACAAACATTTATGCTCCAAACCTAGCTGGATCTCCTGCCAAGCTGTTCAAGTATAAATGCAACACTGATATCTCTGCAAATCTATGGAAATTTGCCAGGTATATTCTGTCTACTAAAAGCAGAACTATCCAAGCCAGACAATTATTGATCCTATTCGTGATCATCAGCAAAGTGATGGAAGATGTTCTTGACAAGTGGAATTTTATTAGCATTGACTGATCACTGTTGCTCAGTTTGGATTCTGCCAGGACCTCTCAGTTCTAAATTTCATTATAGCCTTGGACCAAATAATCTCTCATTCTCGTCTCATCTCTGGAATTCATCTCATTTATCAATGATTGGTCTCTGATAAAGTAGATATCAGGTAGACACTGAGATCAACAGCCCACCATCCATTTTAATAAACAATTTTAAAAAACTAATTAGGGCTAATTGATCTCTTTGACAAGCCAATAGGCTCAAATGTTATGCATTCCATGCTACTTTGCACTTGGTGGGTGTGAAGAACATTCAGAATGTGTAACATCAGCTCTGTGGAGGCCATGCAAAGTGGATAGAAAGGTTGCAAGTGGGGTTATGGTTGCATTCGAGAGAGGAGTTTGTTAGTGAAGGTGCTTTAAATGTTTCAATTCATTGTCTTCAGCTTGCAATAGGAGATATTGTCAGGGAAAGGGTAGACCAAAGTTTGTAGACTCCAGTATTAGACTGGCAGATCACTGACCTCACAGGAATTGTTGATTCTGGAGGCTCCTCCACTGAGCAGGGAAAGGAGGAGAGCAGCTGGTCAAGCACAGATGAGTCCCATGGTCTAGCACTGAGTTGTACAAGGGCCTGCAGAAGACAAACTTCAGCAGCAGGTAGACAGAGGTGGGCAAAGACACTAACTTTCCAACACAATCTACACGGTGAGGATGCAGAGTTACAGTGCCTCAGAAGATTACATTTCTCCAGGGAGTACGTCATGTCACTGTGCGCCATATTGACTAAAGAAACAGCTTCAAACAATGTTGGTGGCCTCTTATTGCCTGCAACTTTGAAGGTTACAATGGCCTTGCATTTGTTTGTGTCTGGGCCCTCCCAGGATCAACTGGAGACTTTTGTGACATCTCACACCATCATTTTATCAAAATTGTCTTTGATGCAATCCTGAGGCGTGCCCATGAATTCTTATCTTTCAGCACAGTCAACATGAGTCAGGCAGAAGCCAGGGGCTTTTGCTTCCGTTGCTGGTTTTGTCACAGTGTAAGAGATCATAGGTTACACAGAAAGGAACATAGGAGGATAGGTACAGGAGTGTTGTCATTATTATCATTAATAGTGTAGATAGCACAGTAGTAATGTCATTATTCAATGAATCATCAAGATAACTAGGATAACCTTTATGAACAGAAAAAGATTCTATTCCATCAATGTGCAGCTTACCAGTGACCTTATACAAAGGATTACACCTTGCGCCCATTGTCCCAGGAATAGTTATGACTCCTACATACTTAGAACACCAGGTGCCGGAAACGTTTTCCTCACTGGAACTTTTGGATAGTCAGTTTCTGGGAGATAAGGGGTAATTACTCAGGAGATCTCTCATGATGACAGTCAGATATGTGCATACAGAGCCTGGGAAGTGATACAATGACAGCAATGCATCCATTGGTCTGATCAAAATGAGCCTTAAATTCCTGAACTATACACTACATTATTCACCCATTCTGGAGTAGGGGGGACTTGAACCCAGACCTGCTGGCTCAGATGTAGGAACACTGCCATTGCATCACTGACCACAAGAGCCCTCCTGCTTCTATGACCTTAGCTGATCCTGCACCTCAACTTTCTCAGTTTTCTCTGCTTGCTTTGCAATAGTGAACACATGAGCTGCGGACCTGTCATCCCACCAGCTCTCACTGTAATATATTTCAATGAGATTTTATAATTAAATGAGCTCACTTGGGATTACACAGGTCAAATCATTGTAAAGTCCAAAAAAGCATGAGGAAATTCAAATAGGTAAGGGGGGGGTGATGGGGAAATGGTGGTCAACTTTAAAACAAAAAGAAGGATCTTTGTACTTTTAGAAGCTTGGTATTGTGACATTTTTACAACAAATGAAACAACTTAAAAATATAGATATTGCACGACCAATTCCTGCACCTTCAGTGCAACAGCAGTATTTTTCAAACTTATACTCACTCACAAAAGAATGTTATGGGCAATTTTAGCAAGCTAATGAAAAGAAATACGTCACTAGTTCCTTGTTATAAAACGTGGATGGTGTGATGATGCTCAATTACCTACATTTTGTAACAGATGGCTGATTGTTTTTTACAAATTTATAATTGGAGCTGTCTCAAAAATCTTGCTGATGTTTAATAAGGTCCATCCTTATGGCGCAGCTACAGCAACAGTAATTTAAATCATTTCAGATTATTTTAAAACGTTCAGTTTCAAAACAGAATGCCAATTCCTTTCCAATGTGCAACCGGGGCTCATAATCTGCCATTAATGTAATTATAACTAGAACCTACAAATTCCAAGCTTCTCGGGGTGGTTTCATGCATATAACCTGTATTCCATGCCACAAAGAGTTTGACTGGGAACAGGAACTTGCAAACCAAAGATTTACTCATCCTTAATTTTGTAAGTCATCTTTGGGCTGGTACACTGAATAGAAGCAGACATACCAACTGCTAGATGGCATAGATGCAGCCCATGTGGATGTCCAGGTCTTAACGACTCAAGAACAGAATATATTTGAACACATTAGTTAGACCAGTTATTCATAAAGGGAACTGAATCTTGTAATTTTTTTTTTGCTAAATGTTAATTTCACCTAGTATCATGAGGGTCTCCCCTCCCAAGCTCCAGCAAAATCTCCCGGCATGTCTTTCCAAGCTCACCTCATTAACTATCTATCCTAACCCTATAGTGCCCTGTTTTGTCTGATTCCAGCCTCATTCTATCTCTCACTGTTCCCAAAAAAACTCACCAAAAATCCATCAAAAGATAGGGACCTCTGGCACCCAGGCCATTATGCACCTGGATGATCACTGGCATTCTGCAGCTGCCCTGCTCTTGAAGGACAGCCTTTTGAAGATGTCAAAAGAAGAAGGGGAAAATTCTACTGTAAATGTCTGAATAGGACCTGGGAGTTCAGATGCGGGGCATCCATTCCCTAGAGGACCATGAGGAGGCCCTGCTATCAGACTCTGACAGCATGGCCTAAGGATCACTCCCTGTGTCTTTGCCATCCCTACGGTCTGGAGGAATAGCTAGCACTGCAGCAGTGCAGGTCAATGACCTTCTACACCCAGCCAGTGTAAGTGCCACTGTGTTCTCTAGAATCTCCCACCCTGCTACAGTACCCACCTCCCACCAAGGCTCATGGTCTCCTTGACAATGTTGTTAATGTCCTGGATTTAGGCTCCAACTGTGGCTGAAGTAGATTATTTGGTTTAGTGATGGCCTTCTTGATGAAACTCAGATGCCTCATGTCATGTTAATGATAATGATCTAATGATCAATCACTCATCAGGGACTGATTCACTCCTTGGGTTAGTTTATATAAAACAGGAAAACTCAATCTGTGAATCAGGCATTACGAAAAACCCAATTAATATCTGTACGTGCAGTTTGCGCTTTACTGGTTTGGTTGCAATACTGAATCTACACAGCACATAGGGTCCTTAATGGTGACCTCTCTTAGAAACAAGGTGTACATACGACATTCCCCTCCTTTACAAAAGAGAGTTTCACTATTTACAATAACAAATGAGCCTACTAGCCTCCCAACTGTCATGGCACATTAGGGCAATGTGCAGGAAATCAAGTCCCCTACTATTTCCAGAATTGCCTCAGATGCGAATTTAATGAAACTGCCAAAAATCTCAATTTGACTCTGACTGACTGCAGCCCAGGATACAAGCAAATTACATCAGATTATATTCAGAAAAAATAAAACAAAAGGTTATTCCTTGCAACAGTCTTAACTTGAACAACAATAGTAAAGGAACAGGATTTCTAATCTAACCACCTTAAACTTTGCCCCTTTTTAAACTTTCCACATGCATACGTACAGTTCTGTACCGTAAGTCCAAATCACCAAGCTAAGTTAATTAGTTTCGCAATCCTTTTGATTCTTCAATAATGCCTCAATGTTATCTGCACAGCAAGGATCAGACTTCACTGACTGCTTGGTTAGACCTGGGGTCTTTTTTGTTGTCTTTAGGTTCTAAAACTTTTAGTCTTCCTGAAAGTATTTTCTTTTCTGCTGTTCTGTCAGAAAATTTGAGGGACTAATTTTACAGAGAAAAGGGAGAATGATTAATGCAGTTAAGCTCAGGAGGTTTTCTTGCTTTTCCCTGTTTCACTCCCCTCACATAGTCTGTGTTAAACTGCAACCTGATCAATCAGAGGGTTGTTGCTATGCTGAACTCTCCAGAACCTACAACAAATGTGACCAATTTATCTGAACTCTATGTCCCTACAAGGTAATATTGTTTCAAAATCATCAGTTAGCATTCACTTATTTTTCCAAGCTGTAAACAACTCCTTATACATTCTCCTCATTTAAAGCAGAGTCAATTATTCATAATTTCAATCCAAAATACAAAAAGACTGCCCTCTTAAAATAAATAAAAGTAGTTTGCTGACATGTCCAGATCTCACGATGGTGACATTGCCTTGAGGTTTCATTGATTTGTACAATCATTAGCAATCTTGTCTGTCATTCCTGCTCATGTTGTCAAATTTTACTTTCACGGACTGTGGAGGCTTTGGAGAGGGTGCAGAAGAGGTTTACCAGGATGCTGCCTGGATTTGGAGTATGAGCTATAAGGAGAGACTAGAAAAACTTGGGTTGTTTTCTCTAGAGCAGTGGAGGCTGAGAGGACACTTGATAGAAGTCTATAAAATTATGAGCTGCATAGATAGAGCTGACAGTCAGAAGCTATTTCCCAGAGTTGAAATGCCTAATACTAGCACCATGCATCTAAGGTGAGAGGGGGTAATTTCAAAGAAGATGTGAGGGGCAAGTATTTTACACAGAGAGTAAAGGGAGTCTGGAACATGCTGCCGGGGTGGTGGAGACAGATACGATAGGGGCATTTAAGGGACTTTTAAATAAGTACACGAATATGCAAGGAATGGAGAGATGTGGACAAAGTGCAGGCAGAAGGGATTTGTTCAATTTGGTGTAACATTCGGCGCAAAACCATTCCTGTGCTGTATAGTTCTATGTTCTATTTGCTGTTAAAGAACTTGCTTATTCTGATGCACTCCAGGTAAGCTTTGTTCCAGATTAGCCACTGGCTGATTTTATTCCTTAAGCTATTTCAAGAGTTTCAAATCTTCTTGGTCTTATCTGTTTTGTTCCTTATGAGTTTCTAAATCATTTTCAAGCTCTGGTTTTGTCATCTGGATTCGTCTAATTCTATCATAAGCTTTCACTATTGGTCGAGTATATTTTTTCCTTCATGATCACCCTAATAACTGTCCAGTTCTTGCAACTACTTTTGACTTTTTATTTTCTTTGAAGCCTAGAACAATTCCACTTGCAGGTAATTTGGTGTCTTCACTGTACTGTTTAAGCTGTCTTCACTGTACTGTTTAAGCTGTCTCACTACAGCATCATTGCTAGCATTTAATTTTGAAAGGACTATTTCATTAGCATTTTGTAGCTCCTTGTTGTATGCATTTCCAGGTGTTTTTGCTGGTCTGTCATTTTCTTTAGCATTGTTCTAAACTTAAGCCAATGTTTCTGTAACTGGTCTTGCTGAACCTTATCCATTTTATGTTTGAGCTATTACAGATATTTCTGTAAACTAGCAATCTTTTCACTGGATTAATGATACAGAGCTTATAGCTCATATTGCTTTGCTTTGCTTCTTCTTCAGTTCTTCACCTTTGTGAGCTAAGCAGAGACATCCCCTAAAGACTTCATCATCTCAGCAATGGGATTCTCAAGTTTGGGTTTGTCCTCAGCTAGTCTTTTCTCTCGTTTTGAACTTTCATTTTTTATTTCTCCGCAGAAATGAGCTGAGATTTTTTCCTCCAGTATTTCAGAAGGTAGTGAAATTTTTCATTCGTCTTCTACTTTCAGATCTGCAAGTATTTCTTTAATTGTCTGCCGCATTTTCTGGTGAGTCTCTGCTGCTTGACTGATTTCATTGATTGTAACCAATTAATTGATTGTAGATTTTGGCATGCTGGTACATATATAATTTCTGGCCCAGCAATGTCAATCATATATAACAACACCTGCAACATCCAAGTGGATCGACTGTAATTGCACTCCAGCATTATTGATCATGCACATGGAAATGATGAACCATTGTATGCTAAAGTTTTCCATCCATTGCTTTTGTCATAGCTTCGCATTTCCATGGGTGCAAACATTTTTTTAGAATTCATAGGGAAGTATAAAGGCACTTGCCCTGTGTCAATCTTAGCTGATAATAAATAATTACAAGTTTTCTAAGCTCAGATAATTTAAATTTTTGCCAACGTTTCAGATGATGTGATAACATTTATGTTTTTGAAGAGACTGATGTGTTCACCATTCTTTGTCTCACCATGAACAGCATCAGATTCTAAATTGTTGAGCACTTCATTTTTACGTCTTTGGCAGGGTACCAGGTTGTTATTATAATAACTGGAAGATACTCTTTGTGTGTGGTCTGTTTGGATTGAGTAATGGCTGCACCAACCTCTGATCTGATACATTGCCTGTGCCAATCATTTTTTCTACCACATGCCTTCACAAGAAAGCTGCACCTTTCACATCTTGCTATGTTTGGGTGTTCAAGCGATTGTGTCAACCATTGAGTTTATATTTCGAACATTAGTGGAGCACTTTATACTTACATCCATCCTCCAGTAGCTCTTTGATGTTTTAAATCTTTGGTTGTCTAACTATTCTTTCTGGAAAGCTTCCATGGGGTTTGATGATATCTTCAATGCAATGACTCAACATAATAAGGTAAACAAGTTGATAGCACAAATTGAAGTAAAAATAAGAGATAGCCATTACACAGACATGGCTCCAGAATGAAAGACTGGATGCTGAATATTGAAGGATATACGACAGTCAAGAAACGAAGGTTCGGTAAAGAGGGAGGGGTAACACTGATAATCAAGAATGGCATTTGTGTAATAATTAGAGATGATGTTGGCTGACTTTGTGAGTGAAGCTAGCTCAGAATGTAAAGATGTGTAGCAAGTGTTTCTACAGGAATTTAAAAAGGGAAAGAGTGAGTGAAGTGAGTGTTGCTCCACTAGAGATAAAGCTTTTCCTCCAAGACGGTTTCTTTGGAATGAGGGACTCACAGGTGTTGACATCTATGTTAGATTGCTTAAGGGAAGACTTCATTGAGTCTGTGAAATGCTTCCTCTGCCCTGCTCTCATTTGATTACCTCCCTTAAGCTGGGTGAAGAAGATTTTCTTTGGTAGTCGGAACTCAGGCATCCAATGCACATGACCAGCTCAGTGAAACTGGCTTTGGATGATCATGGCCTCGATGCTAGTGCTGTTTGTTGCTTCAAGGATGTTAGTGTTAGTATGCCTGTCCTCGCAGGTGATGCAGAGGATCTGCCTCAAACAATGTCAACGTTACTTCTCAAGGGTCTTGAGGTGTCACCTATATATAGTCAAAGTTTCGGAGCCATATAGAAGAGTCAGAAGGATGACTGCTTTATACACAAAGGGTCTGGTACCTACACAGATGTCACAGCCATCAAAGGTTCTCATCCTTAGGTGTCCGAAAGCAGTGCTTACAGATTGAATGTGACGTTGAATCTCTGCATTGATGTCAGCCTTAGATGAGAAGTAGTTTCCCAGGTAGGGGAAATGTTCCACGTTTGGGAGGATTTCTCCATTGACCTTAATGGAAGGATTGACCAGAGCTTGACCCCGGGACAGGCTAGTCAAGGATTCAATTTTTCTTGATGTTGAGGCTGAGACCAATTCATTGGTATACTCCTGTGAAAGCATTAGATTTAGATTTAGATTTTATTATCATGTGTACTTAAGTACAGAAGTACAGGAGTACAGTGACAAGTGCTAATGTCACCACACACGGTGCCACCTTAGGTACCAAGGTACCTAGGTACAAAAAACTCGGGTACAAAGTAACAAAGAAACAAAGTTAAAGGGTTAAGCATTACAGACTTTCATAGAATAAGTAGAAAATAAAAAAAGGTAATAGTTAACATTAAAGTCGTCCTTAACGTAAACGAGAAAAATAAAGGAATAAGGTTAAAAGTTCAACAGTCTTTGATGAGTGCTTGCTGGGCCTCAGTCTCCTCCGCCTTAGCACGCTCTCTGGGAGACTCAGCTGCCTATTCTCACCGCTGCCCTCCCTTACCGCTCACTCTTCTTCCATTGGGCTGCGGCTATTGAAGCTGCCACCTCCCTGATCTCCTTCTGGTCCCTCTGGAACATGCCCAGGCAGGACCTGCTCACAGTCTTCAATCGCAGGACCCACTCACAGTCTCCAATTACCCAGGTACATGCTGGACCCCGTTCTCACCACCGGCCGCTTCAGAAGCAAGGCCAAGAGACTGCCATGGGCTGCCGAGGCACCGCCATGAGCCGCCAAAAGACTCCTGCTCCGGGCCAAGAGACCACCGCTCCGGGCTGAGAGACTTCCACACCGGGTCGGGAGGCAGCCATACACTGCTGCGAGGATGCTTCACTGGATCTGTGCTGAGGCTGGGAGAGGAAAGAAGAAAATAAACACAAAGAAAGAAAATAAAAGTGAAACAAAAAGACGAAAAAATGGTTGGAGCAGATGAGCTTCAGCTGAAGCATCTTAATCCACCGCAATTAAGCATGGCATGAAGATTCTCTTCCGAGAGAGCAGAGACAATATTGTCATCCACATATTAAAGTTCCACAAGTGAGGTCAGTGTTGTTTTCTTCTTGGATTTCAATAGGTTGAGATTGAAGAGTTTTCTGTCTATCCTGTAGACAATGTCTGTACCACTGGGAAGCTAGCTCTTCACAAGCTAAAGAATGAAGCAATGAAAGTGGAGGAAAAGATGAGGGCGATGACACATCCCTGCTTGATCCTTATCTTGACTTCAAAAGATTCTATCATAATACCACTGGCGAGGACATCTTGTCATGGAGAAGAGGGAGAATATTGGTGAATTTCAGTGACCAGTGAATTACAGTTGGCCTTTGACTGAGTCAAAGGTCTTGGTCAGGTCAATGAAAGCCACGTGGAGCGGTTGGTGTGGTTCACGTTGATGAGCAGTGAGAATTATATCCATAGTTTCTCAGATAACAAGGTGTAGAGCTGGATGAACACAGCAGGCCAAGCAGTATCTCAGATTGTCCAGAATCTGCAGTTCCTACTATCTCCATAGTTTCACAGTTTGATCAGAGGCCACACTGACTTTCAGGAAGGGTTAACTAAGAGACTGGGAAAAGGTGCCTAGGGAGGATTCGGGCAATGATCTTCCTGGTGTAGAGAGATTCTTCACGAGTTCCCACAGCCCACTTGGTCTCCTTTCTCGAAGGTGGATGCAATGGCAGCATTCCTGAGATCAGAAGATATTTCTCCTTTGTCCCAGATTTTCAGAAACAGATTATGGAAATAACATGAAAGCTCTGCTCCTCCAAGTTTGAAAATCTCCATTGGAATTCTGTCGACACCAAAATATTTTCTATCCTTCATGTGTCTGATGAAGGTTTCAAATTCGGCCACACTAGGTGGGAGTCCAAGGTCATCTTTGATGGGGAATTGGGGGATATTGTCAAACCCAGGAGGGATGTACTCCCTAAAGATGAAACAGAAATTGCTGAAGGAACTCAGCAGGTCTGGCAGCATCTGCAGAAGGTCATAGAGTCCTACAGCACAGAAACAGATCCTTTGGTCCAACCAGTCCGTGCCAAACATAATCCCAAACTAAACTAGTCACATCTGCCTGTTCCTGGCCCATATCCCTCTAAACTTTCCCTATTATCCAATTGTCTTTTAAACATTGTAATTATAGCCACATCAACCACTTCCTCAGGAAGTTCATTCCACCCACGAATCTCCTGTGTAAAAAAAAATTTGCTTCTTTTATCTTTTTTAAATCTCTTTTTTCTCATCTTAAAAATGTGTCCCCTTGACATGAAATTCCCCATCCTAGGGAAAAGGCAACTATCATCAACTCTACTAATACCTGTCATTATTTTATAAACTTCTATCAGGTCATCCCTCAACCTCCTATGCTCCAGTGAAAAAAATCCCAGCCTATCCAGCCTTTCTTTACAACTCAAACCTTCCATACAAGGAACATCCTGGTAAATCTCTTCTGAACCATCTCCAGAAATAGAGTTAATATTTTGAGTCCATTGACTCTTCTTCAGATCTAGAAACTTTGTTTACTCCCTGAAGATTTTGATTGGCAGTTGAAGGCACTGCTCTAGTGGTGGAGTGACTAAAATCAAAGATGGTCAAGAGTTTAGTTGTAGGTGGATGTAGATGTCTCACTGAGCTGTGGGGATACAGAGGTAGCAAAGAACAAGGCTAAGTGGAATTGCAAGCCAAGAACTGACCTGCCAGGAAGGTATGTTATAAATAGTATTCTTCAAGGTAGAATTGTGGTGAATTAGCTACTTAGCAAAATCAATTTCACAAAATGTCCTACAACAAGCCAATATCCCTATTTAAATATTGTGATCAAATTTCTGATTTGCTGTCTGGATTTGTTTAAAGAAGATCAATCCAAAATGATGAGCATGATTATATCTGTATTTTGAAATTTGATATCTTGGTGTGCAAGAAGGGCATATTTTTCCCCAACAATGTGAGGACGAACCTGCCTATCTGACCAAGAAACCCTCACAATGTCAGTGGCAAGTTCATTCTGCCCCAGTGTCAGGTATAATGTAGGAAGCAGTTTAATAGTTAAGGTAGGACAGGAAAGGTGAATGATGATTCATCTACAGCTTGAGGTATAACACAATGACTCACTCACCTCTTGTTTTATCCAGCATACATCTATCCTATCATTCCTCACACAACACAGGAGAGCACTGGGGAGTCTAATTTAATCATTAGTTGATAGATGGCACAGGTAATTGTGAGATTGTTTGCTATTGAGAAAAGTGGCTGCCTTTGCGAAGCTGGTGGCCTCTCTTCTAAATGAGTTCACACACACTACAGCCAGGATCACACAATCTAAGTCAATATGTTTGCCACCACAAACAGGATGCTCCATGGCCTTACAATTTGTGACTAAATGTCAGCAAGTTGTTTTGGCAGAAGTGATATAGTGCTGACCCTGGGGAGGGATGATGGTGAGAGAGGACTTGGAAGTGGGATATTCACTCGAAACCTCTTACCTCTATTTCATATTTCTCCCTCAACCAGTACCACCTCATCTCCAAATGGCCGAGTCTGTCCCATCAGAGAGAACAGTCTTTTACATGGCTCTCAGGGACTCCAAAACCAAGGGGTCACAGGGTAAAAACACTTCAGCAGTTCAGGTAAGGATCTCACTAGGCTGCCTCTACCTTTGTAGAAGCCACATGAACATGTTTCATTTTAAAACAACAGGAAACAAATTAAGGTAATTGTAATTCACTAGGGTTACGCACATGTCTGTTTGACAAAATGTTATGCTGTTCAGTTTAGTTTGTATATGACACCTCATTAAATTCACTGATTAGTTATGTTTCTCTATATTAAACATTATTGTATGCCAAGTACCAAATTGCCTTTACGGTTGCTTAATGATAGATGTGAACACACTGAGCAGATGCAGTGTAATATCTATGCGCATAGTTGAAGAATTGTGCTGTGCGAAGCAAAGGGAGGGATGAAGTTTGTGCAGCTGGTGACTTTTCTTTGATTTTTGTTCCAGTTGGGATAATTAATTGAACTTTGGAGCTGTGTTGGCCTGGCATTCCAGGCAATAATGTTTGCAGCTGTTGTGGAGGAGACACCCCATTTTCATATTGCTCCCCTTCTTAAGCAAAGGATGACTAACAGGCTCATCAGCCATCTTACACTTCAGAAGGTGCTTGACCAAACACTATTTCTGCTCCTCTCTGCTGTGCAATGTTGTGCTGAACACAGAGCTATACTGTGATTCTTCACACCCTTGCTGGTGATTACTGAAGGGATCATGCAGACTGGTCTTAGTTTGTGGAGAGCATCTTCAACAAGTGACAGCCTGCTCGATGACACACCTGATAATCATGTGGCTCTTGTAGCAAACCTGACTCTCATCGGTAGCATTCCTCACAACCCAGATTTGAAGGGGATGTTACTCATCTCCTAGGAGCACCTAAATCTGTTTCAATGGGGTTGAATCATCTGTAATGTTAGACTGCTTTAACCTAAAAGCATCGCGGTGGCTCTCAGTGAATAAAACACACATCCATAGACTCTCTTTGTGTGGCTGCACACCAGCTGAGCATTGATGAGATAATACCGGTGTGATGTCAGCTATGTAGGCCGAATGTCCCAACAAAATCTTATTGACCAATCATAGCTGGCATCTTTCCCAGCATGTTTAACCAGCCCATGCCTGCAGGCCTCAGAAAGGTATTTCCACCATTAGATGTCATTCTGCATTTGGAAATCATTTGTTGAATAATCCAGACTGTGCTACAGCAGAAACCAATTTAATATCATCAGCTGGGTCCACACTGTGTTACATTTGTACGTGCCGGAAACCTCATATATAAATACTCAGGACATTGTTTTACATAGTTAAAAGAAATTTGTACGTATATTGTACATTTTTTTTAGAAAAGGGATCGTACAGACAGTCAATCTCTGCTGCATGGCAATTCCCGACCAATCAGAATCTACCTGTCCGGTCTGAGAATTAAGATTGACAGTTAACTGCCCTTCCCACATCTCCATGCTGGTGATGGCCCAACCAATCAGCATCGTCTTTTAATTATGGGTAAAATGGTATCTCTTTTTCCAACCCTGATTCTTGGATCCTAGTCCAAAATGCTTCAACTTTGAAAACAAATTTAAAATAAAAACAAGGGACTGCGGATGCTGGAAATAAGAAACAAAAGCAGGGATTGCTTAAAAAAAAAACTCATCAGGTCTCCGCAGGTTCTGAAGAAGGGCCACTGGACCCGAAATGTTAACTCTGCTTTCTCTCTCCACAGATACTGCCTGATGTGCTGAGTTTTACCTTCAACTTCCGGTTTTCCTTCAACATTGTTGAAGAGACAAAATCCCTTGGGTTGATTTAAACACAAACACACATACACACACATACACATACACAGACACACACACGCATATACACACACGGACACACAGACACACACACACACATGCATGCACACACACATATACACACACGCACATACACACACACACACACACACACAGTCATCACGGGGCTGCACCTGGAGGGGGCTGATATGACAGCTATTTGCCCGCACAACCAGGTGAGTTGGTTCTGGAAGGCCACGGTCTGCCTGAGAGACAAGTAGGGAAGTGGAGGACAGAGAGTGACCACTTCCACTGAGGGAATGGACAAAAAGGCCAAAAAGTGCCCAAAGACGGGGGAACACTCAATTCTTGAAGTAGCTGCAGGCTGTAAACTAATGCAAGTTAAGGCTGGAAGAGCTCTTAGATGGTATGATGGTGAGAAGATGGTTGGGTTCACTACCTATATTTTCTTATGCCGTTTTATGGCTCCTTTATCTTCCAACTCTTTCACTAAGAGCCAATAAGTATGTAACAAGAAGTTGTCATTTGCCAGTTGCATGCGTTGTGCACAAGGTTATGTAAAAGATACAGTAAACAGAGAACACTATTAAATGTATAAGCAGAATTAGATCTCCCAAAGATAAAGGATAAAATTGTCATGGACCATGTTATGAATAATTATTTTATTTACTCATTTGACACTACCTGTTAAATGATAGAACTCTGACTTTGATTATGCAGTAATCTGAGTAAACTTTAAAGGTGCAGCTCTAAATGTAGTTTTAGAAATGTGGTAGTAGTGATCTAATGGCTGAATTTTATGGAGGCGCCCAATTGTTGGGCCACTTCTGTTCTGGTGCACTATTAGAGATGGTAAGCAGCACTTGGAAATGGAGGACCAAGCGAAAGAACAGAAGGGAGGTTTGCCAGCAGCCACTCTGACAGACATGAGAATTCTTTAGAAGTAGGAGAATGAGAAGGCTCCATAGGATGGAAACACTTGTCTAAAGTTTCAAACAACAACCCATGAATAGCAATCTAACTACCTGTCTACAGGGGAAAAAACTCCAAGTACTTGCAAATGAGCTGATTTAATTCATTCTGATTATTTTGTACATGAATCTAAGTGAGGGGTGGCAGTCCTATTTCCAGCCAATTATGTGGCCCTAGATCCTGTTGATCTCCTCCTGCACCTGCTTTTGTGACCATCAACAGATCCTCACTGCCATCATTACATTCTAGTCTTTACTGTTAAACACTTGCTACCGTTCATAGAGATAAGAAAGATTATTCCATCTCCTTATACTGAATTCCAAGAAACATAGCAATCATTTTGGATGCTTGACTGAGGGCCCAGATTCATAAAAGGATTATGACAATAAAAGTTAATTTACACAGTTGGAGGTGACCTTTTACTTTGCTTGATATTATCTTTATGTCATTTCAAAAAGTTATTTTTTTCCGTGGTCTCTTTTGTCAATAACTCAATGTTTATTTGCTCAAGATTAAAGGGTGTAAAATGATTAAAGCCGCTGCTACTGATATTTTAATGGCTTAATGTTTGATTGACTGTTTTATAGAGCTGAAGAGAAACCAGTTTTTCTATCACTAAAGAGTTATCAATGTTTTTTCCCCTTAAACTGGTATAAAACATGCCATTGTTACTCAAGGGTTTGTTAGTTCTTCACAGGGAATATACGGCTTTTTTCACTCATGGGACGTGGGTTTCACTGGTTGGCCAGTATTTATTTCACATCTCTAATTGCCCTTGAGAAGATGATAGTGTGCTGCCTTCTTGAACCGTTGCAGCCCATGTGCTGTTGGTAGACTTAGAATGCTCTCAGGGAGGGAATTCCAGGAATTTGACCCAGTGACATTAAAGGAACAGTGATATATTTCCAAGTCCAGATGGTGAGTGGCTTGGAAGGAACCTTGCAGGACATGGTATTCCTATGTATCTGTCCCTTGTCCTTCTAAGTGGAAGTGTTTGTGGGTTGGAAGGTGCTGTCTAAGGATTTTTGGTGAATTTCTGCAGTGCATCTTATAGTTTCTACAAATTACTGCTACTGAGCATTGCTGGTGGAGGGAATGGATGCTTGTGGATGTGGTGCCAATCAAGTGGGATGTTTTGTCCTGCAAAGTGTCAAGTTTCTTGAGTGTTGTTTGAGCTTCATCCATCCAGACGATGGGGAGTATTCTATTACACCCCAAACTTATGCCTTGTAGATAGTGGACAAGAGATGAGTTACTCACTGCAATATTCCCAGCCCTGGTCTCATAGACACTGTGTTTATGTGGTGAGAACAGTTGAGTTTTTGGTTAATGATGATGATGATAACACCATTGAATATTAAGGAGCAGTGGTTAGATTGTCTCTTATTCAAGATGGTCATTGCCTAGTATTTATGTGGCATGAATGGTTCTTGCCACTTGCCAAGCCCAAGCCTGGATATTGCCCAGATTTTGTTACATTTGAAAATTATCTGCTTCCATATCTGAGGAATAACGAATGGTGTTTAACATTGTGCAATCATCAGAGAGCATCCCCACTTCTGACCTTATAATGGAGGGAAGGTCATTGATGAAGCAGGTGAAGATGGTTGGGCCTAGGATACTACCCTGAGGAACTCCTGCAGAGATGTCCTGTTGCTGAGATGATTGGCCTCCAACAACCACAACCATGTTCCTATGTGCCAGATATGACTCCAACAAATGTAGAGTTTTCCCACTGATACCCATTGATTCCAGTTTTGCTGTCGTCCTTGATACCAAATTCATTGCTTGCAGCCTTGTCACCTCTGGAAGTCAGCTCTTTTGTCCATGTTTGAACCAAGGCTGTAATGAGATCAGGAGCTGAGTGACCCTGGCAGAAGCCAAACTGGACATCACTGAGCAGGTTATTACTGAGCAGGTGCTGCTCGATAGCACTGTTGATGACACCTTCCAGCACTTTACTGATGATGGAGAGTAGAACCAATTGGGTGGTAATTGGTTGGATTGGATTTGTCTGGCTTTTGTGTCCAGTTCATACTTGGGCAATTTTCCACACTGCTGGGTAGATGTCGTGTTGCAACTGTACCTGAACAGCTTGGCTGGGGGAGTAGAAAGTTCTGGAGCAGATGTCTTCATATTGCCAGAATATTCTCAGGGCCCATAGCCTTTGCAGGATCCAGTGCCTCCAATCATTTCTCGCTATCACATGGAGTGAATCAAATTGGCTGAAAATTGGTATCTGTGTTGCTGGGGACCATTGGAGGAGGCTGAGATGGATCATCCACTTGGCACTTCTGGCTGAAGTTGCTGTGAAAGCTTCAGCTTTATCTTTTGCACTGATGTGCTGGCCTCTTCCATCATTGAGGATGGGACTACTTGTTGAGCCTCCTCCTCTAATGAGTTATTTAATTGTCCACCACCATTCATGACTGGATATCGCAGGAATTCAGAGCTTAGATCTGATCTGTTGGTTGTGGGATTGTTTAGCACTGTCTATCACTTGCTACGTATGCTGTTTCGCATGCAAGTAGTCCTGTTTGGTAGTTTCACCACGTTGACACCTCATTTTTAGGTATGCCTGGTGGTGCTCCTGGCATGCCCTGTTGTACTCTCCATTGAACAAAAACAAAGTTGCTGGAAAAGCTCAGCAGGTCTGGCAGCATCTGTGAAGGAGAAAACAGAGATAACGTTT